>NC_079332.1:12500-364000 GCF_029931775.1 Euleptes europaea | reverse complement strand
AAAGCTTCACCAGTAAAAACCAATCAAGTGACACACATGCAAGAAATCTAAGTCAACCCAACAGCGGCGTTTGAACCTGCTTCCTTAGTTACTGTCTGAAGATGGCAATGAAGGCCAGATGGAGCTGAACACTCTGGCGCGCCCCACAGACACCCCCTCCATTCCCCAGATCGTCTGAGGAAGAGTTTTGTGTAAGTCAAAAGCTGGCTCCTTGGTGACAACCAACAGGTATTGTCCTGGGTTCCCAACGGGTAGGAAAAAAAGGTTTGAGCAGAGAGCCTCTTCTGGTTTGGAATACCAAAGGACACTTCTGCTCCACTCTCAAGTTCATGTGTCTGACTATGAACCAGGACAGCCAGCGTGGTGTGGTGGTTAAGAGCGGTGGTTTGGAGCAGTGGACTCTGATCTGGAGAACCAGGTTTGATTCCCCCCACTCCTCCACGTGAGCGCTGGAGGCTAATCTGGTGAACCGGGTTGGTTTCCCCACTCCTACACACAAAGCCAGCTGGGTGACCTTGGGCGAGTCACAGCTCTTTTCGAGCTCTCTCAGCCCCACCTACCTCACAGGGTGTCTGTTGTGGGGAAGGGAAGGTGATTGTAAGCCGGCTTGAGTCTTCCTTAAGTGGTAGAGAAAGTCGGCACATAAAAACCAACTCTTCTTCTTCTTCTGACTGGGTCATTTTCAGCCATGCTACTGCCTAAGCCCTTTACACAAGAAATTTGTTTCCTTTGAAAGCGCCGTGGCATGCTGTGACGTCTCCGAGGCCATTTGCTTACAAATTAAGGGAATGATTTTGCATTAGAAGACATTTCTAGCCACTGTTCTCTGCTGACAAAAGCAAACCTGTTTGCTTTGACCAGTGTGATGATCTTTTCCTAGAATGGTGCTAATTGTATTTACTCAAAATGAATTTATTGATAACTAATGATAGGGGGAAACGGGATCCCCGCCAGGCTGCGAAGCCCACTGTCCCCTCCCATGGCTGAGAGAAAGGCCGGCCGGGGTCGCTTTTCTCCTTCCCAGCAAGGCGATCAGTGAAGAGAGGGAGCCAGTCAGGGTGCTGGAGAGAGTCTGAATTCCAAGGAGCGTGTGGAAGAAAGATTAGCACCTCCAGTCATTAAAACAGTTAATTAATATGCTGCAGAAGAATAAATTTGCACACATTTTTATGACGGAAAAAGCACCGCACTCACGGCAGAATCTTCCTGGGCCGGTGCACATTAATTAATGCATTTCTGGCTTGTTTATCTAATTGCTGCATAATTTGTTCCGGTTTGGGCCAGAGACTCACTTCGTCAGCTCATTCAATTAGCCAGGATCAGGTCCGCACGCCAAGGGCAGGTTCACCTTCAGCAGCCGACAGGATCGGCCCTCCAGGCAGGACTCGCTGTCGGATGGCCAACTGGTCAGCGACCCAGCTGTGAGGGAGGCCCCCTGGGCAGAGCTACTCCCCAGCTCAGGCTCTCCTTGGTTTCAACCCCAGAGACTGGCCCCCAGCCCCGGACAATTTGAGTTAACAAGGAAGGCATCAGGGCTGGGCTGAACCCAGACTGGGCAGAACGTTTGCCGGCCCCTTGCGAGAAGCAAGAGACTTGGAGGGTGTAGCGGCCAAGGAGCAGCCTCAGGACTAGACTTCTCTGCCCCTCCATAGCCTGCAGGGCTCACCAGCCAGCTCCTCCTGCTTTGCAAAGCAGAGAGTTGGAGGAAGAGGAGGAGGAGAAGAAGGAGGAGGAAGAGGAGGAGGAGAAGAATTGGCTAAGAGAGCTTGAAGAGAGCTGTGACTAGCCCAAGGTGACCCAGCTGGCTTCGTGTGCCGGAGTGGGGAAACAAATCCAGTTCTCCAGATTAGCCTCCGCCGCTCATGTGGAGGAGGAGTGGGGGAATCAAACCCGGTTCTCCAGATCAGGGTCCACCGCTCCAAACCACCGCTCTTAACCACTACACCTCCCTGGCTCTCACAGTTGGAGCACAGTTGCCAGCCTCCAGGTGGGGCCTGGAGATCTCCTGGCATCACACCTGATCTCTAGACTACAGTTGTGCGCAGGTTCCTTGGCCTTCGTCTCCCCGCTGCTGCTAGCCATGAAATGGGGGGGGGCACGCTCTCTTCTCTGGCATGTACAAAGCAGGGAGGGAGACAGGGAGGCTGGGAGGAGGCCAAAAGAAGAGCCTGCCCGCCCCCCCCCATCCAAAGTACTGAAGCCGCTATTTCCCTGCCTGACAGCCTCTTCCTCCCCCCACCCCCGTCTCCAATGGATGCAGCATTCCCAACCATGGCAGGCGGGCACACAAACACGCACAGAACACCCTGACATTTCCACGAAGCCGACTCCAAGGAGCCTGCGTTGGGGCGGGACGTCTTCTGGCATTCTGAATCCGTACGCATATTTTGGAAGCAGTGCGACGCGAAGCGCCGTCCTTGGCTGACCTTCAGCCAGTGGGCAGCCGCCCACACCAAAGAGACGGCCTTCAGATGTGGCGCGGGAGCCTGCAAAGAGCCCGGCCAAGCGTCTGACTGCGGCTGGATCCAGCGCCGGCAACAGGCAAGCCTCGGCGGGCGAGGGGAAGGCGAGGACCGACATCTGCTGGACGGCGCCGTCACTGCATGGCAGATACTCTCGCCGTTCTCCCTTGCAAATGGTGGCCATTCAAGGTCACTTAACCAGCTCCCCCCAATTAAACTGCAGAGAACCCGGGGCTCATTAAGTGACTCATAGAATCACAGAATCATAGAGTCGCAGGGACCACCAGGGTCATCTAGTCCAACCCCCTGCACAATGCAGGAAATTCACAACTACCTCCCACACACACACACACACACACACACACACACACACAGTGACCCCTACTCCATGCCCAGAAGATGGCCAAGATGCCCTCCCTCTCATCATCTGCCTAAGGTCACAGAATCAGCATTGCTGACAGATGGGCATCTGCTTAAAAAACCTCCAGGGAAGGAGAGCTCACCCCCTCCTGAGGAAGCCTGTTCCACTGAGGAACCGCTCTAACTGCTAGAAAGTTCTTCCTAATGTCTAGACGGAAACTCATTTGTTTTAATTTCAACCCGTTGGTTCTGGTCCGACCTTCCGGGGCAACAGAAAACAACTCGGCCCCATCCTCTCTATGACAGCCCTTCAAGGACTTGAAGATGGTTATCATGACCCCTCTCGGTCTTCTCCTCTTCAGGCTAAACATACCCAGCTCCTTCAACCTTTCCTCTTAGGACTTGGTCTCCAGATCCCTCCCCATCTTTGTTGTGAGGATAAAATGGAGAATGAAGGGAACCCCTTTGGGTCCCCCCCCCCATGGGGAGAAAGGCAGCATATCAGATAAGCAGATGAAGGAAAAGAAGGAAAGGAAAAGAAGGAAAAGGAAGGAACCCCCTCTCCCTACTCTTGGCTTACTAACTGACTTTCTAGGGAAGCCATCCTTCCCCCCCCCCCACCCGGCATCTTCCACACTCCCAATGCCCAAAAGGGCTGGGAGCCTCCTCCAGGAACATCCGAGCCTCAAGCCGTTGCTTACGCAGATTGGGGAGGGGTCCCTGGAAGAGGGCACGGCTGTTGCTCTCCTGCTTGACGTGCCCCCCCCAGGTTCCCCCCCTTGCACTTGGGAAAGGGAAACAAGCCACCTGCTACGGCTCATTTCCAAAGAGCGGGGGGGGGGGATACTGAGAGAAGCCAGGGGAGAGGCTGAACCCAGGATTCCCTGCAGCCCCCTCCACTGACACCCCTGGAAATATTGCTGCCCCCAGGACCACCGGGGGGGGGGGCTCTTACAGCCATGGAGGCCCCACAGGAGCAAAATGTGGATCTCTTATTTTTGCCCACCTTTCTCTCCCAGTTCCAAAGGTGCGCGCGCACGCAGTTTCAGGTCACTTCTTAAGCATTTTTATTCCCCGTACTGACTGTCATTCTCTCTCGAGGAATGACACCCCCCCTCAATAACCTCCCCCAATAACCAATAACTCCCCCACTTACCTATAACCGTGAGGACTTCGTTTTCTATGTCCGCCTTGATGTGTAGCCGGCCTCGGCGCTCGGTGTGGTCCGTCCCGCAGAGGCTGGGCACGTTCATCACACAGCGCTTGTGGACATTCATCATGCAGGCTGGGGGGGGGGCAGGATTGGGGCAAAAAGAAGAAGAAAGATTCCAGTCTGAATACCAAAGACCTGGCCTGCGGGTTCTTCCTGCCATCACACTCGAGTTAGGTGTCTCCTTCAGCACGGCCAAATTCATTGGGGTGGGGGTGGGGAGGGCCAGCAGGCATCTACAGATCTTGCAAGACCGAGGCCTGCCCAGTTCTTGCCCCACATCTCTGACTGCCACCAGGTTTCCCCTCCCCATTGAGTGGGCCGGGACATGTGTGCTCGTTCGCACCTCTCTCTGGTTAGAATCGTAGAGTTGGAAGGGACCACCAGGGCCATCTAGTCCAACCCCCTACACAATGCAGGAAATTCAAAACTACCTCTCCCCCCCCACTCCCCCAGTGACCCCTACTCCATGCCCACAAGATGGCCAAGGTGCTCTCCCTCTCATCATCTGTCTAAGGTCATAGAGTCAGCAATGCTGACAGGTGGCCATTTAACATATTCTTAAAAACCTCCAGGGAAGGAGCGTTCACCACCTCCCGAGGAAGCCTCTTCCACTGAGGAACTGCTGTAACCATTAGAAAGTTCTTCCTAATGTCTAGACGGAAACTCTTTTGATTTAATTTCAACCCGTTGGTTCTGGTCCGATCTTCTGGGGCAACAGAAAACAACTCTGCCCCCTCCTCTATATGACAGCCCCTCAAATACTTGAAGATGGTTCTCGTATCCCCTCTCAGTCTTCTCCTCTCCAGGCTAAACACACCCAGCTCCTTCAGCCTTTCCTCCTAGGACTTGGTCTGGAAAGAGGAGGTGTGTTCGCACATGGGGTTCAGCGGGCATTGCCACCGCACGTGCCTCAACCAGGAGGGCAGCCACACAGGACCCCTGCAAACGCCTGCCTGCCTTTAGACCCATGTGCTTGGCTAGATCTTTGGGGTGTTGCTCTCCTAACTGAAGTGGGTTCAGGCTATACAGTTTAATGCCTTTTGTTGATTCTCAAAGGGTAAATGTTTTTCTGGTTTATTACTTGCGGTGAGCGGGGAGATAACTTTGCTTTTGGGGAAACGTTTCAGAAAGCAAACTAAACTGAGTAAAAAGGAAGAAAGGAAAGAAAAGATTTCCTCTGCCACAGTCTGCTTTGCACCTCAGCATCCGTCGCTGGATTTCCCTTCCCTCAATTACCGTTCGCTTGAGGAACGCAAGAGCAGAGGATGCCGCTGGGACCACAATGCCTTCGGGGAGCTGAGCAGGGCCTCTCTGGGATGGGGAGCCTGCTTTTTTATTCGCACATTGCGTTCACAACACCAAGCGAGGAGTGCGCATGCGTGAACCGGCCCCCCACAAGGAGAGGGGTGGGGGAAACGCAGCTGAAGAAGACGGATGGAGTTTTACAAAGCGGCCGCCAGATGTCAGCCGAAGACTGTGCAGTTGTGCCCACGGCAAGAGAGAAAATTAATCCAAGGATGGAGCAGCGTGTGCTTTCCCACCACTCATAGGAGGACTTGGGCAAAAACAGAAATCCCTTCCCAGCTTAAATAGCAGAAATGTCCAGCGGAAGAAGGTGGGGGAAGAGACCTTGTCTCTGGGTGCAGGGAATCCGCCACGCTGCCTGGGAAGCAGGTCTCCCACATGCCAGCTTTTCCGGCATTCATTGCAGGAGAGATTTGGCATCTTTTTCCCGGGTGGTTGGCTGTCCTGGGTTTCTCCAGCTGTCCAGCAGGCTTTGGGCCAGCAGGTGACCATGTCTAGCCATCCTCCTCTTACACTCCTCTTACACCCCAGGAACAGCAGCCTCTGCTATAACTGCCCCCCCCAAAATGTCCCGCATGTTGAACTTACTGTCACATTTCATCCCCTGGTGGATAAGTCCGTACAATAAGGAGCCGCAGTGGTCACAGAAGGTCGGGCTGGAATAGGTGTGGATTTTAAACTTGTGTTTGCTCCGGGGGTCCTGGCAAGAGAGGGCGAAAAATCACAGGGTGGGAAAGGAGGGTTATCGGCACCCACCCTGTAAACAGCAAACACACACACACACCCCACTGCACAAGGCTTGGTCCAATCTGGGCAGCCGCTGTGGCTACACTGGCCAGGGACTTAGGGCCAACAGCACTGCAAGGTTGGTCAGGCTGGGGGCAGTCACTGGCTTGAAGCCATCCTGGCTGAGCTGGGAACTGGTCACAGCTTCCCCCCCCCCCCTTGCCCCAGTCCAGGATCACTCCCTGTGTCCCCACACACACACACACACACAAATGCGGGCTGGCTTCCCATCAAAAGGGGAGCGTGCATCCGTATCCTTGGCTATGTGAGACATTTGGCCCCAGGTGCCAAGGGCGGGCAGGGGCTGTGGGCGGCCACACCCACCCTGGGATTTAGAGGGTCTCCTCTTCTGGCCCTTCCAGGCCAGTGGCCGGATCCGCCAGCCCTCTTTGCCTCTGGCCTGACCTGGCTGCCCCATGGTTGGGCGATACAGGTGTCCAGGCAGGCCTGCCCCCCTTCTCAACTGACCGCTTGGACCAAACTCTTCTGGCTTCAGGTGCCCAGCAGGAGCAGGCCTCTCCACACTCCCCACTTGAGCACGTGGCAGAAGCGAGGGGGGGGGGCTTTGGCCTCAGCAAGAAGCTGCCAAAGGACACCTCGGTTCGAGCTCCAGGAGAATCCCCACGGGAAGCCTTTGCCCCCCCTGGCAGCAAGACGGGGTTTGGCCGGCGTCGGGTGGACCGATCAGACAGGAGCCACAGACAAAAAGGGAAGGGAGAAGTGCCTGGGGAAGTGGGCAGAGCCCAGAGGAAAACCCCAAACTGACCCACGGGGTCTGCTGTTGGCACCCTTCGTTGCAGAGGAGGTGGGGGAGAAAACTCTGCCCCCAAATTTCATCTGAGGGTATTCTTAAAAGCCTGCAATAGGGAGAGTGAGAAGCCTTTGGGGGGTAACTCTGGATAAAGGAGAAGCCGAGCCGGACTTCCCTCCCTCGCTTCTGGCGTTAAAGAATCCATCAGGGCCAAGAAGCTTCCAGGAGAAACAGCCACAGTGGGGGGCCGCGGGAGAGCGGGGTGGGGGGGGTGAGGAAGAGGGGATCACAGGAGGAATGGATGCATGAAGGGGGCCACAGCTTTTGGGCTGGGTATGGCGATAGATGGGACACCACCAAGGAAGGCCAGGGCTGTTACGCAGAGGTGAGCAATGGCAAACCACCTCTGAATGTCTCCTGCCTTGAAACCCCCCCATGGGGGTTGCCATGGGTCAGCTGGGATTTAACGGCGCTTCCCACCCCAGCCCTCCCAGGGCCCGAAGGAATCCCAGGAGGCTGGGAAGCGTCCTCTCCTGGCATCCACACTGCAAATGGCGCTCTTGTGCGGCGCATAGATCCGCACATCGAGGCGTTCCCCCCCCCTTCTCTCTCTCTCTGCTCACTTGAGTGACACGGGTGAGGCGGTGTCTCACTGAACCTCACTTAATTCGATCTGCTCGACCCCTGGCTCTCTGGGCCAGGGACGCAGCAAAGTTAATTGCATGGAGAAGCAAAGCGGAGCCCTCCGGCGACACCCCAAAGCAGGCTTCTTTCTGATTCACAAATGCACCAAAATGCTCCTTTTAACGGCGGGGCTGACAGCTGGGTAATGAGAAGCCGGCAAAGAGGGGGGCGAAGAACAATTAACCTGTCTTCCAAGAGCCTCCCAGAACCAAGAGTGTATTCATTAAGCAAGGCGGCGGCGGCTGCGCTCGGGAAAAGCTTTTCTTGCTTCCCAGGGTTCATTTCAAGATGAAGTTCGGAGATTGTGGGGGGGGGGGCATTTACAGCCCAATTTCAGGGGACAAAAGGCCTCTGGCCTGGTGCCTCCCGGTTGCTCGGACTCTGGCTGCAGCTGGGTCTGGCCAGCTGGTTATGGTACTCCCCAAGAATGTGTCCTCTCTGGATCCCTCTGCCCAAAGGGGTTTGGCCTCGGCTCTTCAGTGCGCACTTGTGCTGGGTGCATCTCACACTCCCTGGGGGACCTCAGCCCCCCGCCCACCCTCCCCAAGAACGGACCATGTGGGCTTCTCTAAAGGAAGGCCAGCCGGCTCCTTTCTCCGCCGTCCCACCCTCCTCGCCTGCGCTCGGCCCGATTTGCCCTGGGTGCCCCTCCTGGTACGGCAGCTCCTCATGCCCGCTACAGCACCGAGTTATTTATTTCTTTTGCAGTGGAGGAGGGAGGAAGGAGGAGGCAGCATGGCTGCTCATGGCTGGCAGACAATGCCACTCACGGGCATAAAAAACACACACCCAGAGAGCTGCCAGTCCTCAAAAACACAGCCAGGATTCCTGCCCCAGGCAGCCAAGGAGGGTCCAGCCTGCACTCTGAATCCTTTCAGCAGTGGCTGATGTTGTTCTTTGCCTTTCAGACAGTCGGGCAATAGTGAAAAATGCGTTTGACAACTTGCAAAACTGCCTCACCCACGGCAGCCCCCACCCCATTTTTATAAGCTGCAAGTTCCTAGACCTCATAGCTTCAGAGGCGGCGCTGAACAAGAGAGGGGTGCTGGTTGGAAAGAACCACAGAGAATGCCATGGGGACTCACCCACCCCCCACCCCCGATGGTGCCCGACAGGCGGGCATTCCTTGAGTCGGCAATTTCAACCTGCTTGGAGTCCACCAGACACGTGAAAGGGGTGAAAGGGGCCACGGGGGCTGCTGATTTGGGGGGAAGGAAGAGGTTGACAAAGCTGGCTTGGCTACCTGGCCAGAAACAGAAGCAGGGAGCCAATTAATGAGCAGCAATTGGCTAATCGGCTTAAAAACGGCCCTTGCTGGTCAGGAGCATGTAATAAACCATCCCAGCAGCGGCACAGCACTGCAGCAAAATATCCTCTCTGCATGAAATGGCGCCATTCCCATTTAGGAACAAAGACTTGCCCGTCTTAATCTATTCCACCACAGAAACCAACTCCAAAAGATGCAGCGCTTCCAGAACGGGGAGACCCCCAGAAGGAGCTGCCCCCCTACTCAAGAGCTCTTCAAACGCCCAACAGAATTTATCCTGTGATCAAGCGTGACCCTGACCCCACACCCTTCCCTTAAAACAGCACCAAACCCCCCCCCAACAAACCCAACAAACCCATAAGGCAGAAGGGGTCCCAGGTTTGGGTTTTCTCTTCTGCGTCCCAATCCTGAAGCTCTGAACTCCCTCCCCTACCATTTCAAGTCACTAAGCTTTATCTGAAGAGACCAGCCAAGTGGAGAAGTAATTATTCTTTATCTCCCCAACAAAAGAGATCCGTGTTCAATGTCCGTTTCTCCCCATCCACAAGGAATCTGACATAAAGCAGATCAGATAAACCCAAAGAGAGTGTGGAGGGGAAATTGGGGTTGGGGGGGGGTGTTTTGAAAGATAATTGGAAAAGACTTCCATTTTCTCTTTGCTCGTGATTCTCTTTAATTATGTACAAAGCTGGATCTTTAGCTTTATACCCGTTCTCGAGGGCTGGGAGGCAACCCAGACAGTTCCAATCCTGTGGCAATGAACAAAGGGTTGAACAAAGATGACCTCTTGGGCCCCTTCTAGAAACCCAGAAGAAAAACCCTCTCCAAGAGCGGGACTGCCTCATTTCCAGGTGGGGGATGGGGTGTCAAAGAGGAACCGGGGCACAGGGCTCCCCCCCCCTCTTCCAGCAGGAAATGGCTGGCTACGCTCCCACCCCCCACTTTTTCACCAGGAAGAATTCTGGGCCCACTGTTGCACATCTGGCAGCACTCACCGACACCCCCCCCCCAAGAGCCAGAAAAGGCCGGCCAGCGCAATGCCCTCTTGCCTCTCCACTGAGAGGGTTTGCCTTCATGGACAGGGCATCTTCCAGGTGCGCAACAGGGATGCTGGAAGCCATTCACACCCCCTCCCTCCCTCCCGGCCCAGCCTTTCTTTTTCAGGTGAGCCGCTTGTTCCTGAGTGAGATCTCCTTGCTTGCCGTCCGCTCCAGCCGCAGAGGAGACCCGGCCCAACCTCCATCAAGCGGGTTCCTCTTTGGTTCAAAAGTTGCCAAATGTTTTCCTAAGAAAACCCAAAACACCCAAAACACTCAGCGCTGTGAGGTTCATCAGCTGCCCTCGGCAATCCCAGTAAGTCACTTGCTCAGACAGGTAGATCAGAAGCAGGTAAACGTTTATTGAGGAGCACGTAGGAACACAACGTGAGCAATCCACGAGTTCAAAGCTGCTAACGGCGAACCAAACTACAAAGCATAACTTTAAGCACAGAGTCATCCCAGGTGCAGAAGCAAGCTGCCTGGGAATTAGGTGATAACGGAGCCTAGCAGGAAGGAGGGAGTAAGCCAGAATACTGACAGTGCCTACTAGAAGCTCAAGGCCAGAGCTGAGGGAGGGGGAAGGAGTGGGGCAGCTTGACCCGTTCTGAAAAACAAAACAAAAGAATAACACTTGCACAGGAATTGGCCTGACTCATGTCAACAGCCTGCCTGGACTCCTGGCAGGCTGCACAGCATAACGAAGAGACACACTTGAACAGAAATAAGTAGGACTCTGACAAGTGCAGTGTAGGTAGGTCTGCCACCAGCTCTCAGTTCCAAAAGGTTTAGCCTTATCAGGGAATGAGATGAGAGCAACTCTTCCCCAGCTAAATTCCAAAAGACCAAAGACAGCGCCAACCAGAGAGGGCATTCCCCAATAGGGGAGGGGAAGGGGCGCCCTCGTTTTTTACAACGGTACAGGGTGTGGTGGGGGTTGACGCAGACCAGCCCACTCCTCCGCCGCACCCCAGCATCCCTGGAGCCTCCGCAGCCTGCCAGAAACCACTGAGTAACCTTCTCCAGCCGGCTCCTATTTCCACTCTTTACTACCTACATTCCGGTCACGGCGACTCTTGTTTACAAGCACAGGATGTCCGGATGCAAATTCCAGTAACTCCAAGGAGCTCCTGAGATGAGAGGGGCATCTTGTCCCCCCATCAAAGGCCTGGTTAGGCCAGCTCTGAGACAGAGGGCCCCCTTGGATAACCCGAAGCACGCCCATGGACATTATTGTTCTCCAGACTTGCGGGGGGGGGGGGTGTGCGCACTATGCAACGAAATTGATTCCCCCTTGTCCTTCTTGCCTTGACAGACCTCCTCTGCCAACCTCAACAGTACAAATAGTAGGGCAGGAGAGAGAAGATTTGCAGCGCCACGGAGACTCAACTACCCCCCCCCAGCCGATGACCGTCATTTATCTCTCTAGAGGGAATATGACCCTGTGGGTTTCAAGATGGACCGTGCCTGGGAGGGAGGCCGCTTGACCGGACTCAGATGGTCTTTTCCAAACTGGAGTGACCCTGTCTAATGACACAGCACACACAAACACACATCAGTACAAGCGTTCTCTCCCGTCCAGCTGTTTTCTGTGCCCAAGGACTTCTTTTGTTTGGAGGAAAGAAAAGGAGGAAGGCACCCCAGGCTCGAAGTCTGCCAGGCTCCCCCAAAAGAGCAGCCGGTAACCAGGGCATCTATTTGGGTCTGCTCCTTGCTGAGAGGCTAAGAATAGCCACTGCGGGAACAGAGAGGTTCAGCGGTGTCTCCCAATCAATCTCCCGAGAGCCTTTCTTCCAAATGAGACCGTTTCCATGGGGAAGGCAAAGGGGCAGCCATGCCCAAAGCCCACCGACCACCTGGGGACACCAAGGCCAGGCAGCGGCAGGGTGTGTGTGTGTGTGTCTCACAAAAGGCACTTGCATTTCCCAAAAGGAATGTGCAAACTCAGCTCTGGGCACATCTGGGGCTGGGAGGAACCGTTAGACTTTGTTTGCACTGTTTTTTCATTGAAGGCGGGAGGTGCTGCAGCTCTGGAGCACGAGGGGGAGCGGCCCTGAATTAGGTGGTTTAGTCGTCCTCACAGGGGCATCGTCTTTTTATCCACCTGCCTGAAAGTGCAAGTTCCAACTGCAACTCCTTTCCAAATTTGCAGTTCCAATTGTGAAAGACTGACCCGCTGTTCAAGGGGGTGCAAAGTTCCACTTTGGCTCAAAGCGGCCCCCTTCTCCATCTCCGAACCCACCCAGAAATTAGCCGCATGAAGAAAGAGAGACCTGCTAAGCCAGTCCTAGGGCGGGGGGCCCTCGGCCAGACAAAGCCCCCCTACAGCAGAGCCAAGTGCATCTGGTGGCTGAATACAAGAGGATTCCCTTGGATCCTTACCTCACATGAAACCCTGCATCAAGACAGCCTGGCCTCTTTTTACACTCGTAATGTCCAGCAGTGGGGCTGGGGGCGGGCAGCCTTTAGCTCCCCCCCATGCCATTTTCAGGATCTGAACACCTGAAGCTGCCTTATACTGAATCAGACCCTTGAGGGTCCATCAAAGTCAGTCTTGTCTACTCAGATCGGCAGCGGCTCTCCAGGGTCTCAGGCAGGGGTCTTTCACATCACCTACCTGCCTGGTCCCTTTAACTGGAGATGCCACTGGGGATTGAACTTGGGACCTTCTGCATCCCAAACAGATGCTGTACCATTGAGCCATGGCCCCTCCTGAATCAGACCCATACATGCGGGCTTTTATTTGCTCCAGGGCAGCCTACCCTTTTCCCCTACAGGAAAAGTTCCATCCTGGGGGGCGGGGGGGGGCCAACTTGGATAGCAAAAATGGCAATTTTTTAAAAAAGCAACACGAGATCTGTCCACAATCTCCATTCCCATATCTCAGGTGGCCCTCAGTATCCCAAAATACGCTGCCCCTGCGCATGGAAGCCATCCCACCCACCCCACCCACCCCGCGCCCTAGAGCCAATTCACCCTCCTCCAAGTTAGCCAGCTGTCGGGAATTCAGCCTCGAGAACCACCAGGGGTATCTGCAGCATGAGGACTCAACACGGAAACAGCCGCCGGCTGGGAACAACAGCCCTCCCACCGTAAAAACATAAAGAAACCAAGGATTCTGAGCAAAAACCGAAACTGTCTTCTTGGAAACGGAAGCTCCCGTTCTCCAAACAGGCCGACCACAGGTGCCGATCAGGGTGAAGACCGGCCTCGAAGAGCGGCGACAGACTGTGTGCTCCTGGACTTCAACAGCGGGCCTTACGCACAACCACCAAAGCGGGCCCAGCGCTTGAGCTTCCATATGGATTGCTGAGACGCGGGGTGACGTCACAGATGCTAGCCAAGAGGCTCCCAGAATAACTGGCCCTGGCCACTCACAAACTGAACTGTGCTGAAGGTGAGTCGTCCTAGACTTTCAGACCTTGTCACGGGTCAGGAGAAAAGAGCCAGTTGTGGCGCAGGGGGGCTGGGATCTGGGACACCTGAGCCTGAATCCCCTCTCTTTCATGGATGCTCTCGGTGAGACCCTGGAGCAGCGTGCGCAGGCTCCACCCTTTCAAACCGGTGCTTCTGCTCTTGGAAACATCTGGCCCCCTCTCCCTCCCCCAGACGGAGCCGAGTACTTACGTCTGAAGCCGGACCTTTGTCTGCCCCCGGGCAGGAGAAGGTAACGAATTCATGGCACCTCTTATGGACTACGAAGCAGCAGACTGCGAGGAGAGAACAAAAGAAAGCGACCGTTAATCCAGAACTCGCTCAAAGCCGGAGAACTTTGATCCGGTTATGGGAATACGCGAGAGGCAGGCCCCCACGGCTCGGCTCCCGCCCGTCCTGCCGTCTCCTGCACGCCCCGGCTTTGTTCTGCATTTAACAGAGCTTTGTCAGACATGACTAATTTGTTTCCTACTCTTTTCTGGGGGCGGCGGGGGGGGGGGAAGGAAAACGCATTTTTAATTAATAGGCTTAATGGGGTTGTTCATCCATTGTTTGGTTCTGTGAGCAATCAATCGCAAACCCCGTCCTTCCAAGCCTAAGGTTTAGAAGCCTGTTGTGTGGGAAGGGGGGGTCACATGGGAAGTGAAAAGAGACCCAGGTTAAGGACACCAAAAAGGCTGAGCAAAACCACACCACACCAAAGCGCCCATCTTCTGGGGCGACCCTGAGGCCAGATTTCAGCCTGGGGGCAGCCAGCACTGGCCAAGAGAGAATCATAGAATCCTAGAGTTGGAAGGGACCACAAGGGTCATCTAGTCCAACCCCCTGCACAATGCAGGAAATTCACAACTACCTCCCACAAGGCACCCCCAAGGACAGGAACCTCCAAGCATCCCTTTCTTCCTTTCCCTCAATTTAACCGCCTCTGGCTACCCATCAGCCACTGGACACTTTAAAAAAGGGGAGACGGAATTTAACTTTTTCCTTGACACTATAAAGAGAAAGGGGGCCACATCTAACACGCAATTGACCGATCTATTTGACAGCAGGTAACGCAACATCCGCGTCTCAGAAAGTGTCTTTAGCTGTTTTATCCAGGGAGTGATAGATTTACTTCGTGCAATTTTGTGGGCATGCGGAAACCATGCAGGCTAGGAAGTCTACTTGATTTGGACCAAAATGGGCATTTTCGTTCTTCTGCAGTAATTTTATTGTATCGCCCTTGTGTCTCGGCTGAGTCTCTAGGGCGTGACATCTCGCCAATAAGAAAGCTCGTCTGACCTTATTAATTTCTAACCAGCGGAAATGGTCTGGCAAGGAGAAAGTTCTGGAAGAAGTGAGGTGAACGTTTACGATTTGCGTCCTTAAAATTCCCCAAAAGGCCAAGGGCCACCAATCAGTAGGTGGCAGCTGCCCAAGCGGGCATGCTGCAGGAACCCTGGTGGGCAACCAATAGGGTTGCCAGGTCCCTCTTTGCCACCAGCGGGAGGTTTTTGGGGCAGAGCCTGAGGAGGGCTTGAGGGCTTGGGGAGGGGAAGGACTTCCATGCCATAGAGTCCAATGGCCAAAGCGGCCATTTTTTCTCCAGGTGAACTGATCTCTATCGGCTGGAGATCAGTTGTAATAGCAGGAGATCTCCAGCTACTGCCTGGAGGTTGGCAACCCTAGTAACCAAGCAGGCCAGTGGGCCCAAGACCAAGCAATGGCGTAGCTGGATCTGATGCCCCAAATGTTGGGGGGGGGGGGCAACGGCTGCCTTGGTGTGGCGCACCTCCAGTCCATCAGAAGCCTCATTATTTCCTTGCCTGCCAAAGGAGAACAGCATGCGCCGGGACGCCTCTGAAAGGCCGCGAGGTGTGAAGCGGGCATCTATATTTCATGGCTTGCTTAATAATTAAACTTTGAAACAGGACCTCAATTGCCAGCCCAGAGAGAGCCTGAAACCTAACACAGGCGCTCGGCTGAACCAGCCTTGGGCTCTGCTCTCGCGGCTCCCTCCGTCTGCCGTGGGGCGAAGGGGCCTGGATCCCGGGCTGGCTCTGCGCCTCTTCACACAACGAGGAAGGGGCTGCAACTCCACCAGCCAAGCCCCCCAGGGGCGACAGGTCCCAGGCCGCCTGGGGCAGGGGCCCAAGGAGAGGCGGGGGAGCTCGGAGCAACAAAATACCTCATGCCGGCTGTGACCTGGCCCCTTCCCTTTCCCCAGCAGGGCAGGCAAGAAAAACCTCCCTGCCTGCACACCAGGGAAGACAGAATCGCAGAACGGCAGGATCAGGGAAAACTCCCCAGGGGCTGTGGCTCAGCGGTAGAGCCTCTGCTTGGCACGCAGAAGGTCCCTGGTTCAATCCCCGGCATCTCCGGTTAAAGGGACCAGGCAGGTAGGTGATGGGAAAGACCCTTTTCTGCCTGAGACCCTGGAGAGCCGCTGCCGGTCTGAGTAGGCAATCCTGACTGTGATGGACCAAGGATCTGATTCAGTACAAGGCAGCTTCATGTGTAAAACAACAAATTATCTGTAAACTTTTGCATAGCTGATGAAAAAAAAACAGACCAGGCTTAGAGGCTCAACGAGGGTCTCAAGAACCTCACTTTTCTCGCCCTCCCAGCTTAGAAATGCCAGGGTGGGCGGGCAGGAGTGGTCCAAGCCAAGAGCTGAGGAAATGACCCTGCAGCCAAGAACAAGGGGCAGGAAGAGATCTCCCCACAGAGCCAGGGCCAGCGCAGGGAAGACATGGCCAACACCCCCCCTGCCTTGATCAACAACATGTGGCTCCGTCGCACGGGCAAAATGTTGACTCAGGCTCCGTGACAACTTCCTGTCCCCGGGGGGGGGGATGTTAAGATGGTATCTTTGCTCAGCCGGAGAGTTCATCTGCAAACCTCGTTACACGGCTAATAAACGTCAAGCCTCTCAGGGGTTCCGGATCCACACCCTGGAGCTGTCCTTAAGGGAGAGAGACGCGGAACGGGGAATATTCTGTGGCTGGCTTGTTGCGGGGAGGGCTGTGGAAACGTCGAAAAGAGGGAATCACGGAGTCATGCAGGAGAGTAAACAGCTTCCAAACGCAGAGCGCCAGATGGCCCCAAAGCATCCTTGGAAGCGCAAGGCCTGGTGTTTGCAGCCCCGCCAGCCGCCCAGACGGAGCTCCCTCGGCCATCAGGCCTCTCCTTTCCCCTCCGGTGCAACCTCTCTGAGCCCTCGTCCCCCCAACCGAAACCAGGTCCAACCACATCACGCGTCTTTGCGGACACCCAGGTCCTTGCCTTTCTCCAAAGTGTGGCTCTCCTTGCCTTACTTGGACACTGGCCAGCCCCCCCCCCCCCGCTCAGGGCAGGGGTTCCAACCCCCCCAGAGGTCCACCCATAGTCCTAGGGTTGCCAACCTCCAGGTGGGCCCTGGAGATCTCCCAGAATTACAACGGACACATCCCAAAAAACGTTGCATGCGTGGAAGCGACAGGAACAGGTCAGGGCAGGCCGTGCGCTCACAGATCATCTAGCCAAAAGCCAAAACGGAATCCTCCTCTCATCTTTGATATCTTTAATATCACTAATCCGATCACTAAAAATAACTACATTTGATAATCTCCAGAAATCTTTGGCCACTAGAGCAACGCAGAGATGCTGCGGGGGCCGCTTTTCACGGCTGGACCGGAGGCTCAGGGGAGGCAGCCAGCCGGGAGCCTCAAGCCCCTCCTGCCCTCGCTTTCGTCCTTCCCTCGTGCAAAAGCCACCTCTTCTCCTGAATCAAAACCAGGGGGCTTCCTCACACCCAGAACGGTTTCCGGCAGGAGGAACAAGGACCCTCCCCCGGACCCTCCCACAAGGTGCCTCCCCACTCAGAAAGAGAGAAGCCCCTGTTCTGGGAAGGATGTCTCAAGGGAAGGAGGCAAACCCAAAGGGCAGGGTTGCCAGATCCCTCTTCGCCACCGGCGGAGCCAGTGGAGGGCGGGGTTTGGGGAGGGACTTCAATGCCATAGAGTCCGATTGCCACAGCGGCCGTTTTCTCTGGGGGAACTGATCTCTGTCAGCTGGAGCTCAGTTGTAATAGTAGGAGGTCTCCAGGTAGTACCTGGAGGTTGGCAACTGGGGTTAGTCAATGCAATACCTGTATTGGCATATATACTAGGGTTAGTCACAACTCTCTCCGCCTCACCTACCTCCCCGGGTGTCTGTTGTGGGGAGGGGAAGGTGATTGTCAGCCGGTTTCCCTTAAGTTGGCATATAACAAACCAACTCTTCTTCTCTTCTTCCAACTCACAAGGCCAAGTCGGTCGTGCAGCGTCCGCCTCCCCTGTCCCGTTCGGCCTGGGCCATTTGCCACTTAAAAATTAGGCTTTGGGCTGGTTTTATTTTATGAAGAAGGCGCTTCTTCTCGCAGTCTCCCCACCATCACCGCCACCGCAGCACCTACTCACGCTAAACGGCACTGACAGATCGTCTTCCAAAGGAAGACGTGAAAAACGGCAGCATTAACCAGCCTCCGTTCCCTGCTGCCTTGCAGAATGGAAGGGGGCAGGCGGGGGTGGGGAGAGGCATGTCAGCCCCTCGCTGAAGTGACGTCTGAAGGTAGGGTTGCCGTCCTCCAGGTACTAGCTGGAGATCTCCTGCTACTACAACTGATCTCCCTCCGATAGAGACCAGTTCCCCTGGAGAAAATGGCCGCTTTGGCAATCGGACTCTATGGCACTGAAGTCCCTCCCCTCCCCAAACTCCGCCCTAAAAATCTCCAGGCATTTCCCAACCTGGAGCTGGCAACCCTCGTTGAAGGGAAGCTGCTCCAAATGCAATCGGACCGATGAGGACTCTTCCCAAGAGGGGCTGGGCAAACCCTTCAGCCTCGCGGGCCACATCTGGAAACGGGAAGGGCCGGGGGTCAGCTTTGAGGCCTCCGTAGAGACCCTGGCTTGGCCTTCTCTCCCGTTTTGCCCCACTTGATAATCCCTCAGCCGGCTGCTGAACAATAAGGGGGCAACCAAAATAAACACCACTGTACTGTTACCAAAGGTTAGGAAATAAGCACAGAGTATGGCTGAAGAAACTTACAATCACTATATGAAGCAAAGTGTATTAAAGTGCATGAGGTGCCTATAAATAAATAAATAAATACATATATACAATTTCACTAAACAGTCCAAAAGGTACAAGTGTCAAAGTTCATAAGTAGAAGCTGGAACGATGTCTTCATGTATAGTTGTTGTTGCAGGGGGACGATCGTTTCATTTCTTCCTCAGCCCCATTTCAATGAGAATCACTTCACATGCATGGTTCCTTATGCAGGCATTAAAGATATTTTTAATTCTCCCGTTGGGATGAAAAAAGCAACTTAAGTATATTAAAGGTCTTCAGTTCCACAAGGGATACATCAATTCACATACATAGTTGCACAGACGATTGTTCCCAAAGGGATACAAATGTTAACTCTACTTATGAACTTTGATACTTGTACCTTTTGGACTGTTTAGTGAAATTGTATATATGTATGAATTTATTTATTTATGTATAGTCACCTCATGCACTTTAATACACTTTGCTTCATATAGTGATTGTAAGTTTCTTCAGCCATACTCTGAACAATAAGGGGGGGGGGGCTGCCCCCTAGCAAGCCGAGGCTCCTGACTCACTGGTAAGCAACCAGTGGCCACCGTTTGGCCACCTCCGGCCTAAGGTGTGCATATGGAGCCGGACGTTTTTGGTGGAAAATCTGCAGGGCTTCCATTTCGTTTGGCAGGAAGCTCTCTGGCACCAGCTCTGGCCAAGCTCCGGTTCTTCTCAGAGAACAACTCCAGGAGCCGATGGGTTTGCCTCCCAGCCTCCCCTCCTAAGCAGGGTTGCCAGGTCCCCCTTCGCCACTGGTGGGAGGTTTTCGGGGTGAAGCCTGAGGAGGGCTTGGGGGTTTGGGGAGGGGAGGGACTCCAATGTCATAGAGTCCAGCTGCCAAAGCAGCCATTTTCTCCAGGGGAACTGATCTCTATCAGCTGGAGAGCAGTTGTAATAGCAGGAGATCTCCAGCTAGTACCTGGAGGTTGGCAACCCTATTCCCAAGTGTCCAGTAATCTCACTTTGCCTCCTCTAGGTCAGCGGATCTCGGGCACATCCAAGCTACGGGCGATGCTCCCAAATCTGGCCGCTCTCCTCATTTGCCCTGGAAACCCGGGCTTCAATTTTGTTTCTCCCTCCTGCATATTGAACCGGCAAGCCTGCTATTTTCATGCCTCGTTCCGTCTCCTTGCGCTGAACGTTTCCTATTGCATTTACATCATTGACGTTACCTCTGGGCCCGGCTGCACATAAATAGCGCATCTGCGGCATCAAAGTGAGGGGGGGCAAACGCGGGGCACAGCAGCGCTGAGAAGGCCACAACGGGGGACACCCCCCCCCCCGCCGCTTGACAAAACCACAAAGGGCTTTTTGAGGTTTCCTGAGCCTGGATCCATCCAGGGATCACCAAAGAAAGGAAACAGAAACCCCCCCTCACATTACAGTTGCCGCACAGGGGAAGAGGAATCAACCCTTTCCCCCCCCTGCCACTCTCCCCAACCTCAAACCGCCCCCTTATTTACTCCCTGGGTGACGGAGGCCTGCGTGCTTCCCCAGTGTGGGAACAAGAGGCTCCATCCCCGGGCGGTACGCTGTTGGTGCCCACATCTGGAAAAGGCTGACCCAGCCAGCATAGTTCAGGCCCTCGGAACCTCAAGGCTAGACTACTGCAATTAACTTTGTTCTTGGGCTGCCCTTGCCCAAAAACGACGCCTGGTTCACACTGTGGCATCCAGACCATCCAAACAGACCACAACACTCCCGCTTTCAAGAGAATTATACTGGCTCTGGTTGAGTTCGGGGGGGGGCGATCCGCAGCGTTAGATCTAGCCTTCGAAGCCCTCAAGGGTCTGAGCGCTGGATCTTAGAAGGGACGGGTCCTTTTCTTTTGAGCATGTGCACACCTGAAGCTGCCTCATACTGGATCAGACTCCTGCAGGGCGATCCTATGCAGAGTTACCGCAGTCCAAGCCCCATTCGTTTCATCTGTCTTGGCCAGTATGGTTATTCAGACTGGCAGTGGCTCTCCAGGGTGACTGGCAGAGGGTCTTTCACATCACCTACTACCTGGAGATGCTAGGGATTGAACCGGGGACCTTCTGCATGCCGAGCAGATGCTCTGCCACTGAGCCTGCCTGCCTGCAGGGACATCGTGGCCACAGCGGCTAACCTGGCCGCCTGCCTGCATCCAAGACAGGGACAACGCCCTCCCTTTGAGGAAGGCTTGCAGAGGCCCTGCCGGAATTGCTGGTGCCAACTGCATGCCTGCTTCGTAATCTCTTCCCTTTGCCGGACATCTGGACTGGCCACTTTTAATCATGAGCCGTCTCTTGCTGGGAAGGGAGGGGCTCCATGTCGATACGAGGCTGGCTTTTGCTCCTCGAACCACTTCCTGTTGCCAGACGGCCGCTGCGGGGCTTCAGGTTTGCCTTTGAAAATTAACCCCCCTCCCCCAGGGAGCGGCAGGTGTTTCCTCAGGCCCCTCCGGGCACAGCAAATGCAGGGCCTGGCGGGGTTTGGCAAAACTTCCCACAGTATCAGCTACATCAGAGAGGCAAACAGGATCATAAGTCAGGTGCCGATGGGCTGAGGCTCCCCCCCCTAGTTAGTCCAGCCATCTTCCTTTGCTGGGGGGGTGCATTCACAGGCCCACTTCACACACACACACCCCTCACTGAGCCAGAAAGCTGAGGGGCCATGGCTCAGTGGTAGAGCCTTTACTTGGCATGCAGAAGGTCCCAGGTTCAATCCCCGGCATCTCCAGTTAGAGGAACCAGGCAAGGAGGTGATGGGAAAGACCCTTTTCTGCCTGAGACCCTGGAGAGCTGCTGCCGGTCAGAGTAGACAAGACTCACTTGGATGGACCGAGGGTCTGATTCAGCATAAGGCAGCTTCATCAGTTGGGAAGGGGCCGTGGCTCAGTGGTAGAGCCTCTGCTTGGCATGCAGAGGGTCCCAGGTTCAATCCCCGGCATCTCCGGTTAAAGGGACCAGGCAAGGAGGTGACGTAAAAGACCCTTTGCCTGAGACCCTGGAGAGCCGCTGCCGGTCAGAGTAGACAATACTGACCTTGATGGGCCAGGGGGGTCTGATTCAGTATAAGGCAGCTTCATGTGTTCAAAGTTGATCTGGGGCAGCCGTGAGCACGCACAGAGTCCCAGCCTAAGGCAGGATTCAGGGGCAAAAAAATCCCAACTTCTCTGCGGACAGAGCCAACCGACATCTTTCACCAGTTCAGACGCACGAAAGGAGAGACGGGGGAGAAATCCGATCCAGCCCCTGGACAGTTCCAGTCATCCCCCAATTAGCAACCAGCTGCCTTGTTCAGACTGGCCCAGGTTTTTACACCTGGCAGGGATCGCTTCTCCGAGCCAGCTCTGTGGCAAACAAGCACTCGATTCCAGCAAGGCCCACGAGCAGCCACAGTAAAGGGCAAGGAAGGAAGCCCGTGGCGGGGCCCGCGGGGGGCTGAGAGGTTTGGAAGCCCTGAGTTCGAGGCCTCCTGTTGGCCTGGGCCATTCTGGGAAAGCTCTCGTGGGAACAACAGGCCTTTTTTGGACTTGGCTTCTGCCGAATACAAGAAGAGGAGTTGGTTTTTATATGCCGACTTTCTCTACCACTTATGGGAGACTCGAACCGGTTTACAATCCCCTTCCCTTCCCCTCGCCACAACAGACACCCTGGGAGGTAGGTGGGGCTGAGAGAGCTGTGACTAGCCCAAGGCACCCAGCTGGCTTTGTGTGTAGGAGTGGGGGAAACAAATCCAGTTCACCAGATTAGCTTCCGCCGCTCACGTGGAGGAGTGGGGGGATCGAACCCCGTTCTCCAGATCAGAGTCCACCGCTCTCAACCACTACACCACGCTGGCTCTCCAAGCAAAGACGGCCACCAGCCAGCGTGTCAGTGCCTCCACCCTGAGTCTAGGGTTGCCAACCTCCCGGTGGTGGCTGGAGATCTCCTGCTATTGAAACGGATCTCCAGGCGACAGAGATCAGTTCCCCCAGAGGAAACGGTTGCTTTGGAGGGTGGATTCAATGGCATTATATCCCACTGAGGTCCCTCCCTGCCCTTCCCAGGCTCCAGCCCCCCAAAACCACCAGGTATTTCCCAACCCGGAGCTGGCAGCCCGACCTGAGTTGCATGTTCCATTTTGTGGTGCCATTTGACTAAAGCGTGACTCTACCGCAGCTGCCTAACGTGGGAAGTGGCACGCAGCTCCCATCAGACAGAGGAGCGGTGAGTGCAGAACAGGCCGGGGGGCCGGAGCAACGACGCTGTCGCCCAGCTGAGGCCGGAGGAGCCCCGCAGCCTCAAGCTTGACTTTGAAAACAGGTCATGAGCTCGGGGGTACTCAGCGCCTTGCGAAAGAGAAGAGCGCTCCCTTCCTGCCACACCACCAGCCACGTCTGTGGCACAAGTCCTGCTTGCACAAGCCCATCTGCAGGGGCGTTTGTGGGACATCGACAACTGCAGGGCGGAAAAGCGAATTCAACCCTTCCCCACACACACACACACACGGCTAACACTTCTTCTTTAAAGCATGTGGCGGGGTGAGCAGGTGAGAAGCTCTTGCTACGAATCCCATAACCTTCCCTCCCTTTCCTTTTGAGGGTCCAGCCGAGCGCCCTTCGCCACCCGGTACCCAGACTAGTCGCAAACGAGGGTCCAGAGACCCAAAGAGAGGATCCAGGGTGGGGAAATCACAGATCACCAAGTGAGTAAAGGCGCCCTGCTGTCAAATGGCCCGGCTTCTGTGCTGGATGGCTTGTGTCGGTCCATTTCACTCCTCAAGGAGAGACCCCCGCTCGGACGAGCGCCGCCCGCCAGCCTGCTGATCCGTGGGAAGAGGAACCGAGCCCGCCTCACAGGGAGCCCAAAGAAGCTGCTGAGTCTGCAGCTGGCCCGAAGCCTGGACGCGGTGCCCTTTGCAGAACTGGAGGGTGCCGAGTCTCCCGGGAAACCAGAGGCTGCTCTGAGCCGCAAACTTCCTCAAGCGGACGGCGTTTCTATTTAAAAGAAAAAGACACCACCAAGCCCACGTGAGCTGCTCTGGGTGTTGATACCATGGGGCCGTGGCTCAGTGGCAGAGCATCTGCTTGGCATGCAGAAGGTCCCAGGCCCAATCCGCAGTGGCATCTCCAGTTAAAGGGTCTAAGCAAGTAGGTGATGTGAAAGACCTCTCCGCCTGAGACCCTGGAGAGCCGCTGCCAGTCTAAGTAGACAATACTAGTGTAGAACAATGCTGATTCTATGACTTTAAGCAGACGATGAGAGGGAGGGCATCTTGGCCATCTTCTGGGCATGGAGTAGGGATCACCGAGGGTGTGGGATGGAGGTAGTTGTGAATTTCAAGGCAGGCCCCTCCCTGCCCACGTGGGGAAAGGGGCAGACCTGCCAGTCATAAGAACAAAGAAAGGCTGTGCTGGATCAGACCCAGGTCCATCGAGTCCAGCAGTCTGTTCACACAGCGGCCAAACCAGGTGCCTCTAGGAAGCCCCCAAGCAAAACGGCTGCAGCAGCATTTATCCTGCCTGTGCTCCACAGCACCTAAGATAAAGGCAGGCTCCTCTGATCCTGGAGAGGACAGGTATGCATCACGACCAGTATCCATTTTAACGAGTAGCCATGAATACCCCTTTCCTCCATGAACATGTCCACTCCCCTCTTAAAGCCTTCCAAGTTGGCGGCCATCGCCACATCCTGGGGCAGGGAGTTCCACAATTCAACTATGTGTCGTGTGAAGAAATACTATCTGGGTGAAGCAATACTTCATTTTACCAGCCCTGGGGTGACTGCTTCTGGCTTTCCATGCACTCTTTGGGAGTTGGGCAGAGAAGAATGAACGAGAGCAGTTTTATATTTACATGCCGCGCAGCAAAGAGCATTTTTGGCTGGTTTTCTGCATCCACAGCCCGGGCGGCCTCCAAGAATGTTTCTGGCACGGCCCTCGCGGCCTAATGCAGCCCTGTCAGCGTGAGGGTGATGGCTCCATTCGTCTCTGGAAGTGGAATTTTGCTCTCCGTACCCCCCAAGAGGGAAGCCTCTTTCCTCCCCAGGAAGAAAGGCCGGGCAGCGAAAGATGTGCAGCGATCTGAATTTCGATGGCCAAGAAAGGCCTCAGGCATGCGTTAAACTCCGAACCCAGGCCTATTCAGCTGGCCGTCTTGAACCCAGGTTCTCAACCCAGGGCCACAGCAAAACCCCTCCGCAGACCGCCTCCCAAAGCAGCCCTTTTCTCCAGGAGAAGCGGAATAAATGTTTTAAATAAGTACATAATAAACGAGCCATTTATGTAGTCTGGAGATCAGATGAAATTCTGGAAGAGCTCCAGCCCCCACCTGGAGGTTGGCAAGCCTAACCACTCCTCAAGCCTCAGCGAAGCACGCAAGCCGTCCCCCTTTCCCTCCCCACCCTTGTCTCCATCTTCTCCCCCATCCTCGAATTTAAATGCAAAGCTCCTGGGGGGAAAGCAGAGTCAAGACTTTGGCCTGCCTTTGGCTCCCAAGGGTCAAGTGCTCGGGTCAGAGGTTAATCGGCCTCGTCTTGCTGGGTGGCCTTTGGAAGGAGGGTTTCCTCGCTGCTCGTCCAGGACCCCACTTGCAAGGCGGCTGCGTGTTTCCCACAGGGCTTTTGGGCCTGCAGCTAGGCATGCCGGCGCCCAGGAGGGACCTGGGGACCCCCCCCCACACACAATTACAGCTCATCTCCAGATGCCAGTGATCCCTTCCCCTGGAGAAACAGATGCTTTGGAGGGTGGACTTTATGGCCTTGTACCCCACCGAGGCCCTGTCCTCATCCAGGCTCCGTCCCCAAATCTCCAGGAGTTTCCCAACCTGGATCGGCAACCCCCCGCCCCCTCATCAACCCCACCGGCAGCCCCACCGGCCTCTGGTTTGGCACCAGCCTCCCCTCCGCCTGCTCTGCAGCTGCTCGCTTTTTGGCTTTCCCGGAGCAGCTGGAAGCAGGTTTTCTCGCGGAGGAAGAAAGAAGAGCAGGAACACTTCCCACTCACAGGCATGAAATGCCCACAGCCAGCAGAGGCTCTGGATCCGCTCAGCAAAATCTTTCCCCGTCACTCAGCGGAAAAGTCTTTTGCTTCAGTCCCCTGAAGCGTCAACAGCCCTTCTCCGCACTTCTCTCCCTCTGCAGAAAAACGGGGCGGGGGGGGGGCTCCCCCCAAGCAGACCTCCCCCAGCCCACCCATCTGAGGCTGAGCGGGCCTTGCGGAGGCTACACCAGCATCCGAGACAGGGACAGCCACAAATGAACCCCAGCAGCACAGAAGGAAGGACTGGGGGTGTGTGTGTGCAGGGGGCAGTTGAAGAAGAAGAAGAGTTGGTTTTTATATGCCAACTTTCTCTACCACTTAAGGGAGACTCAAACCGGCTTACAGTCACCTTCCCTTCCCTTCCCCTCCCCACAACACACACCCTGTGAGGCATGTGGGGCTGAGAGAGCTGTGACTAGCCCAAGGTCACCCCAGCTGGCTTCGCATGGAGGAGTGGGGAATCAATCCTGGTTCTCCAGATCAGAGTCCATCACTCCAAGCCACCGTTCTTGACCACTACGCCACGCTGGCTAAAAGGGCAATTCAAACCAGGACTGCTGCACTGGAGTCTCCATCATACAAAGGAGAAACATGGGCTGTCTGGGGAAAGGGGGCACGGGGGGGGGCATTCTTGGCCATGAGCCAGGGGGGTTCAACAGATCCCCCCCTCCCTTGGATACAAGGAATCCAGCAACGGGGGCGGCTCTGCGGCCTTAACTGGCCAGGGGTCTTCCCCCCGCCCGAATTTGGGCCCTTCTGTCGTTCTTGGGGAAGTCCAGGTTGGGGGGGGGGCGAGGAGGCTTCCTCGATCGGTCCCCCTGGCTTTCCCACAGCCAGGAGCCGGCACAAAGTGGCTGGGAGTCCAGGCGATTAACGTGCGTGATTTGCATAAGATGTAAAGCAGCCTGCCCAGATTTTTGAGAAGGGGAATGTGGCGCTGCCTCGTGCGCCAAAAGACACCCTCTCGACACGGGGAAGAACTTTCTAACACTTAGAGCGGGTTCCTCAGTGGAACAGGCTTCCTCGGGAGGTGGTGAGCTCTCCTTCCCTGGAGGTTTTGAAGCAGAGGCGGGATGGCCACCTGTCAGCAATGCTGATTCTATGACCTTAAGCAAATGATGAGAGGGAGGACATCTTGGACATCTTCTGGGAATGGAGTAGGGGCCACTGAGTGTGTGTGTGTGTGTGGGGGGGAGGTAGTTGTGAATATCCTGCATTGTGCAGGGGGTTGGACTAGATGACCCTGGTGGTCCCTTCCAATTCTATGATTCTATGAAAAGAGGACACGGTGGCCTTGCAGGGCGCAAGCAATGGCTCCCTCGTGCCACGTTCGAATCTCTCACATCAACCGCCCCGGAAAGAAACAGGAGCCCAGACGGCGAACCTCCGGCGGGGCTGTGCTCTGCATGGAAAGGGACAAAAAGCCAGAACAACGTGGGGACGAGAAGCTCTTTGTAGGTGGTGCCCCAAAGCTGCTCCAAGCCACGCCGGCCCAGAGGTGAAGCGCAGGCTCCGGAGGCGAGCGCACAGCCGCCCGCTTCCCTTTTCTCCACCCGCCCCCAAGCCAGACAAGCAGCAGGCCCCTTCAAAGGCAGTTCCTCTCCAATGTTATCAAAGGCTATTTTAATCCACAGCGTTTCCGATCCCTTTGCGGCCGGGTCGATTCTTTTTTCCCTTTCTTTCTTCCTTTGTAGGGAGAAGAGGCACGCAGCTGCCTCGCACCCCAGAGCTGTGTGCAAAACGGCTCCCGGTGTGGGGGGGGTTGCAATGGGGGGTGGGCTCGGCGTGGCAATCCGCCGGCTGCGGCAAAGAACTCGGTGAAGCCCCAAAGCCTGCTGGCTCCCCAGTATGAGCCATCAGTTTCACCTGCCAGTTTCACCTGCAAATTCCTCCCATGATGGCCCTTCATGAACACATGAACACATGAAGCTGCCTTATATTGAATCAGACCCCTGATCCATCGAAGTCAGTATTGGTCTACTCAGACTGGCAGCGGCTCTCCAGGGACTCAGGCAGGGGTCTTTCACGTCACCTCCTTGCCTGGTCCCTTTAACTGGAGATGCCGGAGATTGAACCTGGGACCCTTCTGCATGCCAAGAAGAGGCATGCTCCCCCCTTCCTCTTCAAGGATTCCTGCTATTAGGAGCTCGAGAAAACCTGATTTAGCAACACATGACACCGTCAAAGTCAGGCAAGAAAGAGCGCGGGGGGGGGGAAAGGCACCTGTCAGACTCTCCACCTCACAGATCCTCCATTGCGTAGGCCTGGAGACAGAGGCTCACGGGGAGGCAAGGAGAGGCGGTGGCTTTGAGAACAGCCGAGGGAGACATTGAGTAGGGTTGCTAGCCTCCAGGGACTAGCTGGAGATCTCCTGCTATTACAATTGATCTCCAGCCGATAGAGATCAGATCACATAGAGAAGAGGGCTGCTTTGGCAATTGGGCTCTATGGCATTAAAATCCCTCCCCTCCACAAACCCTGCCCTCCTCAGGTCTTTCTAGTGGGGTCTTGCTAGTTACTCCAGAGTAAGGAAAAAGCACATGAAGCTGCCTTATGCTGAACCAGACCTTTGCGGGTCCATCAAAGTCAGTATTGTCTACTCAGACCGGCAGCGGCTCTCCAGGGTCTCAGGCAGACGTGGGTCTTTCACATCACCTGCCTGCCTGGTCCCTTGAACTGGAGACGCCACTGGGGATTGAACCTGGAACCTTCTGCATGCCAAGCAAATGCTCTCCCACTGAGCCACAGATCCTCCCCTGAACTGTGCTCAAAAGAACTCTTTTCTTTGTGGCTCGAAGTGCTTTTAGCCCACCGGCTGAATGCAATGCTTGAGGCAGCCCGACCTTGAGCCATAAATCTATCAATTAAAAAAAAAAAACACTCACCCATTGAACACATTAAATCATCTCTCTTTTTTCTCTCTAAAGCAACATGTGCTAAAACCATCTAACGTTATTGAAAACGGAGCAGGAATGTTTTAAAAGAAAATTGCTCTAAAAACTAGCAGAGAAGTAAGAAGCGTTTTTCTCAAAAACACCAAATCAACAAAATGTTCCCACATCAGACACACAAAAAAGGGTGCCTCATCAGACACGTCAACCTCCACCGAGTCAGCTATAAGCGTTCACTTTTTGTACAAAAGGTGTTCGTGTTTTTATTGTGTTAAGTACATAATCTAAACATGTCTGACTTGGGCCCCTGCTTTGAACAGGAGGACATACTGCACCGGGCACCTCTTTGTGGGGAGGGAATTCCAGAGCCAGAGGGCCACGTGTGAGAAGCCCCCGTGTCTCTGGTTGCCCCCACTCCTTGGCTTGTGACCCTGGGAGCAAACAGGCCAGAATCACGGCACGCGATCTCCGCTGGCAGGCGGGTCCCTATGGGTACAGGCGGCCCTCCGGGTACTCGGGGTGGGGGGTTTCCAGACCCT
This sequence comes from Euleptes europaea, assembly GCF_029931775.1. NCBI lineage: Eukaryota > Metazoa > Chordata > Lepidosauria > Squamata > Sphaerodactylidae > Euleptes > Euleptes europaea. The sequence goes on along the minus strand of NC_079332.1, from coordinate 335,183 downwards.
GAAGGACTTTAAAGATCACTTGGAATCTGGCCCAGAAACACACCTGGCCACCACCATAACCGGCACCAATCAGCAATCTTGTTCCTGCACTCTGAACTGACTGCAGTTTCAAAACAGTCTCCAAGGGCAGGCTGGTGGCATAGGCAGTAGTCTAACTGGAATGTGATGAGAGCTGGATAACCACAGCCAGATCGGGTCTCTCAAGGAAGGGCGGTAGCTGTGACACCAACCACAGCTGGCCAAGGGGGCCCTGTGGCCCTGAGGGGTCCCAAGCCTCTACCTGTAGGTGTGGCGCTCGGGGCACCCCAGGGCAGGCTGACGCCAGAATCCCTCCTCCTCCTCCTCTCTACTGCTCGGCAACAGCAGCCTGGCCTCACCTGATGGTGCTTCCATTTACGAGTCTTCCTATGTTCCTGAACACAGAAAACAGGTCCCCGCACTAAATTCAACCCTGAGCAACCCACCGAGAGAGAATGCATTTTGCTCTCTCTCCCACTGACAAGGGCCCGGGAACCCGAGCAATCAGGCGGTAGAGGCGAGCCAGCGGGGAAACCAACCGCAACATGCAGCCTTGCGGAACAAGGCCAGTTTTCGAACAACCAACAGCCGACCTGCGTTTCACTACTCCGAGAAAACATATCTCAGCATTGTAGGCGAGAGGGAAACCCTCCAGGTTCAGAAGCAGTCAACCTCTTGCTTGCCAGGGCAGAGAACCGGGGAATGCACAGACCTCGGTCTGAACCAGCAGCAGCAGCAGCAGCAGGGCTGCTCTGATGCTCCTCAGGACGATGCGCCCCAGGAGCCAGCCCTGGTGCCAGTGCGGGCAGAGGTGGGGCGGTGGGGTGGGGCACAGGTGCCCACAACAGCAAGAGATACTCAAAAGTGAAAGGAAACACTCAAAGCGTGAGGCGCACAAACGACAGAAGGGGGCCAGACATCTGGCTGACGCAAATCCCTGGCTGATGGCCCACATTCATGGGCGGGTGTGTGTGTGTGTCAACAGCTGTGGAGGCCTAATCCAGGCAGGGCAGTCATCCCAGACCTGCCCAGCAAACCCCAGCTCCTCTTTCCCAACCAGGGCAGCAGCATCTCTCGCTGCGTGGACTTTTGGCAGGAGTCGATTCTCCCATTTCTCAGAAGAGCTCCGCTGGACCTTTGGAGAAAGGCCAAGCAAACACCTCCAGGGAGCAGCAAGGAATTAGTCCCCACCCGGGGGGACGTTTGGGTCAGCTGCCCACGCCTGCTTGCCAGAGGAGGAGGAGGCTGCTTTGTGGGGGGGGTGAAGGCCCCCCCTTTGCTCACAGAAAGGCTGGCCCAAAAAGCCACCAATGCCAAAAGGCCCTTCTTTTGGCAACGCTGATTTCTTATCAGAAGAGCCGGGGGAGGCCATTCGCTTCCCCCTCCTGAGGAGCCCCCATACCTGTCGCAAAATGCGGAAGGGTTTCTGGGGCGGGTCTATTAGACAACAGTCCTGATGCAGAGGTTCTCTTGCAACGGGGTGGGAAAGGCTTACTCGTGGGTAAGTCCCTCCCACGAGGCTTTCTACGAAATGTGCTCTGGGTAATTAGAACCCTGCAAAACGAACCCCTCCAGCACACGGCTCCATCTTTCATCTTCCCCCTCGTTGCCTTTCCATTTGCTTCTCCCCCACCTCTCAACTCACACACCCCCTTCTTTTCTCCAGATGCACAGACAGGAATCTGGATGTAACCCCCTCCCAATTCCCAGCTGAGGGGTATTGCAGGCGCTCTCACTCTCTCTCTCTCTCTCTCTCTCTCTCACTCACACACACACAAACAGAGAGAAATATATGTCCAAATGTGCTTAGACCATGGGAGCCAACTGGCCTTAACAGGGAAGGGAGAAGGGTCTAGAAATGGGGGAGAGAACTGATACAGGCAGGGCGGATCTGGACCTTGCTCGCAAGGTTGTTGTGAGAATGAATGAGCAGCAGGCTAGAAAGCCAAATGAAAGGCAGCCTTTAGGGGAAATTATATATGTGTGAGTGTGTGTCACATAGTTATGTGCTTTTTGCAAACTGCAGCTCTGATAAGAGGAATGTGTGATAGAAGACCTGCTTTTGAAGGGGGGGGAGGAATTCATAATGCTTTTCTCTTCAGTGGCTCTCCTGTGTCATCTTCCTCACAAGGGCAAAAGCAGCTTGGGGGAGCGGAGTCTTAGCAGGAAAACTCACCCAAGGGAAAGAGTTAAGAAGAAGCCCTTTTTCTCACCCTCCTCCACAACACACAAATCACCCACTGCAGAAGGCAGCCTCCGCAGAAGGAGAAAAGGAGGTCAGGGGAAACCTATCCGAGATGCCACCCCGTGCATTTTAGCCCTTCAGAGAGAAACTGAGAACTTGTGTCTCTTGGTCACACTGGATTTTTTGGGGGGAAGGAACCTCTGGATCAGCCAAAGTGTTTGGAAGAGGCCATCTCAAAAAGCTCCTTGCTAGATGCCAGGGAAGGTTCTGCTTATTGTATTATTTATTGAAACATCAAAATCCTACCTTGGCTCAAGGAAGCTTACAACAGTAGTTACGACACCCCTGGCTAAAACCAAAGATAAAAATAGCAAGCACCAAATCCTTCCCCCCCTTGAAAGATGTCTGTGTCCCCATTCCCTTGGGACTTTGCGCCTATCCACTGCTAAACCCCACACACACAGCTGCCCTGTTCGGGGGGGGGGGAGTCATTCTGGCATCCTGTTAGCATCTCTTTCTTCCCTCCTCAACAGAAGAGCCAGAAACAACTCTGCTCCATTACTCCGCAGTTGGCCCGGTCCCACCAAGAGCCAGTCCTGAAAACGGTTTGTTTGCAATTACGCCAGTGGAAGAGGCATCGGTTCTGAATGTTTTCTTTTTGGGGGTGGGGGATCTTACAGGTTTGGTCCCAAAGGCATTTTTAAAATGTGCCCATCCAGAGTTTGCCCATCAAGAACAAACCTCGGGCAGCTGATCTTGCCCGCTATTCAAGAGAGCTGGCAAAAAGAAACAGAACGGCCTTTGTGTGTGGCAAGAAGGCGCCACACCGTGCGGATCCAGCACCGCAACCAGGAGCAGCGTGCTGGCATGAACCGCCCCCCCACCCCACACACACACATACCAATGATGGGGAGGGCGGGGGGAGATACAGAAAAAGGAAAAACAAAGATTTCCGTTATGAGAAACTTCTCCATCCTGCAAGATCCCTAAAACCTCTCACAGAACAGAGAACAGTCTGTTCCTCACACCAGCCTGGCTAATATTTCTCTGCATTTTCCACACTTGTTAAATTCCCCACGTGCTTTGGAGCGTTCTCTGCAGGGTGGGTGGGTGGGTGGGCTGCTTCTGGGGGAGAGGGGGGTTTAGCATCCTCAGGACACAAGAAGAGTCTGAGGGTCCATCTGGGCCAGCATCTTGTCCCACACGGCAGCCAACCAGCTGGCCTGGACAGCCGAAAATTAGGACACAGAGGTCGAGGCCTTCCCTTGATGTTGCCTCCTTGTGCTGGGTTTCGGAGGTTGACTGCCTCTGAATGTGGAGGTTCCTTTAGTCATCATGGCTAGCAGCCACCGACAGACCTCTCCTGTCTAATCCCCTCTGAAAACCACCTACGCCCGTGGCCATCCCAACATCCTCTTAATATGCTGAGATCGATAGATACTAATAATTAGCGGGGTTAAACCAGAGGTATTTAGATACAGTTAAAATTTGTTCAGATCTATAAGTTACAGATAGTATTTAGATTTGGATTTTTGATTATATTTTGTAACCCAATAAACAAACAGGTGGGGCTAAGATAAGATAGTTTTGGTTGGCGTTTACGGGCATGGACCAAGAATGTAATGTATTTTTCCCCATATATTTACCCTTCCCCTTCTGTTTCTGTACCCTTAAAAAAAAAGCAAATGAAAATTAAAAATAAACATCCTGTGGCAGTGAGTTCCACATTGTAATCTCTTGTTTTCGCTTTGGAACCTCGGCATCAACTGTAATATCTGATCCAAAGTCAGAAAGGCGATGAGGTGGGTGGTGCCTACCCTCAATGCCCCCTCCCCGGCTCGGGCCAACAGCCTCTGGGCCTTGAGGGGTGCCACCCTGCTCCACTCCAGTGGGGGCACACGGGAAGAGGGCAAAATCAGCAGCTGCCCGGACACACGGCCTTCTCCGCTGTGGCTCCCAGCTTGTGGAATGGCCTGCTCGAGGAGGTCGGGAAAGTCCCCCCTCTCCTGGCCTTCTGCAAACTGCACAAAACTGAACTATCCAAGAGGACTTTTCTGTGCAGGTAATAAAAGGCAGCACAGCCCAAAACGACTCACAAACTTACTTGGATAAATGGTTGGGACTTGTGGTCTTTACTGCTGTGGATAGCGTATTGCAAGTGGGATCCTATTATGTAATTTATGCCCTGCGTAATGTTAATGATCATGCTATGCTTCAGTACCTTCTTGTGGTTCCAGACTTCTAAAATCCTAACGTGTTGGTCGCTGAATTGGGAGCCAGCGTGGTGTAGTGGTTAAGAGCGGTGGTTTGGAGGGGTGGACTCTGATCTGGAGAACCGGGTTTGATTCCCCCGCTCCTCCACATGAAGCCAGCTGGGTCACCCTGGGCTAGTCACAGCTCTCTTAGAGCTCTCTCAGCCCCAGGGTTTCTGTTGTGGGGAGGGGAAGGGAAGGCAATTGTAAGCCGGTTTGATTCTGCCTGAAGTGGTCGAGAAAGTCGGCATCTAAAAACCAGCTCTTCTTCTTCTTCTGAATGTCCCATTTTGTTGACTGTACTGACTCACTGTGTGCAATCCCCCTCGAGTCCCTGTGAAGGCGGGCTATAAATGACGTCAATAAAATCAATAAATGCAACCTTTGCCTCCTAGACCTGCACCGTAGTCCCTGTTCCACGCCTCCCAGCATAATTTCTTTCTGGGTTGTATAGTGGGGGGTGGAGGCATGTGAATGGGGCAGGGGTGTGTGCTTTTCAAGCACTGTTCGGTACCCCTCTGCTCTTCCGCTCCTGAGGGATGCCCTCCTACTTTTCACTTTAAAAAAAAGAATATTCGGTGTGCCCGTGTGGCATAATTAGATGACCCAACTGCCCACTCATTTGCTGAATGAAACCACCACCCCCAGCCCCTGCACAGGGCTCACTCAGAAAGACCCCTCCCCAATCCACCTGCACTTCAGATAGCTGGAGAGGGCTTTGGCCAGGGAAGCTGGCGGTCAGGATCCATTTACCAGCTGCAACGCCAGGAAACAGAGATGGGCCGCGCTGCTTTCCATTCTTACATTATTGAAGGGATGCTGCCCCCATTCAAATGTCAAGGAGATCGGGCGTAACATTAAACCGCCCAGCCTGGAAGAAGGCTGAAGGCAGCCCTGCCGAGGGTGGCTGCGAAGGAGCGAGACTGGGCGCCCTTGCCAGGGTGAGCCAGGGCGGCTCGTCCACCCCGATCCACCGCTAACTGCAAGGCTGCCCTTGAGGGGGGAGGGGATCGCATGCGGAGGAGATCTTGGGATCAGCACCAGTTCAAGGACTCTGGGCCAGACCTCTGCCCGAAGGTTAAAGAAGCCCACGCCCAAAAGTCTGTCTGTCTCTTTCTTTCTTTCCTTTATTTATAGTCCTCCTTGATTACACAGAGTGAGTTAATACAACCAGTGGGCGAGGCATTCAGTAAACACTGCAACAGGACTAAGGTTGTAGGACCAACCAGAAGTCTAAAACCAGAACTGAAGCAAAGCATGACACATTAAATGATGCAAAATTCCACAGCAGGATCCTACTTACAATATGCTATATGCAGCGATTAAGGCCACTGTCCCTAATAATTTTTCTAACTAACTTTGTGTATAATTTACTTTAGTGCAAATGTAGTATAGTGGAGGAAACGGCTGCTGTGGAGAGTAGACCCTATAGCATTATACAGTTCTACAACTGAGGTCCCCGCCCCTCCCCAGCTCCTGGACTAGAATCGAACCAGTACGTCTCTTTGTTTCCGAAGGTAGCGGAGTTGCTCTGCGGGAGAACAGTCAGATTCGGAGCTTTGGCTCCTGAAATCTTACACCCTGAGAATCGTGCTGGTTTCTAAGGTACTTCTGGACTTGAATCTAACGAATCTTATCTTAGATTCTGTATCAGAGGTTTCCCTGAATACACACAATTCTTGGAACTGGAGAGGGTAATTTCCTCCTGACCAGCCCCTCCACCACCACCCCAAACACACATGATGCTGCCTTATACTGAATACAACCATTGGCCCATCGAAGGTAGCATTGTGTACTCAGACTGGCAGCGGCTCTCCAGGGTCTCAGGTAGAAGTCTTTCGCGTCACCTCCTACCCGGTTCTTTAAAATGGAGATGCTGCAAATCCGGGCCGAGCGGATGCTGAGCCTCTGAGCCACAGCCTCTCCCCAAACCCATGAGGCTCCACCCTCAATCCAAATCTGCTCCTGACTCCATCGCCAGCCAGGTCGTTTGCAACGAACCAGCTCTGAGCTAATGCCCAGCCAGGGCCCTGGCAGCGACCGGTGGGCACCCACCCACCCACCTTTCTGCAGGACCCACTGCAGTTCCTTCTTGCCTGTCTGACACAGCGGGTGCTGCATGAATCGTGCGCCATTTGTGGTTCTAACTATTTGGAAGTCTGTATATTTTATTGTTTTAAATGTTTTAATGAGATACCCACCCTGAGCCTGGCGGGCTAGAAATGTAATAAATAAATATATCTCCCTCTGTGCATTGGTGAAGTTTGCATCTTCCCTTTCGGGTGAGCATTTGGCCCCCCACTTCAACCATGCCCAACACCTGGTCCCCTTCTGCCCTACAGCAAACAGAGAGATTCAACTTAATGCCCAACCCAGGATGGGCGCATATTCTCTCTGATGACGGGACGAGACAAGGATACCACCTACAGAGAGAACCAGTGTGAACTATCAGAGTAGGACTGGCATGTGAGCTCTACCCTCCATACCTCATACAAAACGTATCCCTTGCCTACAACCATCCAAATTGCAGCCGCTTCCTTTGACACCGCACCTCTATGGCAAGGTGCCCCCCTGGCCCACACCATCCAACTGCAACACCCCCCCTCCGCTATGGTCATAGAATCATAGCGTTGGAAGGGACCACCAGGGTCATCTAGTCCAACCCCCTGCACAATGCAGGAAATTTACAACTCCATCTCCCACACACACACACACACACACACACACACACACACACACACACACCAGTGACCCTTACTCCATGCCCAGAAGATGGCCATGATGCCCTCCCTCTCATCACCTGCCTAAGGTCATAGAATCAGCATTGCTGACAGATGGCCATCTAACCTCGTCTTAAAAACCTCCAGGGAAGGAGAGCCCACCACCTCCCGAGGAAGCCTGTTCCACTGAGGAACCGCTATGATTGTTACAGAATTCTTCCTAATGTCTAGACGGAAACACTTTTGATTTAATTTCAACCTGTCGGTTCTGGTCCGACCTTCTGGGGCAACAGAAAACAACTCGGCACCCTCCTCTATATGGTCCTTTTAGCATACAAGAAGTTTCCTAGGCATAAATTCCCATTTTTTCCAGGTTATAATAGGAAGGGCTCCAGGCGGCAGAAGAAATCAAGGCCGCTATTTTTAAAACAAGAGAAGACAGTCTCGACCAGGAAGAATTTCCACTCCGCTGCCAGGAGACCAAATACCTGTAGGTCAAAGAGATCACCTTCATGGAGAGACACTTGACAGATCCACGCCAAGAATAAATTAATTGCCGTGATCCCCAGATACATTCAGGACTGCCGAAATCCAGCCATAAGAGGTCCTCCCCCCCCCACCTCCATCTCTCCTCTGCTAGAACAAGGCAGGTTTCAAATTTTTCAAAGACGCTTGGCGGAGGGTTAACTCTTCTCCAGCCCATGTGGGTGATTTATTCCTGACACCACGCAGCAGCATTAGAGAGCAGCAACAGAATGTGCTCCTTTCCCAAATGGTGGGTGTATTAGATATTCTCTGAATAGTCTAAAATTAGCCGAATCTTTCCTCTGCACTTCACTTCCAACGATGTTTCATTTCGACGTCTGGGAACAATTGATAGCAGTAAGAGAGAAACTGAGCAAAGCACCCTTCCGCGGAGGGATTCGAAAGCCGTGGCCATTTCTTTTAAAGCTAAAAGGGGCACAGGGGAGGCATCTGCCCGGCAAGGCCCTTCGGGTTTCGTGTTCCGAAAGGAAAGGACCGCCTGGAAGAACGGCCCCCCAAGGGCCGGCGAGAGACGGGCGGCACGGCGCGGCGTGACAGAGTTTCCAAAGCGAGCCGTCCTCAAGAGGACTGGTCCACGGCGGCTCACTTGGCACCAGCCCGAAGACCAGGCCCGACACAATGAAGCCAGGATGCCGGGAGGGCCGCAACAGAGCCACTCACTCGGTGCCAGAGCGTCCCTCCAAAGGCACCGCAGGAAGGGCGTTCCTTCCCAGCGGAGGCCACGCCAGCTCAGGCTGCACTGAACTCGCTGTCCTGGGTGTGAGAGGCAGGATTTGGGGGGAGCTTTTCCCTCCCGAAAGATGAACAGAAATGTGGGCCTCTATTGGTTTTGGTCTCTATCCACTACACAGTGCTGCCCACCCAAGGCCTGGCTTTCTAACCTTTCCCCACCTGCCCCGATCAGGGGCAATGAACACATGAAGCTGCCTTATACTGAATTAGACCATCAAGGTCCATCAAAGTCAGTATTGTCTACTCAGTCCGGCAGTGGCTCTCCAGGGTCTCAGGCAGGGGTCTTTCACATCACCTCCTTGCCTAGTCCCTTTAACTGGAGATGCCGGGGATTGAACCTGGGACCCTTCTGCGTGCCAAGCAGAGGCTCTGCCACTGAGCCACGGCCCCTCCCAATAGAGGAGTTGGTAGTCGAAAAAAAGAAATTGATCAGTCCTACGGCAAGCTTTTCCAGATGGCACCCGATTCTGTAGGAATAAGACTTGGGTTTTGTCTTTTTTTTAGAAAAATGCTATCTTAGTCACAAAAGCAGAAGATGTGCCCTCCTCACTAACGTCAAGCCCTGTTATCTTATTCAAAATTTGCTTAAAACAGGAAGTGGGGGGGAGAAAAGAGGCAGCCTGTGTGTGTGTGTGTGTGTGGGGGGTCATCTCTCCATCCTGCTTCTCCGAAGTCTCCCCACCTCGGGCCAACTGGAGGCTGCCCCGATGATTTCACAGATGGGCGGGAGAGAGCTGCAATAAATAAACCAGCCTCTTGAGATAAAGGGAGCAGGCAGGGACTCTGCAAGTTGTGCTTTGCTGACACCTGCTCTTAAGGGAATGCATTAACGGCACGAGGGGAAAAGCATATGCCAGGCCTTATCTTTTGCTCACTGCATTCCTTTTCAATAGGGGACTCGCTAGAGCCTTGAAACCAAGGAGCAGCCGAGGGTTGCCCACGCTGGCCTGGGAAATTCCTGGAGATGTGGGAATGGCGCCTGAGGAGGGGGGAGGGGAATCTGGAGAGGGATTGTGCTTAGAAATTTGTGGTATACCACAGAGTTTTGACCACTGAAGTAGTGTGGAGATCATTTGTAATTCTGGGAGAACTCCAGCCCCCGTCTGGAGGTTGGCAACTCTCCGGCAGCGAGAGAAGGGGGCAGATGCCCGGCCATCTCGGGGTAACCCAACCCAATCTCCGTGGTGCTGCGGTCTCCTTCTTCAGGGAAGGGGAGAATCTTGACTTTGAGGCCCACAACCCCACAGACGGCAGATGTGAGCCGGTGGCTTCTCTACCGCATCTAAACCTTCTGCGGCTGCCCCAAGCAAACACCGATTTGCAGTGGGGTCAAACCATCCTTTGCCACGGCAGCCTAAACCTGGTTTGTGAGCCCGGTCGATCCCACTTGGATCAGCCACGTGGGAATCGGAAGTCCAGCTGGCTCGGAAGCACTGCCGCGCTGCCGGCTTCTTCCTGCCATGCGGATCCGTGCCGTCTATGCAAAGGATCTCTGATTGGCAGTGGGCGGGAGGGGATCTTGCCAAAGAGAACTGTTTGGGTGGATTTTTTCCCCTCTCTTGGAAACCAGCTGTGTCAAAAACTAAACGTGTCGCCTATCAGCACAAACACGGCTGTCAACCAGCCAAGGCCCCAGGCGTGGGCCGGGAGCGCTCCTCCGGCAGGCGTCACCAGTGTGAAGGACAAAAGGATTGAGCATCCGAGGGGCGCTCGAGGGCGGGCCGGCGATGCTCAGCCTCGCTTCACCCTCCAGGGACCGCGTGCCAGGCCGTCAAGGGCTCGGCAGAGGGAAGAGAAGAAAGGCAACCCCGGCCTTCCCCCAGGACACCCCATCCCCCTAGCCTTTGCAGCTCGAATGAAGTCTTGCCAGGCTGCCAAAGGAGGCAGAAGGGGGCACGGAGCCACCCACGGCAACCCATTTCCCTGGGAAAGCAATCGCAGGGCAGGATTTGGACTCCACCACGGCAGCAGCCAACTGCTTCTCTACCTGCAGCTTTGGGCACATCCAAACCTCCCCAGATATTGACACAGTGACGCGCGGAGGAGGCCTTTACTCTGGGCAGATGCCTGGCCTTCAACTGACTGGCCTGGGGGGGGGTACCCCCTTCTTAGGTGGATCTGCCCCCCTATCCCAACCACAAGCAGCCCATTTGCAGCAGGAAGAGGGAATGGCGCTTGGTGCAATTCCCACTGGCGGAAACGGGCCTTTGACGTACACATACGGAGAACCCCGGCCTCCCTTCTCGCTGCTTATTAGCGCTTCCAATTACTTCCACTCCAATCTGCTCCAAGATTTAATCGAGAGATTTTAAACAGGTATTATGAACTAATTAGCAACCTAATTATCGACAAAGATGTCCTAGAAAAGCAAGGCGGGGAGAAAGCGGCCAATCGGTGCTCAGCTGGGGACGGAAGCAGCCTGACCCAAATCCTGGCCTGAAGGGTGCGCGGGGGGAGGCGGGAGACCCAGCCGCCGAGGGCCCTGTGCGGTCCTGCTTCTTGAGCAGGTAAGGACAGAAGGCCACGTGCAGGGTCTACATGGCAGGCCTGACCCCTCCCAAGGCATCTTCTACCAGGACACACAAGGACACTTATTCCAGGTTGGAAAAGTCTTCATCAGAAGCCTGCATACCACATGAACCAATGCTGAACCGCTGGAGACTCAGCCAGCGGGGTGTCGTGGTTAAGAGCGGTGGTTTGGAGCGGTGGACTTTGATCTGGAGAACCAGGTTTGATTCCCTCACTCCTCCACGTGAGCGGCGGAGGCTGATCTGGTGAACCGTGTTGGTTTCCCCAGTCCTGCACACAAAGCCAGCTGGGTGACCTTGGGCTAGTCACCGCTCTCTCAGCCCCACCTACCTCACAGGGTGTTGTGGGGAGGGGAAGGGTAGGCGATTGTAAGGCGGTTTGATTCTCCCTTAAGTGGCAGAGAAAGTCGGCATAGAAAAACCAACTCTTCTTCTTCAGTACCCCCACCTCCACCCACCCCCTGACACCCATTTCAGCTCTCATTGTAGCATTGCCGGCTCTGAAAGACCTTGGGAGAGCATGCTCCGCCTCAGCTCAATCGACCCGCACAACAACCCTGCGAAGTAGGTCGGGCTGAACGAGAGCGACCGGCCGGAGGATAACCAGCGAGTTTCATTGCTGAGGGGGGTCTCCCCGTGCCGACACCCAACGGGCATCCCTCATTTCAGATCGTCCCCTGCTTGTGGCCGATCATTCTCCCCAAATGCACTGGGGAGGAGGACCCTGGGGTGGACGAGGAGGAAGTCCCACCCTCCGTCGTGGCTGGAGGCACATCTAGTTCCCGCGCTCGGATCTGCTCCTGGACGCGTGGGAGGCGGTGAAGGAGGCCGGGCTTCCCGGTAGTCCCCCCAGACAATGGAACAGGCAGCCCAGAGGAAATTATAAGCCAGAGTTCTTAAAAGGCCCTTTTCCTTGCTGCGGGGCAGATCGGCCTTTGAGAGGGGAAGGGAGGTTAAAAGGGGAACCCCGGCTTTGCAAAAGGACAAAGGGGGAGAAGATTACTCTCCGTGCCGGAAAAGCTCATATCCCATTGAGAGGGAAAGGAAGTAATAACCCACTTGGAGAGAGATGCTTTCAGATACAGGATGCGCGGAGGGGGGGGGGGAGAAGGAGGTCCAAGAGGGCTTTTGCCAGTCTGCTCCCACCAGGCTGAACTTCAAAGCCCAGCCACACCAACAGCTCTCGGCTCCTCCCGTGGCCTCGAGAATGAAGGTCACACGCAGAAGGCAGAGGCATCCGAGCGCAAGGAAGCTTGTCTGCAGAAACCCTTACTACCTTCCAGCCTTCGTGCTTGCGCTCCGGAGCCCCTTCCACATAAGGGTAGGGCACGTGAGCAGTCCTGGGAGGGGGGATTTGGCCTCATCCTGCCTCTTCCCCACCCTCCCTTCTCCTTCTGCTGGGAGAACCAGAGGGAGAGGCTGAGCACCAGTCCTGTTGGGAACCCCACTGGATGGGTGCGTCTCTCCCGAGATGATCTGACCTTCTTCGAGGGTGGGGTGCCCGAGCTCCCGTACTGACGGGGGCCTGTCCATCTAGCAGATGCATTTTCCCCACCACCCTTCCTCCTACATAGTTCTTTCTCTCCCCTCATTTTGTCTTCCCAACAGCAGCCCTGTGAAGCAGGCCGGGCTGTGCGTGCCTGACTTTCCCAAGGTTACCCAGCGGGCTTCAGAGTGGGGATTTGAACCCGGCTCTCCCAGAGTGTAGTCCAGAACTTCAACCGCTACCCTTCACTGAGAAGCACACCTGACCCTGGACCCGCAGGTCTTGTGAGTAGCTCTGGTCAGTTGCCAGGATGGGGGGTTTGCTAGGATCCCTGGGGGTGCCGCACGCCTCTCCCAATCACACCCCTGTTGTGGGCAGGGGGAGAGAAAGTCTTTTTTTAATCTGCCCCTGATGCCCTAGGAGGAGTGGCAGATTTCTCCCTGAACATGCAGACCCACAAATGAGGCAGAGGCCCTGACACATAACCGCTCTTCATTCGTTTGCACCGACACTCAATTAACCGGGCAGGACTTCGCGGGGGGGGGGGTCTGCCGGTCTCCAACCAGCTTCCAGAGTAACTGTGCGGATCCCAAAGAAGCCGGGCCTCTGTGCAAACCAGTGCTTCTAGCTGCCCTCCACCCACCGCCCCCCTCCCCAGGACGGTGCGCATACAGAGCTCCACAACAAAAGCACCTCTGTGCCCCAAAGACGGCGTGCTGTGTTCCCACCGCCCCAGCATAACCTTTTAACTGGGCCTCTTTCCTCAAAGTGGGACTCGCAGGCCATCTGCAAGGGCCTCCGAAAGCCCCCGCTAAACCTCAAGGCAAGCACGCATTTGGGAAACGGCCGTCTTAATGGCTCCAGAGTGAGGATTTAAAAGCTTTGGAACGTATTTGAGGCTGAACCCGGTAAGTGAGAGAAGGCGCCGCGCATTAGCAACCCACAGAGACAACAGGCCCCCATCCCCTCTCCGCTCTTACGATAAAAAAATCTGCATTTTTTCAGAAAAGCGAGCTACCCATAAATAAGCATATTGACTCTGGCCGGGAAAGAACCATTTTGGCCGTAGAGAGAAGAATGGGGCTCTCTAGGGAAGCAACAGTTCAGTGGTTGGCTGGAAAAGGGGGGGGTTGTGAGGTCATGGGATGTTCACCAACACTCAGGGTTGAAGCTGGCAGAGAAAGACACGGTTTGCAAGCAGCCCAGATATCCGTGAGGGAAGAGAAGAGTCAGTTTGACCTGGCCAGAATTAAAGCAAGCCTCGGTAGCTTTCTGAACAGAAAGAGAAAGTGAAGACTTGGAAGAGGGCCCAGAAGGGAAGAAAACGAGAGGACAGGAGGCTGAAAAGGAAGGGCAAACGAAAGACGCCTGGTGTAGCCAGGGCTAGAGTATCAGTTAAGATCTGAAACACCCGGAGGCAAGTCCCCAATTGCCGATGAAACGGGAGGAAGCCCCATCGCCAGAGGTGCTCCAGCACAGAAGTCTTAGGATATGTAGGGAAGTCATAGATTCATAGAATCATAGAGTTGGAAGGGACCACCAGGGTCATCTAGTCCAACCCCCTGCACAATGCAGGAAATTCACAACTACCTCCCCCCCACACACACACACCCAGTGACTCCTACTCCATGCCCAGAAGATGGCCAAGGTGCCCTCCCTCCCATGAACTGCCCAAGTTCATAGAATCAGCATTGCTGACAGATGGCCATGTAGCCTCTGCTTCAAAACCTCCAGGGCAGGAGAGCTCACCACCTCCCGAGGAAGCCTCTTCCACTGAGGGACCGCTCTAACTGTTGGAAAATTCTTCCTAATGTCTAGACGGAAACTCTTTTGATTTAATTTCAACCCGTTGGTTCTGGTCCGACCTTCTGGGGCAACAGAAAACGGCGCCCTCCTCCATAGGACAGGCCCTCAAGTACTTGAAGATGGTCATCATATCTTAAAGTCAACCTGACACAACTCAAAGTGTCCAATGTCTTTGGAGTTACGCCTCTTGGGCTGCAAATTCCTTGCAAGCTTACCTAGAACCAAAGCAAACTACACCCAGTGGGACTCGCTTCTGAGTAAACATGCGTAGGGCGCAGCTGTGGGACATTTCAACTGAACTGGCTCCTCTGTGCCAGGGCCCCAGCGCATTTCCAGGCCGCTGGTCCCAAGGTGCTCACCACGCTGCCCTCCTGGCGCCCTGCTCCAAACCTCTCCACCACGGCATTACTCCCACCAAACCATTTTTTTGCTCTCTTTGCAAACATAAAACCACAACCTCATTAGTGGCAGTAATCATGTTTCCTCCAACTACGAGGCAGGTAACTGAGAATGAGGCCTCGGCAGAAGTGGAAACGTCTCACCCTCTGATCGAAAGGCCCGCCTGTCTGAGACTTGACGGCACCTTCCGCCGCCAGCAACACGGGTCCGCTTTTTGCCTGCTTTCTGGAAATACTTTTCAGTAGCCGAATGTCATTTTTATGGTGTTTTTATGACCCCGTCCTGTTTTCGTGGTCTTATTTTTTTTTTACTATCGACCCATCTCTCATTGTTGTTTTGGTGACTCCACTGTATTGTTTGCACGGTGTGTGCCACCTTCATTCAGCAGGTCTCTGGAGACGCAACACAGAAATACATATTTTTGACTGCTGGATTTATGGCGGAGAAGAAGCCAGGAAGGAGGAATAGAGGCAGGCCAGGGCGGGAGGCGCGGGCGCTCAGTCGTCAAAAGGGCTGCCAAGAGCTCCGGAGCTGTCCAGCACTTCCCCCCTCCAGCCCCGCCCCCCCCCCCGCTGCTTGCACTGCAGAATCCAGGAGTGATTTGCAGATCTGACCCGGCCAGCGTGGATTTTTCCTCCCAGAGAGTGTTCAGACAACATCCCGCACCACCCGTGCACACATTCCTCTGCCAGTCTCCCAGGATGGTGAGCTTGCCAGGATCAAGAGACCCAACGATGAATCAGGGTTGGATGCCTGGTCGGCACGGCCTCTCTCTCTCTCTCTCTCTCTCTCAGCCCCCCCATCTTTTCCTGGCCTGCCTTGCAGGGCTGTTGTAAGTCAAGTACTTTCCAAGCTCTAGAGCACACACCTGCTGTTACACCCAACACACAGGCACACGTGAACACACCAGTTCAGGTCCTTGAGGCCTGTCATTGACATCGGGCGGGGGGGGGGGGCAAGGCTTCACTCGTTAAAAAGCAGGGCAGCTTCAGTCCAGAAGCTCACCTGACGGCTCTTCAGAATTGCCAAACAGTCAGAGTGGTTCCTCAGTGGGAGAGGCTTCCTCGGGAGGTGGTGAGCTCTCCTTCCCTGGAGGCTTTTAAGCAGAGGCTAGATGGCCATCTGTCAGCAATGCCATGACCATAGGCAGATGATGAGAGGGAGGGCACCTTGGTCATCTTCTGGGCATGGAGTAGGGGTCACTGGGGGTGTGGAAGGGGAAGTATTTGTGAATTTCCTGCATTGTGCAGGGGGTTGGACTAGATGACCCTGGTGGTCCCCATGGTTCTATGACACCTCATGACAGGCCACTTCTCACAGAGTACAAAGTGGGCCACGCTCGAGCCTCCCTCCTGGACCCTTTTCTCCCAGCAGGGCCTCGATACCAGGAATGGGGCACCTGGGAGGATCCATCCCCCACCACCACTGTTGCTCTTAACCCGCTCCCTGCCCCCCAGACCTGGATTTCAAGAGGCGTGTTGTGTTTGGCCACATCTTGCCCCTGGTAGGAGATGCCAGCACTCTCCTGGTTTCTCAAACAATCAGTTTGGGGAGGGAGCATTGCATAGCTCGGCCTCTTCAAACCCATCGACAGCCCGGCCTGGCACCCCCCACGCCAGGACGGATCAAATCCACACGAAACCCAGCACGTGGGGGAGGGCCAGAAAAGGAAATCCCAACACTGCAGCCTACCCAACGTCAACAGAGAAACGGCATTCCCTTCGGAAAGGTGAGACATCTCAAACCGCAGAACGAGTCACAGGATTCTGAGAAAGAAAGAAAATGGTGGGGGGTTTCCCACTGAAATGATGGGAATCCTCTTGTTTTTAAGCATTACCCTGCAGAAATTCAATAAACCTTTGCAGGAGAGCACGAAGAGGAAAGAGGGGAGTGAGAATAACTGATCTGCCCAGGTCTTTAGCCACAGAGTCCTAATCAAATTCAGTTTTGGATGCACAATACACCTCCATGAAGTGCTTTGATCAACATTCGTTTCACTCCGGCAACAAGACCCGTTAGGCCACCGACTTAAAAGCGCTGTTAAATCCCCAGAAGCCCTTGGAGCGGAGTGGGGGGGGAGAGATGGGGAAAAGGCAGCCAACGCTGCAAATCAGGCACCCTGATTCCCCTCGAACTCAGAGCTAAAGGGAGGCTTCCGAAGAGGGGGAAATGGGCTGCGAGCAGCACAAACTACATTGAGGACCATCTCTGTCAAATCGATGCCATCCGAAGCCATCAGCAACAACATACCAGGCTCCAAGCCCACCCATCTGCCATTTTTGGCCTATTCCAATCTGTTCTTCTAGCACCCCCCTCCCAATTTAATGGATGAATACTGGGGAGGGTCCCTAAATAGAGCAGATCATGCTAATCCAACCCCACTGTGACTCTGTATTGGCAGTTCTTAACATAGATTAGAATCCGCTTTTCAGATATGATATTTGTGCTGGCGAAACTCGAGGGGAGGGTTTTCTCTCTCTCTCCCCAACTCGAATCCGCGTATCTACGGGGCTGTGATCGAGACAAAGATCCTTGTGACACCAGAAAGCCGAAAGCGGCGGCACCGGCAGCTTCTACCACTGGCAGAAGTCTCCAAAGATCAGTACTCTGTGTTGTGTAAGTCTGAGAATCCAACAGAAGCACATTTTCCCATTTTGCCCCAGAGGCTGCCGGAGAATCCCACAGAAAAGCACCACCGACCCAAGCAGCATTTGCTTCCCTTTTGAAAGAGGACAACCCCAAAAAACTTCCACCCTTTGCACTCTCTTGACGGCATGACTCGCCTTCAGGTTGGACTTGGTCCTCACCCAGGAAAAGGTGAATCACCTTGCTCCCTTTCACAAAATGGCCACCAAAACATTGAAGAAGCAGCCCCTTCTCCTGCCCCAACCAGACCCATGGGGAGAACAAGGGAGGTCGGCACTGGGGCTGGGTTATCGCAGGCCACCGTGGCTCACTTCCCCCCTTCAGCCCGGCCGCCCACCCACACATCCTGGCTGGCTTTGCTATCAGTCAGCCAGAGAGCTCTCTAACTACGTTGGGGGGGGGGGGGAGGAAGCGAGAGACTGGGGGGCGGGGAGGAACTTTTCTGGTTCCTCCCAGCAGCTCGTGTGCACGCTGAGCGGGAGTAAACACACTGCGGGCAGCGAGGCCTATCTCCTGATCGCAGGCCCCTCGCCCACAGGAGCTGAGCCCTCCCCAATCAAACAAACACAAGCCAAACAGATGCCCGGGCCAGGGGGCCTTCTGCTGGCAAAAGACAGCGGGTCCAGAGGTGCATCTGGGCGCGGGTGCCAGTCGTTCAAGAGGCAGCACCCGCAGGGAGGGCCTCTGCCTCAGCAAGAAGACCGCCAGAAGACAAGGGGGGTAATGGGTAGACTCGGACAAGCCCCCCCCCCCAAATGAGAGATACAGGGGTAGGCAGTGGCAACAACTGGAGAGGGGGTCATGGCTTCGTCCCAAAGGTCATGCCCAGATCAGAGTGAATAATCCTAGACGGGGAGGGAGGTGAGGCTGCCTGTTTCTCCTTTGTGTCCTCCAGGGCTGAGCGTGAGAAAAGAGGTCCTGGAGCTAAGCTGCTTGTGAGTCCGGGCCCCCAAACCCAGCCCCTTCAGGGACACAGACAGACAGACGCCCCACAGACGCACAGGCCGCCACTCACCTTGACACTGGAAACCTTGCTTCCCAAAGCCCCTGCAAAAGGAAAAAGACAGGCCCGGTCAGATCGCTCTCCTCCCAGCCGCATTCCTGACCCCCCCTCTGCCTCTCCGGCCATTCTGGACACCCCCATCCCACCCCCACTGATGTAGGCACTGCGCCAGATTGCTCCCAGTGTAAACTCATTAATTGAAAAGGCTGCTCCTGGTGAGGTGGGGGGGGGAATAGGGCACCCTTGCAAGCAAGCCCCCTCCCAAGCCCTTGCTTGGGGGGAGACGGACCCCCAGAAGAAGGCACCTGTCTCAGGAAGTGGCAGGCAACACAGCTCTGCTTTCTTGCTGGGTGCTGCAGGCCAGGGGTGGGCAGAAGGTTGAGGAGGTGTCTGGAGGCCCCTCGCCAAGAATGCCCGACCCGGGTCTGATTCAGAGGGCAAACCCAGAGTTGCTGACCGCTGATTCCCTGCTCGTATCTCCCACGTTAAGAGACTCTGTGTGTGCACTCTTCCTCTGTCACTTTAGCACATTGGTGGTGCACTGGGGGGGGGAGCCCAATTGCAAACAGGAAGAGGCCAGGGAGGATGCTTCAGTCCCTAATACTAAACGGGGGGGGGGGGGAGAGAGAGAGTAACTGCAGTTGCTCAGTGGAGAAGGAAAGGCCCGCTGCCCTCTTTTTATCTTATTCCCTCCTCCCCCCTCCCTCCGGAAAGGTCCCAGAGCCCCAGCCTGGCAAGGCCCAGCTCCCAGGAGGACGCCAGCCTGGCACGCCCCCCTCCCCTCCTCCCCAAGTCCCCTGAGAGCCCAGCCACCCACAGCTGCCCCCTGGAGAGAAGGAGGGTGCCGGGTAAGCCTTTCCCCTGCTTCCCAGGCTGATGCCAGGCGGGCCTGGCCAGCCCTGGCAGGGCAAGAGGCCTTTCCGGCACTCCTCCGGTGCCCAGCAGGCGACGGCAGATCTTGGCCCGGCTTCAAAAGCTCAGGATGTGGAGTGGTGTGATGTGGGGAAAGGGTACTGGGTGGGGGTGGGGGGCGTTTCCTGCAATGGGGCAGCAGCAGAAGCAGCTGGGGGGGGTCTTTGCAGTCAGCACAAGGAAGAGAAACCTCCCCTCTCCCAATGGAATAAAGAGAGGGGGTGCTTCTGTCTCAGAGGAGAGATGCTGGGAGGGGGGCACGGTGCAGAAAGTTGGGGGAGGGGCAGCCATGAACCCGGGAGCCGCTATTCGGGGGGGGGGGGCCTCCAGCAGCCAGGCAACTGGTGTGGGGGGGTTCCCCTGCAGCAGGGAGGGGCCCCCTTCATCCCTCCGGAGCCTGACAGGCGGCAGGGGGGTGGGGAGAGATGCTCTGAGGCCGCCCAAGGACGCAACAGGAAGGAGCTCCGTGGACCGGGGCGGGGGGGGGGATGAGTCACGGGGGGGTGGGGGGTGGGGGCGGGGGTCTCACCAGATGAAGTCGGTGCAGTGGCTGCAGAAGGTGGGCTGCTTGAAGAAGCGGGCGGTGAACTTGTGGTTCTTCACCTCGTGCACGTTCTTCTGGCGGAGCGCGCCTTTGCGGGCGAAGCGCATCGGGCCCTCCTCGCCCTCCGGCCCGGGGGGAGCCGACGACACCGACCCCCCCGACCCCGGCCCCCCCGACCCCGCCGCCGCCGCCACTCCCGCGCCCCCCGCCGCCGCCGGCTCGGCCATGCTGCCCGCCCGCCCCACCGAAGCCAGCGCCGAGGCCCCCGACGCCGCCGCCGCCGCCACCGCTGCTGCTGCTGCTGCTGCCGCCGAGCCTCCCCGGCTGCTGCTGCCTGCCTGCCTGCCTGGCGGGGCTGGCGGGGCTGGCGGGGCTGGCGGGGCTGGGCGGGCTGCTCGCGCGGCTGGTGCGGAAGCTGCGGCGCGCGACACCTCTGGCCACAGCTGGGCAACGGCGGGGAGGGGCTTCCGCGCGCGCCTGCGTGCCCGGCCCCAGGAGGCGCCCCTGAGCGCGTGCAGAGCGCGGCGCCCGCCGGACGCACGAGCCCGGCGGGGAGGGAGGGAGGGAGGGAGGGCGGAGCTGGCCCCCTCCGCCCCCGGCAGAAGAGGGGCTTGGCTGCCCCCTCCCCTTCAGCCTCCATTAAGGGAGGGGGGAGAAAGACCGGGAGAGTTGGGGGCGGAGAGGGGACCTCGAGGCCCCAATGGCCCAAGCGGCCCTTTGCTCCAGGGGAAATGATCTCGATGGGCTGGTGAGCCGTCCTAACAGCGGGAGATCGCCAGCCACCCCCTGGAGGTTGGCAAGCCTAGCCTCCAGAGAGCTGGGCTGAGCGGAGCCTGCGCAACAATCTTATCTTTCCCCCCCCACAAAAAAATCCTGCTTCTGACCCTCAGCACAGCTCAGGAGGTTTGTGCAGGACTGGGGTCGCCTGCGCGTTTCGTGCTTGCGATGGCCAGGGCTGCAGGAGGCAGAGCGACAGCCTCCCTCCAGGCCTGGCATGACCAGCTGGCTCTCTGGCACCGGCCCTCTCTGCCCCCCACCCTGTACAGTGGACCTAAGTGGGGGCTGCCCTTCGCAAGACTGTGTGGAAGGGCTGGGCATGGGCCCTCGTGAACCTCCTTTGTGCCACCCAAACGGGCCCTGCCTCCCAGAGACGGGACCTTCCCACCCCACCCCCCGGCCAGTTCAGTGTCAGACACCACAGGGTGGGTTTCTCCACCTAGCCTCTTGGCCGGTGGGGTTTGGGGCTCTCTTCCCCCCCCCTTCCTCTGGAATACGGCACTCTGCGGAGTCTAGAATTCCACCCCCCTGTTTTCAACATCTTGCAAGACATTTACTTTTTTAATGGAAACATTTTAATGATGCTTTTCCACCCAGCTTAGGGTCCCCAAGGTGGCACACAATCACAACATTAACGCAAGCTTCCAAAATTCACACACAGTTAGGAAAAACCCAACAATGAGCCAAACAAAAGCAGCGAAGTGTTCAGCGGCTGGTAGAATGATGGGAGGTAAGGGGTGGGTGGGTGGGGGGTGGCAGATGAATCTCCCTGGGGAAGGAATTACATCATTTTGCTGCCAAGACCGAAAAGGCCCTCCCAGATGGGGGAGGCACCCAAAGCGGGCCTCCAAAGATGACTGTAGTAGTTGGGTAGGTTCATACAGGGGCAGGAGGTCCACATGCCATGCTGGTCCCAAGCCGTATAAGGGCTTTACACATCAACTACAGCACCACCAACTTGTGCAGTATAGTGGTTGGCCTAGAATCTGGGAGGCGCAGCTCCAAATCCCCACTTTGGCATGGGAACTCGCTGGGTGACCTTGGGCCAGTCACACATTTTCCCCCTGCCCTCCCTCGCAGGGCTGTTGTGAGGATCAAATGGAGGAGGGGAGAAGGATGTCAGCTGGTTTGAGTCCCTACTGGGGAGGAAGGTGGGGCAAATGGAACAGGCTCCCAAAGCAAATAGGGCGCCAGTGTCGGAGAGGGAACAATACCGGAGCGATATGGTCCTTATGACCCTAACCCCAGCCAGCGTGTCAGACTAAACTCATGTCTTGGGGAACTGTGTTACAGTGTGTTTTATTACCCACCAGAGAGGACTGAGTTTAAATACCCATTTTAAAAATAAATGGGGAAAACACACACTCGCTTTGCAAATTAAAAGGGAGCTATAGATATTATACGCAGAAGGAGTTGATTGATCGCCTAATGGGTATGTGGCCGGTATTGTTTCTATGGGGGGGGAGGGGGGAAGCATCTGGAAACAAGCGTCGTGAGTGAAGCATCTTGCCAGCGAAGGCAATTACCACTCTCTGGCCATGACTGGCATGTGTGAGTGAGGCCCCCCACATCTTCCCAGACAAAACCGGCACTCTGCCCCATGTCACCATGAAGACGGTTCCTTTGCAGCAGAATCTGTGCGCTCATCGGAGACTCATGAGCGTGTTGACTAAGGCCCGGATGAGCAAACAGGCAATCTGTCAAGCTGCCCTGATTGGTTTCCCTGCCATATTCGAGCGGGTGTCGGAATGGGGAAGGGGTGGTCCCCCAAGGACCCCCGAGTTCTGCGGCAAGGTTGGGCTGGGGCAGGGGCTCAGATGCAGAACCTCTGCTTGGCATGAGGAGGGTCCCAGGTGCCACCCCTGGCAGTTAAAGGGACCGGGCAAGTAGGTGATGCCAAGGGCCTCTGTGCCCGAGACCCTGGAGAGCCGCTGCCGGCCTGAGTAGACAATGCTGACCTTGAGCGGCCTGGTCCAGTACATGGCAGCTTCATGTGTTTCTCCCAAGGGGAAAAGCCCCGTCCCCAAGATCCTCCCTCGGAGAGGCTGTCAAATGTTGACGTGCACACACACACACACACCCCCACTCCCCGCCGCCGCGGTCTTTCCCCGCCTCTTGTCTGAGGTGCAGCCAGGTGCTGGGGCGGATTCTGCCCGGCCAGGCCAAGCTTCCGGGGGCTGCGTTCTGCCCCCCAGCAGAGCCCTTCCCCTGGCCTCTCCCCCAGCCCACTCTTGGCCTCTTTCTTCCCGACCAAGCAGCTCCTCGGTGGAGGGCCTGGGACTCGGCTCCGAGGCCTTTCGGGTACACAAACACACGCGCGCGCGCGGGATTGAGGGGGGGGGGCTCCCAGTCGTCCCCAGAGGATCCCAGAAAGGGCCTCTCCTCAGGAAATCTCGGGACAGAATTAGAGGAGTGGGCTTTCCGATGCCGGCTTTCTCCTCCACTGAAGGGAGACTCAAACCCGTGTGCCATCGCCTTCTCTTCCCCACCACAGACACCCTGCGAGGTCGGCGGGGCTGAGAGAGCTCTAAGAGAGCGGTGCCTAGCCCGAGGTCACCCAGCTGGCCTCGTGGGGAGGAGCGGGGGAGAGGAACCCGGTGCCCCAGAGGAGCCTCCTGCCTGCCGCGCGCTCGTGTGGGGGGGGCTCGAACTGGGTTCTCCAGAGCAGACTCCCCCGCTCTGACCCCCCCCTTGCCCCCTCCCCAAGCCCCCCGGGGTTCGTCCCCCAGCGCCGAGCCGCCCAGCCTGCCTGCCCGCCTGCCTCCTGTTGGCCGCCTCAGCCCAGCGCCGGCGGGTCCCGAGGCGGGCCGTTTGCAGCGCGGCGTGGTGCAGGCGCGCGCCCTCCGGCCCCAGGAGAGGTCCGGGGGCCAAGCGGCGGGGCCGCAACCTGCTGACCGGCTCGGCCAATGGGGGCTGCGCGCCCGGGGGAGGGCCGGGGTCCTCCACGAGCCCCCGCCCCGCCCTCCTGCAGCAGGCAGGGCTGGGGGCGGGCAGGCGGGCGTCCGTGCGTGCGGGGGTCGGGGGGGGAGGAGGGAGCCGACCCCCGCACAGCCTCACGACACAACGGAGGCCGCAGGGGGAAGAGAGCCCTGCTTGCAGCTCCTTGGAGGGAGGGGAGGGGAGGGGAGGGGACGACACCCACCCCCAAAAGCCCCACAGCCACCCAGGGCTGCCCGCTCCCGCCACAGCGAGGTGGTGCGCCTTGCAGGGCAGAGCCGCTCTCCCACCCGGGGCGCCCCCCCCCCCCGAGGCGGCGCTTGTGGGGAGAGACCCCATTGGGGCCTGCCGCCTGACCAGTGGGGAGGGCCTTGGAAACTAGCTGGGCCCAGTGGGTGTCTTGGGGGGGGGCAGAGGGCCATCGCCCCTCACGGCCTGCCTGGATGCCAAGGGAGGGAGGCAGAGGCCCCCATTCTGCCCACGTCAGCTCGGAGACGTCTTGATCCCTCCGGCCGGGAAAAGCCGGTCAACACGCCCAAAGCGGCCAGAGGCCAAATGAGCCCCCAGGAAAAGGGAGGGGGGAAGCTGCCGAGACCCCCCTGCAGTGGAGACACAGGTCGAGACTGGCGGGCCCTTGATTGCCAGCAGCCGGGGAAACGAGGGGGCAAGGGAGGGCTGCCCACCTCCAGGGGGGACCTGGAAATCTGCCCCCATTACAACTGACCGCCACACAACAGGGATCGGTTCCCCTGCAGGAACTGGCTTCTGCTGCGGAGCTCTGTCCCCTCTGCAAACCCACCCTCCCCAGGGCCCCCCACCCCCCAAACCGCCAGGAAGTTCCACAGCCGCCGTTGGCGACTGAAGCTGCAAGGGCTCGAGAGGCACAGGATGACGGGCAGAACACAGCGCGAGGGATGCAGGGGCCATGTGCTCCCATTCCACAGACGGAGAGCTGAGGTGAAGAGCTGGATGTCCCCACCTCCCCCCCCCCCACACACACACACACTTTGAGCCTCTGGTCCAACCGGGCCAGGCTGCTGTGCCTGATAGGAAAAAGAGGGAATCGAGAAACTGACATTTCAAAGCACAAATTTTGCCTCAACTCAAAATGTCAGCCCCCCAAATTAATTTCCCTCTCCAAATGTCATTTCTAACATTTAATCTCACTTTGCAAGAAAAGGCATTTGGTATTTAAAAAAACCCAAGTTTAAAAACATTTCATTTCTGATGGTAAACGTTGCAATCTTATGTTCTGGCTGCTGTAAAGACGATTTCCCACCCCCACCCACCCCGCTTCTGCCATTAGACAATTAAAAGCTCAATCGGAAGAGAGACAGTCCAGGCCTCAATGTTTCCCATGCGCCAACCCAATGCAGGAGACCAGTCCGAAAGGAGCATCTTAGTCTGGCCTCTTCTGGCTCACCGCTCCAGGGTTCGAAGCATGACCCTAGCTTCTCTGAGCCCTGTAGCTCCTTGCAGGGTGGCCAGCTGGCTAGGGAAGAGACCGGCCGGGGCCCCTGAATCGGTGGCGGAGATCGGCACCCCCCCCAACCCTAGCCCCTGCCAAGGTCTACACAGGAGCAGAGGCCGGGAAGAAACTTGGCCACCTCAGCCAGTTCTGCTTGCCGTCCAAACGGTCTCCTTGTCCTGTTTAGATTCTCTCTCTCCAGCCCTGGAGAGAACGCCTGGTGGATTCCTCACCGCAGGAGCTTGTTTATAATTAAATCTCTAGTTGCTTTCCCCCACCCACCCCGCTCCAAAACTGCTCGGAAATCTTCTGCCTGACCCATTTCTGTTTTGCGAAGGCAGGGAGAGGCGAGAGGCCGCCCTGCATGGCTGGCAGGGAGAGGAGGCGGCCCGGCACAGGGGAGCCCACTCAAAAATCAACAGAGTTTGTTCTCCAGCAAAGATCGATTGTGGAGGCTCTCTGGGTCAGTAATTAAATCAGGGAGTTAATTCTCTAATTACCATCCCTTTCTAGGAAACAGAGAGGCCAGGATTAATAATCTGCAGAGGAAAAAGAGATTGCTCAGAGGGTGTCTGTCTCCCTATAATGCAATCACATTAATCGGCGTGCGCAGTACGCATGCATCCCTCCGAAAAGCCTTCTCGGTGGTGTGTGCAGGAGAAAAGCAAAAGCCAGCCACGTATGGATTCTAGATGATGGGGAACTGGAGGCCAATTAACGTATTAGTTGACTGGATAATTATCCCTTGATTACTTTGGCTTTGCTGACAGGCAATAGATCCCCATGTCCGCAATTACTCATCTCTCTCTATCTGTCATTTTACAGATCACAGTTATCCCAGGATTATCACGGAGGGGAGACTGCAAAGCTGGACCTTGGGACCCACCGGCCTTCTTCCGGAGCGGCCCAGTACGGTCAGAGTGCCGGGACTAGGAAATTGGGGAGCAGGGTTCTAATTCTAGGGGAGGGGCCGTGGCTCAGTGGCAGAGCCTCTGCTTGGCATGCAGAAGGGTCCCTGGTTCAATCCTCGGCATCTCCAGTTAAAGGGACTAGGCAAGTAGGTGATGTGAGAGAACTCTGCCTGTGACCCTGAAGAGCTACTGCCAGTCTGAGTAGACAATACTGACTTTGATGGACCAAGAGGGCTCTGATTCAGTACAAGCCAGCATCATGTGTTCAATTCCCATTTGGCCATGAAACTGGCTGGGTGACCTTGGTCCAGTCGCACTCTCTCAGCCTCACAACGCTGTTGAGAGGATAACCTGGAGGAGAAGAGAATCACGCACACAGCAGGGGGGGGAAATGGGATGGATCAATAGGTGGCCCAAGTTCCTCCAGAACTCAGAGCCCCATGCAACATGAGACATACCATCAGGTGCCCCAATGCATGGCCAGGTTTCCAACACTGCAACATCCATCGCTAACCACCAGAGAGGCTTTGAGTGCCGAAGCCCAGACAGGGATAGAGAAGAACGGCCGTTGAGCTCAGAGCCCTGAGCCTTCCAGAAGGGGGCAGGGAGCTCCGTCTCCGTCTGGGGTTATCCTACAACACAGCAGGGCCAGTCTGTAGCCTTAGCCTGCCTGTAAGACCTTTCCCCACCCTTTGGCCACCACCAGGCCCCTTTGAGGGTGGCCCTGGAAGTCTCCTGGCTCACAAAGGGATCTAAAGGAGGATGTGGTTTTTTTTTACAGTTCTCCAAGCAAGCACGGTCTGTTTAGGGCTCCTACCAAAGACACAATTAGCAGCCTGGTCACGGCATTGCTGGGCTCAGCTGCCAGCTGCACCCCAACCCTCGCAAATCCTTGGCAGCTTTGCCTCCCCGTCAGGCCTTTCTCCAAGCCCTCCGGTCTCTGCCTAACAGAGAAGAAGTCACCAATTCAACACAGAAAATCACTCTTTCTCCCACAGTTGCGATCTCTGCCCCCCCCCAAAAAAACCCTCCCCTCCCCACAGCTCAGGACCAGCTCTCCCAAACATTATGAAGACTGATTTTATTCATATTATCGACATGAGCATTTCCATAGCAACAGCAGCACTTTATTAAAAAGGGGGAGAAAAGACTAATAATAGGGCCGGGTGCCAAGCGGAGGGTAGCTGAAGGGAAGGGAAGGGGGGGCTTTCTGGGGTTCCAAATGGGCTGGCAGAACTCCGGGAATCTCTTTTGGCTGGCCCACCTCGCCTGATGCCAAACGGGCAGGGACTCCCGCCAGGAAAGGGGCTCGGAAAGGCTGGCCAACCCTGAGAGATTCATCCATGGGGAAGCAGGAAGGGGCCAGGCTTGGTGGTTTGGCAGTAGGGACCAGGAACGCACGGGAAGCTGCCTTATACTGAATCAGACCGTATCAGAATAGAATCATAGAAGGGGCCGTACAGGCCATCTAGTCCAACCCCTTGCTTAGTGCAGGATCAGCCTAGAGCATCCTTGACAATTCCAGAGGTGTCCATAGGCTTAAAAAGGTCAGGGACTCCTGGCCTGCAGTTGGTGAGAGGGCTGAGAGGGAGGGCATCTTGGCCATCTTCTGGGCATGGAGTAGGGGGTCACTGGGGGTGTGGAGGGGAGGTAGTTGTGAATTTCCTGCATTGTGCAGGGGGTTGGACTAGATGACTCTGGTGGTCCCTTCCAGCTCTATGATTCTATTCTATGACTCTATGGTGTGAGCTGCCTAAGGGGCCAGCACAAGGCAACTTCCTGGTGGATCTTGCCCAGTGATCAACTAGCAAGGAGGCGGCCGAGCTGAGTTGTCCACCACAGGCTCCCCCCACCCTCTCAGCTGGCCCTGCTTCTTCAAAAGGGGGGTGGGAGGTGGCTGGTGTGAAATAGGGGGGCCAATCAGTAACTGCTGGGATGGAAGCACGGACGGGATCCAAGGCAGCTCAGGAACACACGAGGCCGCTCCATTTGCCCACTCCTTCTCCAGCCTCTCCGGGTTGCTTTCAAGAGTTCTTCCCACTCAAAATTTAAGAAACTTTAATGGATGAATATAAAGCACCCCACGTGCTCTGCTCACGCAGCAGGCTGGGAACAAAGAAAAGGGAAAAACACCCAAGCCCCCCTTGTGGAACCTTTAATCCTGAACAATGTCTAAATAAGACAGGCCGGTATTATTGGAAGTTGCTGTCGTCAGCAGTTCAGCATTTGCCTTCGATCCCAGGGCTGGGATTCCTCCCCATCGTCCGTGGCTGCATGAACAAGATGGAGTTGCTAGGGAAGCCTTAGTCCTGCATAGGGAGGGGGCCACGACTCAGTGGCAGAGCCTCTGCTTGGCATGCAGAAGGTCCCAGGTTCAATCCCCGGCATCTCCAGTAAAAAAACAACCACCACCAGTTATTGGACGCTGGGGTGTGGAATCCTATGGTATCAGATCTTGGAATCTAAGCTGGGTTGGTAGTTGAATGGGAGACCACCAAGGAAGACTTTGCAGGGGAAGCCAACGGCAAACCACCCGCCGTGAAAATCAATTGCCTTGAAAATCCTGTGGGGTCATCCAAAGTCAGCTGTGACTTGACAATATTCTCTCTCTTTCTCACACACACACACACATTGGACCATGCGAAAGGCCTCTTCCTGAGACCCTGGAGAGCTGCTGCCAGTCAGAGACAGCAATACTGGCCTTGGTGGACTGATGATCTGACTCAGGAGAAAGCAGCTCCGTGTGTGCACGGGTCAGAAGTCAAAAGATAAAAGAAAGAGGGCTTCTTTCTCATGTCCTGGGGATTTATAATCTTCCCTTGGGAGACTCCCATCTCCCCACTGGGGTTGTTCTGATCTTCCTGCCACAAGAGGAAGAGAAAACGTCTTCTAGCCATTTGGCTGTTCCTATACCTGTCCCCTTTGAGCATGACATGCTAGCGAGCTGTGAGATGGGAAACCCACCCGCAGCTGGGTTCCAACTCCTAAGCAGCGTAGTCAGAATGGCTGGAAATACTGGGGTGAATTCTAGGGTGGAGGGCATTTCTCCACACCCTGCATAGTCACCCGGGTGCATAAACTTAAATCGTGGGATCAGAAGACGACCCCCAAAAAACGGCATACAGACTGTGGCATTCGCACCTACCACTGTTCATCTCTTCGCATGAAGAGCGAGCGCCAAACAGGCAGGATGAGGCCGGTGAGGGTGTGTCATTCTCGGGCAATTGTCCATATACAGTCCCAGTTTCATTTTTTTAAAAAACCTGATTTAAGAGCAGAGGAGCGACAGATCAATGCACTAAACGAGTTTCTAACTCTCAAAAGCTCGGGAGTGTAGAGAAAAGTCTTTGCTGATTTCCTTTAGAACTTCCCTGGAGTAGGCATGGTGTACTTTGCTCCGGAGGAGGTCTCCTGAAAGGGGAAATTTATAATGGTTGATATTGTCATTATTGTTGGAATTATGCTGCTGTGGGAGTAATCGAGTACCACTTGAAAAGGCAGGTGCGGGCACACCTTTGGGCGTGCAATTAACATTCCAGGCCGGGCTAAATTTTGCCTTCTGCTCCCGCTGGGCTGGAAGGCGTTGGGCAAAACACTGAAACTTCCTTGCCTTGGAAACAGCACGGGGTGGGGGGCGAAGGAGAAGGAGGCAGCCCCGTTTCGGGTATGCTCGGCCCTGCATTTTGCAAGCCATTAAGCCAAAGACACATGAACACACGAAGCTGCCTTATACTGAATCAGACCCTCCTGGGTCCATCAAAGTCAATACTGTCTACTTGGACCAGCAGCAGCTCTCCGGGGTCTCAGGCAGAAAAGGGTCTTTCACATCACCTACTTGCCTGGTCCCCTTAACTGGAGATGCCGGCGATTGAACCTGGGACCTTCTGCATGCCAAGCAGAGGCTCTGCCCACTGAGCCACGGCCCCTCCCCACTGGGAAGTGCACCCGTTTCGTTTTGGGGAAGCTGCCAGATATCACACCTCAACCAGGCAGCGTGGAAAGGCATTTCTTTGCCTCTGGCATCGCCGGCCAAGTGTTTTCTTCCCCTGGTTTAAACAAACAGCAAACTCCTTCCTTTCCGATGAACCAGCTTTTCCCTTTCAAACTGCAGGTTGGGGCATAGATGCTATTAACCCTTTTGCCCACACAAGTGATGGTTTCCAGCAAGGCTTCTGACACCCACATCGTTTGGGGGCTTTTAGAATAAGTGCATTGGAAGGGTCTTGAGGTCCTGCCATACCTGTGATCTTAGTCACAATTGCTATGCTTCCTCCCCATTTTGGGGGCTTGGGGGGCAGGCAATTCCTTGGGGCATAGGTGCATCCCCCCCGTCCCGCCGCCCCCCCCCCCGGCCAAGCAAGGTCAGTTTTACTCCAGAGCGACTGGGAAAGATGATGAAGGAATAAGAGCGATTCCTTTGTGTGGGAGATGGGGCAGCCCTTCGCAGTAATGAAGACAAGCCGCAGGAAGATGCGGGCAGGATGTGTTGCCATGGCGATGCTTTTAAAATAACAGGCGGGGAAAGGGGGAAAACCAGAGCAGAATGGCTCTTGGCTCCCTCGGGGATCTCCCTCAACAAGGTGAATGAGGGAAGCAGAGATGGGGGGGGAGGAAAAGGGCAGAGGGCGTCCATCCCAATGAACTGGCCATGGCCCCTCCAGCCTTCAGAGAAGCCTCTCCAGAAGAGAGCAAGGAGATGCCACAACCAGGTGTATGTGTGTGTGTGTGTGGGGGGCATTGTTCAAAGACCTTTTGGAGTCGAAAGCAGAAAATCCACATTACATCTCCCCTCCCCCCCATTTGCAAAAAAGGTGAGTTGCAGCCCCTGAACAGGTCCACAACCTGGCCAACCCAATGGTTGGTGGGATGCCTCCCCTCCCCACCCTTAAGAGCAACAGCCAGGCCTCACGGGCGGTTTCTTTCCTGGCTTTTGCTGGAAAGCATGGAGGAGCAGATGGCTTGTATACCCATCCTCCCCCGTGTTCTCCAGCCTCTGGGATGGGAAAGAGGCTGGGGAGGGGGACAACTGTGGTTCAGGCTTGGGGTGGAGGGGGTGGAAGAAGGATGGGGAAGGGGGTGGTAGAGGGAGGGTGCCTGTTGGCTCAGGTGAGTTGGCAGAGGGCAACCGAGGCTGCTGGCTACTCAGCACCTCCCGTCTCAAAAGGGAATTCCTAGTGTGAAGCTGCCGCCCCCCCCTTCTTCTTCCCCTCCGGGATTCCTGAAGCCCTTTCTCCAGGCGCACAAACGGGGACACCCCCCCCCTTCGTCACACATGGAAGAACCTCCAAATGCGGCAGCCAGAAGAACTCAAAGGCCTCCCCACCCCCCACCCCATGCTGCATTTTTATCTCAGCAAGCAGAGAATCGAATGGGATAACAGAAATAGAACACGGGTTTCAGTTTTTGGAAACGGGGATGTCTTTTGACTGGGCTGACCCGCAGCAATCAGGAGCTCCCCCACCACCACCCCGCTGCCTGAGACCAGACAGTTTGTGCCGGGAGCCAGAAGGGTGACTAAATCCTGGCCAGAGAGCAACCGCCCCCCTTCCCTGATTCTGCCTCTGAAATGAAAACTGGAGTGCAAAGGTAGATTCATTTGGTATTTATTAGCAGCCCCGGCCCAGTCTCAAGGGAAGCCAGGGCACAGGCCCAGAATCAGGTTGGAGGGCCAAGTGGCAGAGGGGGGGGGCCCGCTCCGGTCTTGAAATGCGTTTCTTGACAGCGATGGAAGTCGTGTCTTCGAACATGCACAGAGTGCCTTTCCTTCCCCCATAGCCAGCTGGCCACACCCCTCCCCTTGTTTGGGGCAGGAACCCCAGGCAGACTTCAGCCCGACCATCTCTTGCTTTGAAACTCATTGTTTATTTTGAGCACCCACCCAGCCTCAGCATATCGCAAGGAAGAATCAAAAGGAGTGCCTCTGTGCATGCTCAGAGCGCACTTCCTTGCCCAGCTTGAGGTCACCACCACCCTCTGGGCATTTGACAGCCTTCCCTACAACTGTCTCAGCATACTAGGAGAAGCTGCACCTGTGGAATTGCTGCCAGGAGGCAGCTAGCCAGCACCCTTGTGCTCCATTTCCAGAAGTCTGCTTGGCACTGGCTCCCCCCCCCCCCAAATTGTGGGCACAGCTGGCTAGGAGGAAGTGGGCCCTTTGGTCAGGCAGGTGGAAAGGGAGCCCCCAGCCTCCTGCCCCCAGCCTAACTCACTGCTGGCCCCTGTTTTTTTTTTTTTTTGCAAAGGAGGAACTCAGCCATCAATTCGGGCTGTCACTGGGGGGTGATTTACGGGCTGCCTTCCAGGAGCTCTGCTTTGACTCGCCTTATTAGGATCTACAGCTGCTTCTTTGCGGCAGCGCTTGGCAGGGAGCAGCGAGGAGGGCTGCTGCCACACACCACCCACCATGCCAGGGAGAGCAGAGTCCTCAGCCTGCAGGAAAAGCACGAATTACGGAGAATCCTCAGCTGCCCTGCAAGGAGGTGGAGAGCTGGGAGGCCTTACAAAGGGGCGGGGGCGCTCCAGGGGCAAAGGCGGGCCCTCACTGCCCCTGTGCCCCATTCCTGTATGCCACAAGTATCATAGCCAAGAGCCTCAGCTGCCAACCCTAGCTGGACGTGAAGCAGAAGTGAGCCAGCCACTGTGGGCAGCTGAGTTTGGAAACTGCGAAAGGCCGCGGTGGCCAGAATGCCCCCATTCTCCCGTGCAACTGGCCTGGTCAGCAGGAGAGATACCCCTCTCCTTGGGGTGCGGGGGAGTGGGGGGGACCTTTAGAGCCCCCCTTGCCAAAACACTGGATGTCTCTCTGTAGGGCCTCCTCTCTGGAAAGAAAAGGACAAGAGAGCCAGGGGCAGCTTCCCTCCCTGCGGTGGAGACTCGGTAAGAAATCCCATCATTTAACAAGCAAACAATACAGAAGGAAGGGGGGGCTGCGCCCCCCCCGGCCAGAACCCAGAGCAGTTTTGACTTGAGCCAGCAGAGAGCAGCTCACCAAAAAGAGTCCAAGGGCCGACCTGCCCCTGCCAGGTGGTGGCGCTGCCCTTCAGCTTGGGGGTGGCAGTCAGAGAGGGAAGCAGCACGTCACAGGTGGGCAGTGCAAGAGAGGTCCGACCCCTGCTGGAGATGCGCCACCCAGTCGACTGGGGGGGTGCTCATTTGAGGAAGAGGCGGGTTTTCTTGTCTCCAATCAGGAACCTGGAGGGGAAAAGAGAAACAGATGGAGAACAGCCAATGAGTACTTGAAGGGCATTGAAGCTGCCTTATACCGAATCAGACCCTCAGTCCTTCGAGGTCAGCAATGTCTATTCAGACTGGCAGCGGCTCTCCAGGGTCTCAGGTGGAGAAAGGTCTTCCACCTCCCCTAATGCCTGGTCATTTTAACTGGAGATGTTGGGGACCGAACCTGGGGCCTTCTGCAAGCCAAGCAGAGGCTTTTCCACTGAGAAACAGCCCCTCCCTCTAAAGTGGAGCAAGCAAGGAAGCCACTGTGGTCGCCCAGCATTCTGTTCCCAGCGGTGGACAGCCAGATCCTCCCAAACGGGCCACCCACAGAGGTGTCGGCAGGGCTGAAATGCCTTGCTGGGAAGGGCAAGGGTGTGATTTTAAGCTGAAAAGGCCTGGATCAGAACCACAGCTCAGAAGGGGGGGAACTGGGGCATTTTCAAGCAGACAAATGGTGCGGGGGGGCCATTCCTGCCTGCTTGACCAGTGTCGTGGCCCCAACCCACATTGCCCTCTTCCCCCACATAGCTTCTTCTGAAGGCCAGACGGAGGTCCAGTCCTGGGACTCCCGTGTCAAAGTGTGATTTGATCCACCCCCAAGAGAGCTGGTGGAAGGAAGCGTGTGTTGACCGCCTAGTTTTATAAACTATTCTGTGTGTGTGTGGGGGGGGGGGTACCTCATAAACAAGGCGCTGCTTGTTGTCCAACAATAAACCTTAACTGTGTGAGAACAGACGTGCAAAGGCGTGCAATTAAAATAACTAGCTCCTCCGCAGGCGCTTTAGTGCTTCCCAAAAAAACGCATGGGGGGGGCAGGAGGGGCTTTTTGGCTCGGCCTCTGGGAAACCTCTAGCGCATTCTAGTTTGGGGCGAGGATATTGCCAGGGACGCTTTGCGGCTGGAGGCACAGGGAGGACAAAACTGGGAAGGCAGCAGGCACGGTGGATGTGCCTCATGAGCAGACAGTCCCCCACAGTGGCACTGAGCCCAGCGGAATGACTGACTGCAGTGCAGGGGAGGGGGGGCTGTGCCCTTTGGGCCATCTGGGGCACCGTCTGGTGCCCAGTCGGTCATCAGGCCGTTGATTCGGGGTCCCAGAAATCTTGCACCCAGGGCCGTCTTCACAGCATTATGGGCCCCTGGGCAAACCAGTGTGCTGGGGCCCCTACGACAACCACTCACAGGAATGAAAAGTTTAGTATAGTCTAGACTACTATGTAGTAGTATTTATTTATGGCAAGCCACTTAACATACACAGATTAGCATAGGGCCCCTATACTTGTAGAGGCCCTGGGCAAGTGCCCATCGGGCCCATGCGTTAAGATGGCCCTGCTTGCGCCCCCCCAACACCCCCCTTGTGGCCCTCCCTCCCCCTGCCCCCTTTAGGAAGCCCGCCTACCTGATCAAGGCTCCAACCAGCAGTCCGGCCAGCATGGGCCCTACCCAGTACACCCAGTGGTAGTCCCAGTAGTTGGCCACCAGCGCAGGGCCAAACGCTCTGGCTGGGTTCATGCAGGCCCCCGAGATGGCGCCCCTGTGCAGGGAGAGAAGAAGAGCAGGCGGTCAAGGGCCAGGCAGAGGCAGCTCCTGCCCAGGACATCCCACGCAGCCCGGTGGGGGGGTTTGGAGCTACTCAGAGGAAGCCCATCGAGGGGCCTGAACGGCCTCTTCCCCCCACCCCAGTCCCTCCAGTTGATCCAGGTGGCTACAGCTGCCCTTTGCCTCAAACTTTCAAAGCCAACTTTCTGCATTTACTCCCTTGTGGTGACTGAGTGCATTCTCTGACAAGGGTCTAGGACCCCCACCCCCACCACACAGAAGCAGAAGAAGAAGAGTTGTTTTTTATACACCGGCTTTCTCTACCACTTAAGGGAGACTCAAACCGCCTGACAATCACCTTCCCTTCCCCTCCCCACAACAGACACCCTGTGAGGCGGGTGGGGCTGAGAGAGCTGTGACTGTCCCAAGGTCACCCAGCCAGCTTCAAGTGGAGGAGTGGGGAAACCAAGCTGGTTCACCAGATTAGCGTCCTCCGCTCATGTGGAGGAGTGGGGAATTGAACCCGGTTCTCCAGATCAGAGTCCCGCTGCTCCAAACCACTGCTCTTAACCACTACACCAAGCAGCCTCTCACACTCAGAACCCAGGCGACAGGCCAGCGTCGTGATGGCCTTTGCCATGTTAAAAGGAAAAAGAGGGGGCAGTGGATTGGAAATCCAGACCCCCCCCCAGGAAAAAAGCAGAAAATAATGGGCATCGTGGTTGGTTGGTTTAGAACAGTTATAGGGGCCACCTTTCCACCCAAACAGGGTCCCCAAGGTGGTGAAGCCCTGGCGTGCTAGGCCACAGTCTGGCAGACTCGGGTTCAAATCCCCACTCATTCATGCAGCTTAGCGGGAGACCTGGGGCCAGTCACGCTCCCTCAGCAGCACATACCTCACAGGGTTGTCGTGAAGATAAAATGGGGAAAAGAGAGCCACATAAACTGCCCTGAGCTCCTGGGAAGCGGGGCAAGGTAAAAAAAAAGAACCACACACACAAGACAAGACTCCTGTGTGACACTCATGAAACAGCCCGTGTCTGCTCAGTTCCCAGTCTGCACTTCCCAAATGCCACCCCACAGAGGACTGGCACGCACTGCAACATACATTCAGAAGGACCTCCGTTTGTCAATAAACACTCGTGCCTCTGTGTGTGTGTGTGTGTGGGGGGTGTCAACCGAAGTCCTGCAGCTGCTGCATCTTTTCGGATGCCCCCTTGGCCTCCCCTGTGCCTGTTTCAAGCTGGCAACGGGCTCTTCTTGGCAAGGGGAATAGACGGAAAAATTCTGACTGGCAAAGAAAGCTGAGGAGGGCCAGGCAGTCACCAAAGTGAAATGCCAGTCAAGCGTCAAAAGCACTTTGGCTCTTGTTTCCTTTCCAAGCCTTCATGTGATTTCCAGAAACAGTGGGAGAAGTTGCATTCCACCCCCCCACCCCCAACCAGGAGCTCTTCCCTGAGCCCCAGCTGGTCTAGCGCGGGGGGGGGGGACTGGGACATTTGCCAAAGATGGGTCTAAAGGGGGAAGAGACAGATTCACGGAGGAGGAGGAGGCATCCACCGATGGCTGTTAGCCAAGGGAGCCCCGGAGGGCAGTGCCAGGTGGCAACATCAGCGGAAAGTCCTGCCCACCCCATGCCCTATTTATCGGCTCTCCCAGGCAACTGGTGGGGGGCTGTGTGTGAGACGGGAGGCTAGACCAGATGGAGACCCTCACCGGTCTGACCCAGCAAAGTGCCTCTGATGTGGTTACGACATGAGATCAAGATCATGAGCATACGAACCTGACTGGCGTCATGCCAAGCGACCTGGTGTGGCACTACCTGCTCTAACGGGCAGTGGCTCTCCATGGTCTCAGGTGGGAGGGGCGGGGGGGTGTTTTTCCTTTCCCAAGCTTGCTGACCAGCGTGGTGTAGTGGTTATGAGCGGTTGTTCGGAATGGTGGACTCTGATCTGGAGAACTGGGCTTGATTCCCCACTCCACCACATGTAGCCAGCTGGGTGACCTTGGGCCAGTCACATTTCTCTTAGAGCTCTCTCAGCCCACCTACCTCACAGGGTGCCTGTTGTGGGGAGGGGAAGGGAAGGTGATGGTAAGCCGGTTTGATTCTCCCTTAAGTGGTAGAGAAAGTTGGCATATAAAAACCAGCTCTTCTTTTTTTTCCCCACTGGAGAATTTTGCTTATCCAGTTCCTAGGGCCCCATAAATGGACCAGAATTCTGGATCACGACCCCTGACCTGCCAGTTGTCCAAGGGCCCTGACCAAGCCGCACTTCCCCGAGTGCTGGGCCTGCTGTCTCCTAACATCCCAGCATAGCCCCTTGCCCGGAAAAGTCAGTGGTTGCCACACACAACTCACCAGACCTGCGGCCGACTCACCCTGCCAGGATATCCACCGTCACAGTGAAGCCGATGCAGAAGGGGGCCAGGGGGCTTTTGGTTTTCTCATTGATGGCCCCCATGCACACGGCGAGGACGAGAAACATGGTCATGATGACCTCGCTGACCAAGGCCTTCCCCAGATGGTCGTCCGACGTGATGGTGGTGAATGCCGCCCCACTGGTGTTGGTATACCTTTCGTCGGCGGTCACAGCCTGCAAAAGAGAAGCTACAAGTTGGGTTTTGTCAAGAAGAAAACCCCACATATACTCATGGAAGGGGGTCCTGATGAAAGGAGGCGATCCAGGGCTGGGACAGGAGGCACAGATGGATGAGCTTGAGGGGTGAAGGCAGGCCTTGGTCTCCGCCACCACTTACAGCCGCTCCCGAGGCTCTGAGTGTTTACACCCGGCTCCGCCAACCCAGAGGCCTCTCTCCTCCCCTGCCTGCTTATCGCAGAGGCTGCCCGGACACATTCCCGCTGCTGGTTCCAAGGTGGCGCTGAGGCTGCAGCCCTTCCAGGAATTCTCCCTACTAAGAACCCAGTTGAACCCCCAGAGAATCCCTGACAGCAGAGATTCCAGAGGGCAAAACCCATTAAGCCCCATGAAGTCCTGGCCAGTTTTTTCCCTAAGTCCACCGGAGTTTTGGAAGCAAACGGATATGCCGCCTGCCAACGAACTCGAGAAATCAACTGGGTCAACAGATAGCTTTTGCTCTGCAAGCAAGCCCTAAATACCTGCAGAAGACGGGGGTTGCCAGCTTTGGGTTGGGAAATTCCTGGAGAGTTTGGGGGGGTGGAGCTTGGGGAGGGGAAGGGTCAGGGATGGGCGGGACCTCGGCAGGGTATAATACAATAAAGTCCGCTTTCCAAAGCAGCCATTTTCTCGAGGGGAAGTGACCGCCGCAGCCTGGAGACCAGCCGTCATTCCAGGAGATCTCCAGCTATTACCCCTGGGGGGCTGGCAAACCGAGGATGATAGCGGAGCTCTTCTTAAGGCTCAGGAGGAGGAAGCGGCACTTCCTAGCTGGAGGAAGCCAAGCTTCATTTGTCTTCTGCAGACCGGGCAGAGCAAAAAACCTCCTTGGTCTTCTGAATGGTTTGGAGGCGAAGGCTGGCTGGGGGTACGAGAGGCACTGGTCTCAACAAAGGGCGAGGGAGATCCCACCCCGGCTCTGCCCACAAAATGCAAACTGCAGGGTGGGGGGCAGCCTCAGTTTGCCTCCCGGCCGCGCTCAGGGAATGAGCTCCTGTCCCCCAGGGAGCTGCTCCCCCCTCCCTCTGGAAGAAGCTGACCCCCTGCCCCGTTCCCAAGCATACCTTGGCAAAAGCAGCTCCGATCAGCCCCCCACACAGCTGGGAGACCCAGTACGGGATCACCATCACCATGTTCAGCCCACCGACCAGCCAGGCTCCGAGGGAAACGGCAGGGTTGAAGTGGCCCCCGCTGAAAGCAAGAGGGGAGGGGGTCCGACATTAAGAGGGGAGGGGGACCCAGGGCGTTTCAGCTGGCAAGTTAGAGCAGGATCCTTGGATAAAACCCTCACAGCAGGCTAGAGACGCACCGGGGGGGGGGGGGCAGACCCGCTCGCCTCAGAGAAGGCCATGCGTCCCCTTACTACAAACGTTCCCTCTGGAAACGGCCAGCCCCACTCTGTTCAAGGACCTGGCAGCACCCAGCAGGATTCCTCCTGGCACCTGGTGCTGAACCAGGAGGGTGACCCTCCCCACAGGTGGGCAGAGGCAGTGGCTCATCCCATCACCGCTCAGCTGCCCCGGGGCCCTCTTTGGCACCAGGAAGACAGACACACACACCCCGGAGACATGCCTGCTTTGGGCAGGGGTCCCAGTTGCTGCTCCCCCCACCTGATGCTTCCCAGAGGAAGGCTGGGACCGTCTCCACCCCCACGTGGCTGAACCATGCCTGGAAGGAGACGATGTCTGGGGAGGAGGAGCCCAGAACACACTGGGGGGAGGTCTCCTCTCACTGGTGCCCCCAACTGATGGCCAGAAGTCTTGTCTGGCTCCTTCATTTTGCACCCCTAGCTGAGTGAGCCCCTCTGCCCATGCACAGAGCGCCTCTGCGGATCAGCCCTCAAGGCCTCTTCCTGCTGCTCCTCCTCCCCTCACCTGATGTTTCCCAGGACGGCGATGGTGAGCCCCAGGGCCAGTCCGTGCGCCAAGGCGGGCTGCAACCGGCCGGTGCCGTCCTCATTCTCGATGACCGAAACGCAGCCCATGAAGATGAAGAAAGCCGAGCCCACCAACTCCCCCATGCAGGGCTGGACGTACTGCTCGAACCAGTGGGGCCGCGGGGGGCCGGCTTTGCCTTCCTCCTTGCTCTCCTTGATGGACATCCGCCCAAACTCCACGTCCGTCATGGCTGGAAGACAAGCAGGAGGACTTGGGATCTAGCCAGCGCCGCCAGGTCAGGGGCAGCGAGGCCACTCCCTGGCACGGGACTCCGGATTCCCACGGCACCTGTCCGTCCCGTGGGGTGCCAGGCTCCAAGGGCAGGGACTTGGCAACACTGGTCCCCCTATTGTTCTTCCACCTGGCTCAGAGGAGACGGGGAAGCCAAGGATGGCATGGCTGCCCTGCTGGATCCAACCCAGCCCCACCAAGTGGGGAAAAGTCCGAAGCTGGCCAAAGAGCTCCGGAAGCACAGGCGGTGTTCCGCCAGGAGAGCCCTCCCTCTGCACTCCAGAGGGGCACAAGGTTGCCACCTGCTCTGCAGTGTGCCATGAGGGTGGGGAGGCAGCCCCCCGCCACTTTGCTGTGGGACGCTCTTAAGACTCACACATAGCAAGGGGCTGTTGTTCAGAAGCCAGCCCTCCCTCCCTCCACAGAGCCGCTTCAAGACCTTCTTGAGGAGAGAGCTGACGCCCAGGGGGACACATCCATCGGCTAAGGATGGCACGCTTAAAGGGCAACGCTTTTAAAAGCAGGGTTTGGACCACAGCTGTTGCCTGTGCCCTGCAAAAGGCAGCCCCGCTGGCCTGCTTGCTTGGAAGCAAAGAGGAACACTCCCTGCATGCTGGGAGGGTGCTGGAGGAGGCCTCCACCCCCCCCTTCAACGTCCAGAGACCAGGCAGAGAGGGGCGCACCATGTTTGTCGCTTGCAATAGAAAGAAACCTGCCCTGAATTAGCAGATGTGATACAGAAAAGGGGAAGGAGGAAATGGGGGGTCTGAACCCACCCATTGGCTGGGCTTGGAGATGCTGCCCTTGGTATTGTGACCCCCGGCCAGGATGCCAAGCCCCCCCAGCAATGCCCTTAGAACTTGGCTTGGAGCCGACCGGACCCAGGGGGTGGCACGTACACCTTGCGTGGGGTGGCCGGGTCTCTGGAACCAGCCCAGCTGTGGCCAATGCAGGGGGAGATTCTTCTCCAAGAACGGAAGGGTCAGTTTGTGCTGCGAGGGAGAAACTCCCTGTTCCCTGCAGCCCTCCTCTGCAGCCGCATTTGACACTTCATTGCTCAGCCGGCTGGTTCAAAAAGAAAGTCAGGCGGCTCATCCCCACCGCTTAAAATCTTTGAATCTGCAGAAGGCTGGGCTTTGGAAAAACTCCTGGCAGAGGAGAAGGGATGGCGACTGCTTCAAGGGACAGAGCAAAAGATCTCTTTGGATATGGGGCTTGGGGTGGCACCGAGACACCCGCACGTGTCTCCCTCAGCAACAGCCACCAAAAACGTTTGTTCCCACAGCGGACACCTGGGCTGCCGTCCCTTTGGGTACTGAATCCAGGACCCCGGGGATAGACGTACTCTTCACACCAGGGCCGGGGTCTCTGAACATGGTCAGGGGGCCTGGAAAGGAGCTGGAATGGCCCCCAGGGTGGAATTGCATTCATAACTGATATAATCTCATCAGGCTTTGGGAATTTCAAGGGAACTTGAACTAAGGACAAGAACAGAATATCACCGTTCTTATCTTGCATTCTTATCTGCAATAAGCAACACTCAAGTTTATTGTTTTCAGCTTAGCACTACTCCAACGATGGTTGATACACACAAATGCCCCTTGGACCATTTCTCTGTTCCAGTGGCGACCAGGGCTGGGTCTCTGTTCTCCTTGTGCCCCCCACCAGCCACCCAACTTAACCCCCCCCCCAGTCTGGCTTTGAACCAAGAGATCCAACCAGGGAGAGCAAACCTTGGAATTACACAGAAGCCTTCTCCTGGCAGGACGGGGAAACAGAGAGAGAGCTCATGGACAGCTCTGAAATTAATCAGGGACTTAAGAAACAAACAAGCCCTCATTCTCCTCCCTAGAAGTTGCCAGAAAATTCACATTTTGTTGTCCTAAACCGATCTACTTCCCTCCCCCTCTAGCAAACACAGGAGCCAACGCAGAAGTATTCAAGGGTTTAAAAAAAAAAGAAGAAAAAGGGGGGGATACTACCATGCCAAGTATATACTTTGCCACATTGAAGACTTATTTCCAAGCAAAAGCTTATTAGGACTTCCCTTTTAGTATTTTCAAAGTCATCTTCTCCAGTTCTGAGAATGAAACTTGGAATGCAGATGGGAATTCTGTTTAATTGGGGTGGGGGGAACTCATTGATAAGTAGATCTAGCCTTGGGAATACTCTGCCCTGGGAAGCATTCCACCCATATCCCTCAAAGCCCACTTTTGACAAGAGCTGCCCCATTCTATCAAGCCCCCACCCCGGTGCCCCTTCCTCTGACAAATCCCACCTACCCCAGTCCCACTCACCCTGGGCCAAGCAGGGGTGCTGCCAACCTCCAGAAGGTGAGGAAGAACAAACACCTTCATCCCCCACCCCATTGGGAGTCTCTGGAGATACTCACTTCCTCGAAGATCAGGAGCTGTGTCTGGTCACCACCAGGTCCCTGGTGCCAAATGTCCCTCTTCCGTGGTGAGGAATGATTTACTTATCTCAATGAAATATTGCCACACTCCCTGCTTGACCTGTGGCATAGGAGAAGTGTAAAAAAAAGAGGGGGGAGGATTTCTGTTGGGGGGGAAAAGAGAGTCAAAGCCAAGGGGGTGTGGGCGTGGGCAGCAGGTGGCTGAGGGATGGCAGAGCTCCAGCGGGCTGCTTCAAGATCGGGCTGCTCGAGCCTGAGCCTAGTCCAGAGCACACAGTGCAAATCCCGCCAATGGAAAGGGAGCAAAGAGCCTCTTCCAGCACTCCCTGCCCCCTGGCGGACTCACACCGACACTGGGATGAAGCAAGAGTGTCTCTGAGCATATTCAGAGTGCTGGCGCCTCTCACCAATGAGAAAAAGCTCCATTTGAGCTCTGACTTCTCAGTGCTTCAGAATGTGCAAAAGCAGACACACACCCCTCGCATGCACACCACGTCTCTCTTTCCACACGCCCCAGGACAGATGGTATAGCCACATTGGGAATACCATGAACAATTCTGAGGTATCCCATCTCAAAAAGGGTATTGCACGGGGAGGGGGGGGAGGGGATGCAGAAAGGGGTGAGTAAAAGTATCAAGGGCCGGGAGCACCTTCCTTACAAAGGAAAATGGGAGCTTTTGTGGGTTTTCAGCTGGGGTCCAGGTATTCAGGGCTTTGTTAGGGAACCCCAGTTAAACGCCCAGCTGTCCAAGAACCATCTTCATTGAAGGCGTCCCACTGAGAAGGATGGCCCTACAATCTGCTAACACAGGAGTCCTCAGAGGACACCTCCCTCCATTGCCAAACCCCGCACAACTCAGCAGCAACCCAAAGGATCCTGATGACTCTCCTCCTGGTGCTTGGAGGTGTCAGGAGAGGAGTCCAGTGACAAACCTCCCTCACTCTTGACAAACATTTCCAAGGTTTGATGCCAGAGCAGAGGGATTTTAACCGGTTTTTGTTTCTTGCCTTTGAGATCTGGATTTTACTCTCTGGCATTTCCAGTCTGCTGCCCCCCCCCCTTCTGACCACCAGGAGACAAGACCCTCTAAACAGATGCTGGTGTCAAAACCACCCTTTTGGGAGGTGGTGGTGGCATCTCTTCCCAGCCCAACAGGTTTTAGGGTGGGATTGGGAACGGCTCACCCTCTCTCCATCCGTGTGGCTTTGGACAACCCGCTGCGGCACGGCGGGGGCTCGCCCCAGTGTGCGGCTGACATTAGAAAACAAATTAACTGAAAAGAAACCACAAAGACGCTGAACAAACGAGGCTTTCCACCAAACAAACTGGTGCTAATTGCTGGGAGCATGCTTGGGAGTTACACAGGGCTCCTCTGCAGGTTTGAGGATCACAAGCAGAAGCCTGGTTGGTTTCAAAGGCTGACCTTCATCTTGTGTAAAGGAAAGGCAGCGGGTAGTCCGTTGATGCAGATGCTGCTAGTTACGTTACAGTTTCCAAATAAGCCTGACTGTTAACATCCACTTTTACAGCCAGAGGCGAAGCAGATTAAAATTATATGTTGCCTTGGAAAATGCAAGGAGCAGAAGTGGCAGAGACCATTTCAAGACAACCAGGGCCCACCGGATTGGTGCGGACGAGGCAAACTTGGATGAAATTCCAGGGGCGCCTGCCTTGGGGAGAAGGACACGCAATGGTCACCCCTTTCCAAGCCCTCTGCACCTTGCATGAGAAGGGAGGGGTGGCGGTGAGTGCGTGTGTACATAAGGGAGGGGGGCTGCTTTTCTTCCCCAAGCTTTCTAGATTTCAGAACTCTGCAGCCGGGGCTGTTCCAAACAGAAAATGCCATCCTTCCGCTGCTTACAGGGGATAAGGGAAACGGAGGCACGAGAGAGGAAGAATCACCCCACGTTGTCCCACAAGTCTGGGAGCAAAGCACAGCCTTGCTGGATCTCTCCAAAGTTCCCGCTCTCCCAGTTTCCTGTTTCCAACAGTGAACAGCCAGATGCTCCTGGAAATCCCACCTGGGGTGTGTGAAGGTGCAGGGGGTTTGAAGAGCAGGCCAGGGAGGCAAAGGCTCTCCTGAAAAGGGGCCCTGTGAATCCTTTTTTACAACCCTTTTTAGAGACCAGCCAAACAGCCTCTGCCTGTGGCTTCCAAAAGAGGCCCGTATGCATCCTATTACATCACATTTATTTATATCCCGCTTTGCTCTCCAAGGGGGACCCAAAGCAGCTTCAAACACCCTTCTCCCGTCCTCTGCTTTTGCACAAGCACCACCTTGTGAGGTAGGCCAGGGTCACCCAGGGAGCATCCACGGCAGAGCAGGTGGGGGCTTGAGCCAGGTCTCCCAGGACACTAGCCTGACTCTCTACCCACTGCGCCACGCCAGAGGCATGCGTGAGGTGCCCGTCCTGAATGTCCTGCCAATCGATTTTATTGAGGAACACCGAATTCCAACGTTCCCCACCCCGATGATGGCGCAGGCTGCAGCGAGGCTGGGCAGGCTGGGCAGCGGAAGGGAGCTTGGCCAACGGCACATGGGTGCCGGCTCAACCCAGCCCGGGCACATGTGGGGCAGAGCAGCTACACAACCCTGGGCCCCAGAGCCCTCTGCCCCTCAGGGACTCGACAGCCCTCCACCTGGCTTTATTTCTCTGGCGGGCAATTAAGAGGTCTTGTTTATAGCGGCTGTTTTCCTGTCGGCTGAAGGTAAAGAATCCCACAGATGTTTTTATGATGTTTTCACATGACTCCAGGGAAGGGAAGGAAATTTCCACCTGCCCAGCTCAGCACAGGCTGGGGGTGGGGGTGGGGGGCGGCAGGACTGAGACTTGCCTGACCCCTCCCTTGGGAAGAGGAGATGAGCTTGGCTGGGAGCCCTTTGTCACCAGGAGGGGAGGGGCCCTGGCTCAGTGGCAGAGCAACAGCTTGGCAAGAAGAAGGTCCCAGGCTCAGTCCCCAGCATCACCGGTTAAAGGGACTAGGCAAGTAGGTGATGGGAA
The DNA here is from genome assembly GCF_029931775.1 of Euleptes europaea. Classification (NCBI taxonomy): domain Eukaryota; kingdom Metazoa; phylum Chordata; class Lepidosauria; order Squamata; family Sphaerodactylidae; genus Euleptes; species Euleptes europaea. Next base: position 290,336 of record NC_079332.1, on the reverse strand, counting down.
AGATCCTTTTCTGCCTGAAACCCTGGAGAGCCGCTGCTGGTCTGAGTAGACACACACATGAACACATGAAGCTGCCTTGTATCGAATCAGACCCTCGGCCCATCAACGTCAGTATTGTCTTCTCAGACCGGCAGCGGCTCTCCAGGGTCTCAGGCCGGGGTCTTGCACATCACTTACTTGCCTGGTCCCTTTAACTGGAGATGGCGGGGATTGAACCTGGGACCTTCTGCATGCCAAGTAGACGCTCTACAAACTGAGCCATAGCCCCTCCCCAATACTTTGATGGACCGAGGATCTGATTCAGGATAAGGCAGCTTCACGTGTTCAGGAGGCTGAGTTAGGCCCAAAGCAAGGCAATGCAATCCAATGACGCAAGACACACACACACACACTCACAGTGCCCCAGCTAGCCAGCTTCTGGCTAACGCAGCCACCATCTGCAGGGCCAGGTCTCGCCTGCAGCTATTTTTTTCTATTAAAATAAAGTAAGTTCCTGCCAGGAGAAACCCAGAACTACTCAGAGAGGAAGGGCTAGACCCTGCCACTCGTTTCCCTTTGGTGGGGATCTTCGGCCACAGGACAGCATTTAAAAAATGCACCTCCCACCCCCCCATCTGAAACCCTGCTTCGGGATCGTACCCCCCCCCCCCAATCTGCTGTATCTGCAAACAAGGGCTCAGGTGCGCAGAAGGCCCGGTCGACCTCTGGACTGCGTCACTGCGGGACTGACGGCTTCAATAAATGTTTATCCAGTAATAAATCTGCCAGCCTTCTGGGTGCCACAACAAGACCCTGCTTGGCGTTTTTTCTCACACGACTCCCCCCCCCCACAGAACTGCAGACATGGTGCTTCTGAACATTCCCCCCCCCCCCGTAAAACAGCATTGCCAATTCCTTTGAAAAACTTCTGGAGGTTTGGGTCGGATGGGGGTCCTGGGAGGGGAGGTATCGCAGTGGGGTATAATGCCATCGAGGCCACCCTCCAAAGCAGCCATTTCCTCCAGGGAAACCAATCTTTGTAGTCTGGAGATCGGTTGTGATTCCAGGAGATCTCCGGGCCCCCACCTGGAGGTTGCAACTGTAATGTAAAAAGATCCCCTATCTGTAGTGAACTAGCTCATCAAGGAGAGGGATCTGCCCACCCTAGAGTGCTAGCTGGTTCTGCTTCACGTAAACCATCTTATCCTCACAAGACCCTTCCAAGGGGAGGCTCAGCGGTACAGCCTCTGTTTGGCATGCAGAAGGTCCCAAGTTCAATCCCTGGCATCTCCAGTTAAAGGGACCAGGCAGGTAGGTGATGGGAAAGACCCCTGCCTGAGACCCTGGAAAGCCACTGCTGATCAGAGTAGATAAGACTGATGGACCAAGGGTCTGGTTCAGTATAAGGCAGCTTCTTGTAGCTTCATGTGTCAGTCCGTCAGTATCACTATCCCCAACTGATACACTAGGGCAGAGACCCACACCAAGAGACTCTTGCAGCTACCCAACAAGTTTGTGGAAGACGCGAGAGCCAGAGAGAGGAGGCCCTGCTTCAGCACCTGACCAGCTCTGACGCTGCGCTTGAAAGGGTTAAAGGCTCGGTCTCTTTTTAGCTTCACAACAGGCTCCATAAAAGCCCGGCTGCTCATCACGGGTTGCCGTAAAAGAGAAGGCCGCTTCCCAGAAAGCCTCCCTCGATGCCGCAGCGGCAAGCAATAACTGGAGAACCGGAGCGGTGCGTCTCCAACCTCTCACCAGCTTTAGAGAACAGCACGGTCTGAGCGAAATGGCACTGGGGGCCCACCCCAGAACAGGCAGACTCTGTGCGGGATGTGGGAGGAGGGCGGAAACTAGCAGCCTCGAGCACCAGATCGGGCCAGTCGGGAAAACACTCCCAGAGAGAGGCAGCTGCACGCCCCTCTTTGGGATTCCTTCTCCCCTCGCCCCAGTGCATTTGCTTCCCCTCTTCCTTCCCCAGAGTACAGGGTTCCCATCTCAACCCTGAACCGCTCAGCTGCAGCAGGTGTGTCCAGGAAATCGACCGCCCGGGACTTCTGAGGTGGCACCTCTCATCAATATGGCTTTGATAAGATATCCTCTCCTTCCGGAGGGATTGGCGGGAGGGCATGAGAAGCCAGCAGCTGCCCGACCCGCTCTGCTGCCCAAGGACAGCCAGGGGTGCCGTTGACACTGTGTGAATAAAGATGCGGCCTTGCTCAGACTGCCATGAGCGCCAGGCAGGGTTGCAAGATTGAGGCAGGGGAGCCAGCAGGGGAGGCTTCTCCACAGCCCACAAAGAAGGAGGATTGGGGGGGGGGACCTTACCCTGTAGTAAAAAGCATCAGAGGCTGATTTCTGTCTATCGCTCTGATGTTAGAGGCACTGCTGGGGAGCAGAATCCCAGGCAGCAGCCCACCAACCAGCCCCGCCCCCCACCCCGGCTCAGCCATGGCAGAGGGAAGAACACGGCTGGCCCTGCAGGGAGAACCCGGATGATACCTGACATGCCGAGGGGCCTGGCCTCCTCCTCCCTCTGAGTTGCTTGCCCTTACCTTCTTCCTCCCAGCAAGCGTCCCCTCTTTCTCCTGCCGGACTCCCTCGTGGAGGCTGCCTTCTTCTCTGCTTCTGACCAACCTGCTCTCCAACCACCCTTGCACACAACACACATGAACACATGAAGCTGCCTTATACCGAATCAGACCTTTGGTCCATCAAAGTCAGGGTTATCTACTCAGACCGGCAGCAGCTCTCCAGGGTCTCAGGCTGAGGTCTTTCACATCACCTCCTTGCCTGGTCCCTTTAACTGGAGATGCCGGGGATTGAACCTGGGACCCTTCTGCATGCCAAGCAGAGGCTCTACCACTGAGCCACAGCACCTCCCCTCCCTTCCTGCCCACCCAATCCCTGTTTGCACGGGGTGCCGTCTCCAACCCCTTGCAACCCTTTTACCTGGTCTCCGAAAAAAGTCATACCTGGACGGAAACCTCGGGAAAGCGGCTGGAGGCAGGATCCAAGCCCGTCGGCTTCTCTGCCCCGGCACTGAGAGTGGGCCCCGGCCAAGCACCGGACCAGACACCTGCTCCCGGGGAGAGCTTAATGAGGGCTCTGCCTGGAGGGGGCCCTCTTGGGAACGGGGCTCCAGGTGCACCTCCCTGTTCCTTGACAGCTTCCCCCCCAGGGGTGGGAGAGCAGATTGGACTTCAGCATCATTATGTGGAACGAGGAGCTGAGGGGAGCTTCCAAGGTCTCTGGCGGCTGCTCATTTCTCTCTCGGCGGGCCTCAATATGAGCTGCCAAACCGAACACAGGAAGACAATTGTTGGACGTTTGCACAGGTTATACGCTGGGAACTGCTGACAGGCTCCAAAGGGCCACAGCTTCATGTGTTAATTTGGGGGAGGGGGACAATAAAAACCACCATTTCAAAAACTGACAGAGACACATGAAGCTGCCTTATACTGAATCAGACCCTCAGTCCATAAAGGTCAGTATTGACTATTCAGACTGGCAGCGGCTCTCCAGGGTCGCAGCGGAGATCTTTCACATCACCTACTTGCCTGGTTCCTTTAACTGGAGATGCTGGGGATTGAATCTGAGACCTTTTGCGTGCTAAGCAGAGGCTCTTTCACTGAGCCATAGCCCCTTCATTAACACAGCTCTCTCTCATACACAAAGGAAACAGAGATGCCATTCCAAAGGCCCTGCCATAAAAGCCCCACTTGCTTTTTAGCAAGTGGGACTCAGTGCCACTTTGAGGGAAGCAGGAGCGATTCCTGAGGCTCACTTCTACGCAAGGCCCGACCCCACAGTCCAGGGGTCCAGCTAAGATTTCCAGAAGGTGACAGAAGATTTGTGGCAGAAGCTGGAAAATCAACCAGGGCCCTGGAAGGCAAAGCAAGCCAGGCTGCCTGCCAGCCCCGAGGGAATTCCAACCTTCAGCCCCAATGGAGATACAGCTGGCAGCTTTCAGCCCTGGCAAGGCGGGCTGGCCAATCACGACCTACCCTCGCTGGGGGCAGCCCCAAAGATGTGAGGGGCACTCCCAGGCCACATAGGGGCTGAGGCTTGTCACGTTTCCACTTCCCCGGCTTCCTCCTGGAGATGCTTTAAGCGCCTTCCTCTTCCTTTCTTCTTAATCTGATTGCACTCATTCCTCTGTTGGTTTCTTAATGTCTCTCACGCCTCTCATTGGCCTTTTAATTGCTTGGCTTTAATTAGACCGATGCTTGGGCTTCGATGGTTTATCTCTGGTCATCTCGACTTCTTAACGGTGCTATTATATGGTATTTTAATTGCTGCTGCTTTCTTGATTATTGTGATGCTAGGGAGGGCACGTTAAGTCACCCCATTTTGATTCCGGTTTTATTGCTTTCGGCTCCCAGAGGTAGCTCCCAATTTCTCCCTGGCTGAAAACGGAGGGATGTATTAAACACGCTTGCACATGGAGGTTGCAGGACTCCTTTAAAAAACGGCTCCCCTACCCCACAGAACACACTGCAGCCCCCTACCCTGGATGTTATGAAAACATGGATAGCAGGATGGGTGGGTTGTGGCTGGGCCCATACAGAGGTAATCGAAGAGTCCCAACAGGATTTGTGGCACCCCTCCTGAGTTCAGCATGCGCCCCTAGGCTCAAACGCTCCCCAGACCTTTCTACTCAGCATGGGGGTTGCTTGGCAGAGGTCTACAGGAAAATGCACCCACCTTAAGCCAGAGAGAGAGGGAGGAATTGTGCACTGACGGCTGCAGCCGTGTGGCTTTGTTGCGCAACCGTTTTCCAAGCCCATTTCTAAATTCCAAACTCTGACACCAGCATAATAGCTGACATATTTCCCTTAAAAGAGCTGCACTTTAAGAGGCAATAAAGAATGCTCAAGAAACTCGCCTGACATCCCCTTATCTTCAGGCACGGCGATCTCAGGTACAGTTATTGGCTGGTCTGGGACCAGCAATCCAAAGGTTACACAACTGTTGCCGAGAGGGAACGCTCAGAAATTGCTGGTAGCAGTTATGCAGGTTTTATACGGCGCCTATGAAAATTTACAGATGTTATTTTGAAACCCATTGATTTTTATAGAGCTACTAAAATAGAGGTGGAAATTTCCAAGAGAATTTTGATAGAGACTGACGATTGACCCCAGGACAACACGGAGGACCAGTTCTCCCCGAGAAAAGGCCTCCAGAAATGGGGTTTCAAGGGAGCTCAGATTGCCGCGGGGCACCAATAGGAAAAGCCACCTGTTTGGCAGGGGCAAATCAGCGCAAGCTGTGACTGCACCTGCCCCACATTTTGTGAAGCCAGTTCCAGCAGGTAGCCGTGCCGGTCTGCCATAGAACAGCTCAATTAGCATCCAGTAAGCACTTTAGAGACCAACAAAACTTTCGGGGTATAAGGTATTCGAGAGCCAAACCTTCCACCGGACGAAAGGAGCTTTGACTCCCAAAAACCGATGCTCCAAACATTGTGCTGGGCCTCTTAAGGTGCATCCTGGACTCGAGTCTAGCATTTCGTAAAGTTCATTTCATGGAGGAGGAGCTCCAGGAGAGAACGGGGACCCCAGGGAGCCCAGATTTGGTCCTATAAAGCTCCCCCTGGTTTCAAAGGGACATGCCCACCCCGGGGGCAAAAGGGCATCATTTTCAGTGGCACACGAACACCCCATTTGCCCCTTTGTTTGCCATTTGCCTTGTTTGTGGGCTTCCCAGAGGCACCTGGTTGGCTGCTGTGGGAACAGACTGCTGACCTTGATGGGCCTGGGTCTGAGCCAGCAGGGCTTTTCTGATGTTCTTGCCTGCCTCTTTTGGACCAGCCCAGCTGAGGCATCCAAGAGATCTTCTCAAACTCCGCTCCCTTTTATCTGCACAACTTTCCCAGCCTGCGAGAGGCGGCTGGCCCAGTTTTGTGGCTAACTGGCAAAGATGCCTTTGCCGAAGTGGCAGCTCTGCCACCGGGACTGCAGTGGCGGGGAAGGATCGCACGGTGCCAGCTGACGGGGCTCACCAGGGCAGCCGCTGCTCTCCTGGAGCTCCAGCCATCTCTCCCTTTCCAGGAATTATGTAATGCCTGGCTTACGAGAGGCAGAGCTTTGCGCAGCACAGCTATTTTAGTACCCGAGAAGTACGGGGGCTCCCAGAGAAAACAAGGCAACACGAGATGTATAAGGAACAGGGATCGCTGTGACTTGCAAGCTGCCTCTTAGCAGCAGAGTTTGGGGGTGGGAGAATCGCTGACTTGAGGAAGCTCGGAGGCGAGATGCTCCGAACACCCAGCAACAACAGCTAGAGTCTCCAGGCTTCCGGAAAGCTATTGTGCAGCCTGGCAAAGGAAGCTGCAGAAAGGACAGCTCTGTTCTCCTTGAAAGGTCCTCCCCGGCTGCGGATGCAGGCAGGGAAGGACGCGGCAGAATTATCCCGCGGGGTCCCCCCAGCTGAGCAGCAAGGGGGGCTCTCGGCAAAAGCTGTCAGGATGCATTTGCAACAGGCTGTCCGGAAGCCGGCAGCGCAGCCAGTACCGAGGGCTGCCGTGCTTCGTCATGGCAACCAACATTTGGGCTTCTGCCTGGTGCTGCCTCAGAATCTCCAGAGGTCAAAAGGAGCAATGCCGACTCTGGGGGAGCTGCTTCGCGTCAGGCCCTAACCACCCTTGAGCTTTGGAAATCCAAGAAGCCCTCCAGTTTCTCCGGGGTAATTCAGCTACAAACAAGGAAGTGGGGATAGGGCTTTGCACACACACACACACACACAAAATCAGGAGACATAGACATCTCCACACACATTTGGGTCACCTCCTTCCCTAGTGGCACAGGTGAGGATTTGGGATAGGATTCAAGCTTTAGGCAGGTTGCATCTGAGCTAAAGAAAGAGCTCGGCCCCAGTATCTGTGAGATGGGAGGGGCTGTGGCTCAGTGGTAGAGCATCTGCTCGACATGCAGAAGCTCCCAGGTTCAATCCCTGGCATCTCCAGTTAAAGGGACCAGGCAGGTAGGTGATGTGAAAGACCTCTCTCTGCCTGAGACCCTGGAGAGCCGCTGCCGGTCTGAGTAGACAATCCTGACTGATGGACTGTGGGTCTGATTCAGTAGAAGGCAGCTTCATGTGTGTTCATGTACGTGTTCATGATAGCTCATTGGCAGACCCTCGCTTCAATCCCCGGCATCTTCAGCAGCAGGCGGCGAGTTGGATCCTTTCCTGCCTAAGCCTTCTAAAAGCAGCTGCCAACCACAGGCCCTGCAATGCCCTGAGGATCCGGCTGCTTGTGGCCAATTCAGCCCATTGTTGTCTCAGCTGAGCCTCTTGGGGATACACCCATCAGGGTGGCCTTGGAGCTTCGTTCCCGCTCCGCTCGCCCTTGGCACGTTTCAAGCACATCTGAACTCTCGGAGCCTTCAGCTGCACATTCCAGGCCTCTCAGCCTCTCCTACTTAATGATAGGATGCCAGAACAGGAGCCTCCTCGAGCAGGCGAGGGCCCCCTGGGAAGTTTGCAACCTTCGGATGCCAGCCGAGGGAAGGCGATTCACGAGCCGGCAGCCAGCTCAACGCGGCATCCGTGACCCAAACGCCAGTGCTGATAAAAGCCCAAAGAATTTGGCAGCCGCGCTGTCCAAATAAAAAAAGAGGGTTTATCAGTGCGCTAACCCTTGGCAAAACAGCTCTTAAAAAAACACAAACACAGCGGCGACAGGGAGACACCAACTCCCTGCTGAATTCTCAGCTCGAGACAATGAAAGAGAGAGCAGGGGTGTGTGCGTGTGCAGGGGGGGGGGGCCGGCACACGCTGGCCTCCAAAGAGCAGAGGACCCAAATCCTGGCTCGGGCGTCTCAAGATGGGACATGGCTGCAACCTGCTAGTGCCAGCCTGTGCATGAGGAGCAACTTGACTCCTCCCAGCGCTCTTTCAAGTGTATTTTCCATCCATAAAACTGAGGTGCCAAACCTCTCCTCCTGCCCCCTGGCTTCTCATCCCCCGCAACCTTTGGCTACAGAAAGGAGATTGGAACACCCGATGTCCATGGCAGCCTCCCGCCAGAGGGGCCCTTTTTGCAAAAACCCAGCCCCCTTCGTCGCCTCTGTACATCAGGTTTATTCACCTCATTCGTACTCTGCCTTTTGCCCCAATGGGAATCCAAAGGGGCTTATGTTGCTCTCCTCTGTTCCGTTTTATCCTCACATCGACAACCCTGTGAGGCGGGCAAGGCCAAGTGAGTGTGACTAGCCAAGGTCACCCAAATCTTCCGCAGCAGAGCGAAGATTTGAACGGGGGTCCCCCAGAACCTTGTCTGCCACTGGAATCACGGCACCAGGCTGGTGCTCCTCTGCATCGGGCAGACGGGCAAACAGAACAGGGGTGGAAGAGGCAGGGCACCAAAAGCAGGCCTCCTGAAGCGCACCGGGGCCTCTGGCCAGCTACTTCTCAGCCACTGGGGCCTGCTCCAATTTCCATTCATCAGGAGCTGTGAAGCTGCTTGCTTCTCAGAGAAGGGGGGCTGCGTAGAAGAGCCTTTGAAGGACAGCTCCCGCCTCTTGCCAGCCCAATGACCAGCGGAGCCCGCAAGAAAGGAAGCCGGACACAAAAATCACCAAGATCCACCATTTATTCACCCTGGCAGTCGGAAAGTCACAAGTGCATTTCGATTCAGCCTGGGGCAAAGGAGGAGCCACGACTGGCCGAGAGCAGAGCTCACACCACAGGGCTCACACCACAGGTCCAAAAACCTTACCAAGGGGTGGAAGAATACGGGGTGCAAGCACTCCACAAGACAGCCACGTGAAAAGAGCCTCCCAGACACAAATGGAGCGGTCGGGGCCTCCCGCCCCGCCCCAGGGCCACTCCGCCAGGGGGGACAGAGAGGGGGCCAAGACAAGACAGTCTGGTGCCAACCGGCACGAGAAGCAGATGGTGAACATTCCTGACTGCTCCAGGAACCAGGTCCCTTGGAAAGGGAGAAAGAGACTCTCGTGTGAGCTCGGCTGTTCACAAAAGAAGATCCTTTATTCCAAAGGTTGCAAGACTGTGGGGAGGGGGGGGCGCCTCCCCTGCTCGCACACCACTGTTCTCTTGCCCACGTGCTAGAGGGGAGGAACTGGCTGTAGCTGACGCATGCGGAGCCCCCCGGGGAGCGGGCAGAAGGCTGGCCTTGAGCTCCACTGGAGTGAATGCGCTACAGCCCTATGTTTGCCAGACCTGTCGGGAGAAGAGAAAAAGAGAACGGAGGGAGGCTTGGTTGGGCTCCGGCCAGGTCTCCCCACAACCAGCCAGGCCGCCAGGTCACGGGGCACCAGAACACCCACTGAGGACGCAGGCCTCTGCCCCCAAACTAGGAAAGGCACACAGAGAACTCTAGCCTCTCACCAGGGAGAGCAGAGGAGGCATCCACGCCCCCTCTCTCCCCAGCCCTGACAAACAAGAAGAACATGTAAAGGCCACAGGGTGGGCTGCTGCCGGACCTTCATATGACAGAAGGACGGCTCAGCCAAACAATGGACAACACTTCTGGGGAAAGCTCTGCGTTTGTCTTCCAGCACCAGCCAAGGGAAGAGAGGAGGGAGCCCCCTCAGTATGCCTCGCTTCGGCACGAGCAGCTCCGTTTCAGCGCAAGAGAACTAACCCGGGAGGGTGGCGCCCAGAAGTGGATGTGGCATCTCTGCTCACAGGACAGAGCTCACTGCGGGAAGCGAGGGGAGAGGGAAGTGGCCACCCGAGGGGTGTGTGCGTCGACTCCGGGCCCACCCTCCAGCACCTCCGCAAAGCCCTTTGTTTCCATTTCATTCCAGTGGGGCAAGGGGGCCGGCTCAGTTGAGCAGCCAAGAGGCCAAGGAGGCCCCCGGTTCAGCGCAGAAAGCACTCGAGCTAACTGGGCTCGACAGGAAAGGAGCGGCACAATGTCCTTCCCAAACTGAGCAAGGGAGCGGAGGCCAAGGACCCCGCAAGATGGCCCCTACTATCTTTGCAGCAGCAGCGGTCTGGGCAGGGCTTGGTCCAGCCCCACTGTGGTGCAGGAGGAGGAGGAGGAAAGGGGGGCAGCCATGGGGGAGAGCCATGGATCTGCCCAGCACTGACTACCGTCTCTTTGGGCCTGGCTGCCCCGCTCACACGAGGGACAGCTCAGAGGCGCCAAAGAACTGCCGGCCTGATCCCTCCCCACGAGCTCGAGCTCTTCGCATCACACGAAGGAGGGCAGGCCTGTGCGTGACTCGGGTGCGAAAGAAACTAAAGGGGAGGGGGGAATTACATGGTGGGAAAATCAAGGCGGTTGGCAAGAAAAAGCAGAAGCCAGTGAGTCCCCGCCCTCGCCTTTCCAGTGGGGAGCCAGGCGGGGGGGCCCTTCCGAGGGCGAGCGAGGGGCTTACCTAGACCGCAGGCGTCCTTGGTAGCCCAGCAGAGGCAATAGTGCTGCATCAGCTGCTCCAGCAGCTCCTTCTCGTCCAGGAACTCCAGGGCCTCAATCCTGCCAAGAGGGACGGAGGGGTCACACCTCTCTCCTACTCAGGGGACAGGGCCATCTCCACTCACCGAGGGGGGGGGGCAGGAGCCGGCCAGCCCTACTCGTGAGGAGGCAACCGGGGTGACATTGGAACCTTGTGAATGTCTGAGGATGGGAAGGATACCAAGGAAATAAAGAGAAGGATTTATCTTCCTGTGACAGGAGAGGAAAAGCTACCATCCCAAGGCAGGCCTAGCCCCCGAGGGCCTTCAGGGGACTGCCCAGGAGCGCCGGCGCTCCATGCCTCACAGGGACTCCCTGCCTTGCGCCTACATTCTTGGCATTTGTTTATTTATAGCCTGCTTTTCTCCCCTGGTGGGACCTGAAGCAGTGTAGAATATTGCTCTCCCTTCTACCATGCCACTCTCACAACAACAACACTGTGAGGTAGGCCAACTTGTGCTGCGAGCTTGTGCTGGGCCCAAGGCCACCCAGCAAGCTTTCATGGTACAAGTGGGGATTCGAACGCGGGCCTCTCTATCCCCTATGCAGCAACCAGCTCACAGGCAGTAACTAGCCATGGGAGATGACACGCAACCATGGAGACGGCCAGATGTTCAAAGGGAGGGGCTTTGGCCAGGCAGCCTGCAGGTGTTCTCCTTGAGCATCCCAGGAGGAGGAAGGGCTTTACCTCTTGACATCATCTGGTGGCAAACAGCTGTAGACTTTCATCATGTCCATGGCACTGGCCATTTCCCAGCCGTTGGCCAGGAACCGCGCTCTCTGTCAATCAAAGTGGAGGGGGGGCACAGTCAAAAAAGAGGGCAGGGAGAGGAGAGGGGCTCCAGTTACCCCAGGCTAAGATGTGCCACAGCATTCCATTAGGATTTGGTAAAAGCTATCCCTTGTGGGGCGGGGGGGAGGCGGGAAGATCATGAATCCAAGAGTCCCTGGCAGTGTGCTTGGAAGGAACACAGGACAGAGGCCTAAAGGGACACAGCCAGGTGTGGACGTCAGCCCTCCAAGGAAATCCATCGCCCATTTGGACACCGATCAATGCAAGCTCACCTGGCTCTCCAGAGTCCTGCAGTCCTCCACGCCAACCAGGTTACACTGCCGGCTCTGTAAGTTCTCAATCATGATCTGGCCAAAGCGATCATCCATGTTCACCTAGGCAAGACACGTGAGTCGCTGGAGGAAAGCACCACTTTTGCCTCATCTGAGCAGACGCCCAGAGTCTCTCCTTCACTTCTTACACAGGTCACGAAACCGACACGCAGGCCTCTGCCCCGTCCTCTCTGGGGTGCGTTTCTCTTCGTCTCAGGAATCAGCCAAGACCCAGAAACCTTTCCTTCTCTGACTCCCCACACAATGTCTTCCCTCACATGGGGTCCCGAGTATCCTGCGCCTTTGGGCAGTTTTGTGATCTAGTCTAGAGCCGAGAGCATTCTGAAATTCTCCCCTTGTATGCCAACTTCTTATAAAGCCACCAGGGGTTTGCCCCTCATGACTACAGAAACACAAGGGCGGTTTTGAGCATCACCTCACCCACTCCCCTCAGGCTACCAACCAATCCTGCCGCCACCTACACCAACCAGGCTCCCCAGGAACATTTTTAACTGGAGAAACCCTGGACTGGGTCTGGGACCGCCTGCACACAAAGCAGGTACTCCAGATGTTCCGTGTCTGCGCACCTGAATACCAACAGGCAACAGGATTTCCAACAGTCGGGAAGGAAACGGTCTTTGGTTCTTTTCTTACGCAGCAGAGGCAAAAATCAGCAGCTGAACGGACACTGGTTTTCCCTTTGCTATGAGAGGGAGGGCACCTTGGCCATCTTCTGGGCATGGGGTCACTGGGTGTGTGTGCGGGGGGAGGTAGTTGTAAATTTCCTGCATTGTGCAGGGGGTTGGACTAGATGACCCTGGTGGCCCTTTCCAACTCTATGACACTATACTAGCGTCTTCCCATGGCTGAACTTGGCTTCTGTGGTCGCACAGACAGGGGACGATTGGGTTTCTTCTTCTGCCTGAAGTTTAAGAGAGATGGGGGGCCCCCGAATGACCTTTGATGCACAGCGATCCTACACCTTAGTGACATCCAGACCATTATGATTGCAGTGTCTTGTAGGTGGGTGCAGCCTTTTAGAGCCTGAAGACGCCTGCAGCTAGTCCAAAATACAGCAGACGGGCTGCAAACAGAGATGCCCTGTGATGGACCCATCTTGCCGGTGCTCACAGATCTCTCAGCTTCTGATTTGTTCCCAGGCACTGTCCCAAGGGGTTGGCATTGACCATTAAAGACCTAAACATTCTTACGATCTCAACGCCTACATGAGCCCTCCTGACCAGAAGGACTCGGCTCATGAACAAAACATGAAGCTGCCTTCTGCTGAATCAGGCCCTGGGTCCATCAAGGTCAGTATTGTCTACTCAGATGGGAAGTGGCTCTCCAGATTCCCCAGCAGAGGTCTTTCAAGCCACCTCCTGCCTGGTCCTTTCAACTGGAGATGCCGGGGATTAAACTTGGGACCTTCTGTGTGCCAAGCAGATGCTCTGCCACTGAGCCACGGGCACCCCCTCCCTCTCAGAGGCAAGTGCCTATAAGGGGCCAGCCCTTCACTGCCGCTGTGGCTCCTTGTGGGTGGATTCTGCTCCCTGGGGAACTACCCACCTTGTGCCAAAGTTAACGATCTTTTGGTGCTGACTCAAGTGTTTTTTACTCAGCCTTCCGCCAATTAAAAAAAACACTCAGCTGACCCTCTCTTTTCACAACTGACTCTCTCTGCCATCTCCTTAAATCACTATTTTGCTGCCGCTTGCAGCGTTACGTGGCTGATTTATGGCATTTATTGAGCGAGGTTTTATTGACAATCATTGTTTTAACAGTTTCAAACCGTGTACCGCCCCAGGAACTCGGCTGAGAGAGCAGCACAGAAGCGCACGGAACAAGCCACACAAAGGTCGGCCTTCCCGCCCCCTCTTCCTGCCCTCCCCCCGAGTCCAGCCCTCTCCCCCTCTCTGCACACGGACTGCCTTTCAACTCAGGCCACTTTTGATCCATTATAGCTTCCAACGCCGCCTAAGTGCCAGCTGATTAACATTTCATGAAGTTACATAAGACCGCGCACAATGCCATTTCCTTGTGTTCGGCCACCTCGGACGCCGCAGCCATTCTTCTTCGAGGAAAATTAACCCCAGCTCGCTCCCCATTGTTGTATTGTGGAGGGGAGAAAAAAGGCACTCCCCACCTCCAACTGCTCCTGCGAAGCGGCAAGCCGCGCTTGGCAATCACACCGCAAGAAGCCCACGCTGCAAGCAGCTGCCCATCAAAGCGCTTGTGGTCGTGGCTGGGAGAGCCCCCCAGGGCAGTCTCACTCCCCACCACCCATCTAATGTGTGGAGCCCACCCACCCCTTCTTACCTGCTCATAATTTATGAACATGGTGGCCAGGAAGGTGCTGGAGGCCCACCTGAGCAGGCCCGAAGAATGCTCTGGGGTCATGTAGATCAGGACGCATTCCGCCATCAGGAGAGTTGGCAAGCTTTATAAAAGGGGGAGGGCGGGAGGAATAAGAGGGGTGAAGCAACATTTTTAAAAATCTGCACTGCCAATCAAAGCTCCAATAACCAATCAGAAGCTTTTCTGGGCAAAAACTCCACCTGGCCCCGCCCACTGTCTAAAAACACTTGGCGGGCACCAGGAAAAGTGACAGCGGGTGACATGGCGCCCCCAAGCACCATGCTGAGGATCCGTTTTCAAACGCCTGCAGGAAATGCAAGAAGCCTCGCTTGCTGGCTCGCTCCCATGCTCCACACCAGGGGCAAGCAGGAGCAGCTACGTGAACAGTGGCAGCCACCCTTCCTAAGCCCCAAACCAAGTCTGTGGAATGAAGAAAAGGCTCTGCCCAGTACTGGAGCAACATTTCAGTGCAGCTTGAGAAGCATAACTTCCGCTCTTCGCATCTGACCCGTGTTAAGCAAAACAATTGTTTTTTTAAACACACACACACACACACACACAGACTATACTTCCCCAGACATTCCCATGACAGAACGGTTCCCACAAGCCTTTGAACAACGCCTTACTGGGGGTCCATGTTGCATTTCCTCAGGTTCTCCTCCAGTTTTGGCAATTCTCGAAGATCCGCAGCGATTATGGCGTATCGGCTGGAGTCCAGACTGTGAGCGTCTGCAGAAGTATCAGCAATTAAATCTGGCTCAGGAAAATTCCCGCTTGCTTTGGCAAAAGGCAGAATCGCACTGAGGTGACCAGGCAGAGAACTTCACCAATGGTTTCTCTTCCCTCTTTTAGGCCACAAATGATTAAGGCAGGTGTGTTCGGACAAGCCAGTCAGCAAACCTGCTGTGGACGAGTTACCTAGTAAACCTAACTAAAGGGCTGAACTAAACAAATCCCCTCATTTCTGAAAGAGAACAGCTCAAGTCCAAACTGCTGCGCCTTAAAGGCAGACGAGGACTTTTCTGGCCTGTGGGCAGCTCAGCCATCTTTCAAGGAACACCCTCAAAGTCTGCATTTTCAGGCACCTGAGATTTTCCTACCCTAACTAAACAGATAGTTTTACACAATATTGGCCCTTATTCCACAGCCAAAAAGTTAGCTTTTTTTCAAATATTTAATTTGGTCTCAGTTAGTAGCTTAACAGCATGTGTGCACATTCATGTACATGCATGGGAACATATGCAAACACACAGAAACACACAATAAATACACTGAGTATTTGTTGAGACCCCAGAGGGTTTTCAAGGCAAGAGATGTTCAGAGGTGGTCTGCTATTGCCTGCCTCCACCTCACGACCCTGGGAGCTTCCAAGATCAGAGGAGATCAGGCAAGCCCAGGAAACCCAGGTCAGGGCACATTAAAAATCAACCAGCATCACAAATAAACAAGCAATTCAACCACTCTGCCAGAAGATATTCCGGTTTGGGTCAGTTGTTCAAGGAAAGAGGGTTCTGCAGCTCTGTGTGTGTGGGGGGGGGGCACACCCCAAAGGAATCCCTGACAAAGCAAAGCTGAAAGTTCAAATCTGCCTTTTAACAGTGAGCAAACAAGGAGATTTTACAAGAAAGGAAGGAACTGCTTGCCAGAAAAAGATACCGGGGAAACACCGAAGAACAGATATACTTTAAAAAAAAAATTTTTTTTCCTGGACTGTGTGGACTGTCTTTGGGACAATGAAGGATAGGAAAACCATTGCCCTGGGATTGGAAAGAAAGCAAGCCACTGGGTTCCTCCGGCACAGAGGGAGGGAGGGATGGTCCAAAACAAGGCCTGCATCAGAGAAGGAACCAAGCCAACAGACAACCCAGGCCACACGTGCCCAAGACACCCAGTGATCCAGAGGCGGCCGATGGACGGGGAAAGAGACTAAGGAAGAGAGGAAAGCCATCTTCAGCTGACAGGCAACAGCCTCATCCTGCCCATCAGGGGAAAGCGGCCTATTCATTAACAACGCTTCTACATAAAAGCGCCATGAGGCAGACTCGGGGGAACATTGTTGAGGACTCCAAGGAGCACACGTGGAACCCGTGCAGGTGCCCAACTGCAAAAACGAAGAGGAATGCTGGCCGGAGCAGCTGCTGCCTCCGGAAAAGAGGGCGGGGGTGCAGGTGGGAACAGCAGCACTCTGCACGCCCAAACCGGGAAGGGCAGAGTTCCTAGGGAGCTTAATGAGGGGCTGCGGGGAGCTCCAGCATGGCTCTGAGCTGGGACGAGCGCTTGGGTCCTGGCCCGGAGCTGATGAAAGATTTCTTGCTGTCAAGTTGTTGTTTTTTTGCTGTCAAGGGAAGTTGTAGAAGACGAGGGCAGGAGTTTCCAGGGGAATGGTCACAAGCACCCGTTTGGGAGCTAGAATAAAGACTCTTCTGCCTCCTTGAGGATTTGGAACACCACATCTTCAGCAGTCTTGGGTGTTTTCCATGCAGGGACAAGCTTGTGTGGTTCCCCATTGCTGATGCTGCTGATACAGCACAGTGGCTATGGAGTTTCCCCGTACTTTCCCTGCCCTGGTCCCCCAGCCATTTTCCCTCTGTGCCACCAGGGTTTCCCCCCAGGTTTTCCCTATCACCAATTTAATATCATTATAACAATCTATGCATATGGTTCTCTGAAATCCCAGCTTTCTTTTGTTTAAATATCTTTTCCCCTTTGGTTGTGCAGATACGCTGTTATCTGCAACAAAAGAGACTAAAGACTTCTCTTTTTTGAAGAAAATTAAGACAGATTATTGTAGCATCATAATGATATAATAATATTCAATTGGCAATTAAAACAAAAACAAAAGCCCCCCCCTCCCTGGTAACTGTGGGAGGAAATGACACCAGTGGGGCTAGCTGGGAAAACAGCCACTATGCAGGTGGGACCCCAAAAACCTGAACCTTCCCCCTCACACAGCCCGGGCTTTTCTGTGCTCTTTCCCAAAACTTCACAGCAAACCAGAATTGGAAGAGATTGGAGGAAAGCCAGGGAAATCCCAGGAGGTGACGGAATGCACCTCACAGCTGCAGGGTCACCATGTTATTTGGCCAAATTCAAAATCGTAATATGGCCCTCTGAATGTACCCAGCTTCCCCACCCCCAAGACTGGAAAGACTCTTTGCTCTCTCAGGTATTCAACAGAAACTGTTCCAGACCTGAAGCAGAAAACTCCTCCGATCCACAGCCTGAAATTTATCAATGGTCCCTTTTTAGATGTTAGCCTCAAGCTCACCTGGCGTGGGTAAGAGAGGAAGGGGGAGTCTGCTGTTGGCCAGCAACTAGAAAGCCACACAGGCACCAACCAGATGAAACCACACGGGAGCCGGCCTCAGCAACTGACAAGCAGAACGGAGGGCGCTGCCAGTCTATTGTGCTGACTCCAACGGAGCGTGCAGATAAAAGCGGGTGCCATTACCGGGCATGGAGGAAGGCAACGGCTGCCATGCTGGCATGCTGATTTGCACACAGCGACCACCCTTTCTAAGCACCAGCTGCACAGAAAAGCCGCCAGGAAACCATTATAGCTGTAAGACGAACACAAAGGGGAGAAGGATGTCCTGGCAGAACGCTAACACCCCCGATCAAAAGAGCAGCAGCACATTTTGGAGAGAAAAGGAGGAAGACGATACAGGGTGGTGAAAAGCCAAGGACAAGTTTAAGATCCCCTCTTCCCTCTCTGGTATGTTACTTGAGAGATTAACAACGTGCCCACGAAGCAAGAGGGAGCGAGGAGGCGGATTTGGAAATGCCACCTTGCTGTACTGATGGGCTTTTAAAGTGACTCACCTATTAGGAGAGACTCCCCTGAATGGCTTTCCATAATTGGTTTTGACAGGGGAGGTTTTGATCTGCAGGAGAGAGAGAGAGAGAGAGAAAAGAGTCAGCCAGCCATCTTCTGGAACCTCCACCCTCCCATCTCATGAGATACACAAAGGCCGGAAAGTTGCACCTGCCCACAGCTGCAGAGAGGCCCGACTCCAGAAACAGTCCTGAGCAAACTAAGAAGGGAGCAAGAGCTGCTAAGAAAAAGCAACTCCCCCCAAAAAAACTCTGGGGGGAATGTGAGTGTGTCCTCCTGGTCTGTTTGGGGCAGGGAGAAGAGACAGGTGCACACAGGCAGAAGAAGAGTTGGTTTTTAGATGCCGACTTTCTCTACCACTTAAAGAATCAAACCGGCTTACAATCCCCTTCCCTTCCCCTCCCCTGTGAGGCAGGTGGGGCTGAGAGAGCTGAGACTAGCCCAAAATCACCCAGCTGGCTTCATGTGTGTAGGAGTGGGGAATTGAACCCGGTTCTCCAGATCAGACTCCACTGCTCCAAACCACCACTCTACGCTGGTAATTTTGACCTGCCCATTGGTCATGCCACCTTACCCCTTCATCGATATTCACAAAGTCAGTGTTTCATCTTTTCCTGCCTCTATTTTAGCCTACCGTCTACCCACTATGCAGCAGCTAACCCACAAAATGATGTGACTACTGGGGATTATTAACTGCGATGAGACCAGATTTACTCAAATGCCCACTTCTCAAAAAGAACAGAACCGCGTTGATTTGATGCCTGTTCACACATGCAGGGAAATGAGGGGTGCAGATGGCCGAACGGGCTACGCTGCTTCAGACTGAAGGTGCAGAATCATGAAAGAGGATGCTTTAGAATGCTCCCCTAGATTAAAAACTCCCTGACGACAGAAAAACAGCAAGCCAAGAGAGGGGGCAGAAGTGCTCTCTCCGCGGTACAGGTTTTCCAACTGCAAGGAACTTTTTGCAGAAAGGAAAATTCAAAGCTAAGCCCGCCCCCTACATGTAGTCTGAGGAGGTCATGTTTGCATTTCCCTCCATGTGTAAAACTGAGCCTTGGTGATGTTGGAGCCCAAAAGCCCATCTAGGAACTTACTTGATGTTGTGGATTTTCCTTGCTGCTATAGATGGGAAGTCAACTTCAAAATACTTTTTGGGAAGCATATTCTCATCCTGAGAATAAAAATAAAATCCAGATTTTCAGCCTATGAGCCCATAGCGGGAGGGGGGGCAGCCCCTGTTCCCTGTGCTTTGCTCTCTGTCACAGATTTATAACCTTTTTACTTCCTGGAAACCCTTCCAACACTGGCATCTGCTGGGGGAACCCATATGCGCACTAGGCAGAGGCACCCAGGGCGAGTGCCAGAGGGCACAATCTGTCCGCACAGGGGGCAGATCATGCCTGCTCAGGCCTGACATCCACCTGCCCATGATCTGAGCACACCTCCAATCTCCCTCCCACCACGCAAAGGGGGAGAAAAGGGAGCAGGAATGCAAGCCATTTTGGGGGGAACTCCCCTCTTTCATTCCTGAGTTTCCCACTGATAAGCACCTGGAGCATTCCAGAATCCCACAGGAGACAGCCCTGGTCACCCCCCTGGCCGCTCTAAAACATCCATAAAAGCCAAGGAACACAGACATTCATGCAGCAACCATCAGAGGGCACCCTGAAGCCACACTCCTCAGCACTTGCTCTCCAAGGGGTCATCCCCATGAGCAGCCTCACCTTCAGCTTCCAGAACAAGGTGTCCAGGCCAGCACCAAGGTTTATAATTTGGCAGTTGCATTCCGTCTTCTTTAAGAAAGCCATCAGCAGTTGACCGACGCCCTGGACCCGGGCATAGTACCCTAACAGATTAAAAACAATCAGATAATACCAGCAATGCAGAGACATGTACTTCCGTTCTTTGTGACAGACCTTTTTCTCCAGGGAGACCCAGGCTGGCAAAACCACAGCCTCGGATCCCCAACTTACCTCGGCTGATTTCAGGCGCCTTCCTCTCTTTCGGTTGTCTCACAAAATACTCAATGTACGGATCTTTCCAGTAGCCGATGCTTACAGCGTACCTGATGGAGACAGAGAGTGAGGCTATTAGCAAAATGGAATTCCTCCTCTCTGTACTCCTCAACAACAAAAAACTTAGCATAACGCACCCAAGCAACTGTTCTGCACACGGATGCTGGGAGAGCATCCCAAAATCCTGAGGGAAACTGAGGGGTGCAAGGCATAGCCACTCTTTTCATGCAAGGAACAGGAGGAAATCAGGTCAGGCTCACAAGAACACACTAAGTTGCTTATACCGAGAGAGCAGAAGGTCAGTCTTGTCCACTTTGGCTGGCAGAGTCTCAGACAGAAGTCTATCACGCCACCTATGCCATGAGTCTTTTAGCTGGAGATGCTGGGGATTGAACCTGGCACCTTCTGCATGCAAAGCAGGTGTTCTACTACTGAGCCGCAGCCCAACTTGCTCAGGTACATTCACATATCCCGTCTTCACAGACTCAACGTGATCAAGCCCTTCTGATCCCCACCCCCCCACGCACACATAGAGACCTTGGACACTACATGCTTCAGCAGACAGGCTTTTTGGGGAACAGCCTGCTCCCTTCCTTTTTTTACATACACCTTTGGACAGCCATTCTCCCACCTATTAGTCTTCTTCACAGTTCTGGCACAGTGTCCCTTTGTCAGGTGTCAGATCACTTCCGTTGGACCTCAGGTGTACATACACACCAACTTCTAAAACCCATAATACACCCCTATGTACAACCACACACAATTCCTCTTCCTCTGGAAAAGCCTCGCCCATACAACTTACACACACACCGTCCAATTCCCCCAGTATGGACACCTCCTGCCGGACAGAGCCCTTTCCCTATATTTTACATCTACACACTTTGCATCCCTTCTCCAACACATTACTCTCCTTCCCCAACCAAATGCACAAAGCGACACTGATTCCAAACGGTTCACTTCTGGATAATAACTTCATGGGCAACTAGCAAGGAAGTGGCGAACCGGGAGACAATTTTATTTTGAATAGTTTTGGGTCCTGCTCTCTGACTGGGCTCCAGGAAGGTTGCAGGCAACTAAAACACAGAAAAGAACACAGAAAGAGACATTCAGCTGCTTCTGAACCTGGAGATTCTTTTCTGATTCATAATAGCTAATAACTCACCCCTGCAGCAGCCACTGAGCCTTCACTATCTCACTCTCTGGTACAACTTGTTGCACAAGACAGTTATTAACCATCATTAATTGGAATGGAACATCCAGGAGTAGAGGCAGTCTACCTCTAAGCACCAGATTGTGTTTTTATTCATTTTATTGACATTATTTATATTCCATTTTCCTCCTTAGACATAAGGCACAGAATAAGACTATGCAATCAAACAGGATGAGACACCTAATAAGCTATGTAATAGGACTTGAAGGAGACATGTAAAGTGAACACATGAAGCTGCCTTATACTGAATCAGACCCTCGGTCCATCGAAGTCAGTATTGTCTAGTCAGACTGGCAGCAGCTCTCCAGGGTCTCAGGCAGAGAAAAGTCTTTCACATCACCTACTTGCCTGGTTCCTTTAACTGGAGATGCCACTAGGGATTGAACCTCTGCATGCCAAGAAGAGGTTCAGCCACTGAGCCATGACGTATCCCAAGCGGCCTTATACTGAGTCAGCCCATGGCTCCATCAAGGTCAGTACTGCCTACTCTGACCGTCAGTGACTCTCAAGCCAAGAACAGTCTCACTTAACCAACTACCCAACACATTTTAAGCTGGGGATGCCAGGAATCGAACCTGGGACTTTCTCCATGCAGAGCAGAAGTTTCTCCACTGAGCCACGGCCTTTCCCCCCAACTATCAGAGGCATGGAGGCTGCTCCCTCTAAGCAGCGTGGCTACTGAGGGGCCTTCGGCACTGTTGCGTGGGATCCATGAACGGCTGTCGGCTACATGTTGCCCCACAAGGTCAGACCAGAACCAACGGGTTGACATTAAATCAAAAGAGTTTCCGTCTAGACATTATAGGAAGAATTTCCTAACAGTTAGAGCGGTTCCTCAGTGGAACAGGCTTCCTCGGGAGGTGGTGGGCTCTCCTTCCCTAGAGGTTTTTAAGAAGAGGCTAGATGGCCATCTGTCAGCAATGCTGATTCTATGACCTCAGGCAGATGAGAGGGAGGGCACCTTGGCCATCCTCTGGGCATGCAGTAGGGGTCACTGGGGTGTGTGTGTGGTTGGGGGGGTAGTTGTGAATTTCCTGCATTGTGCAGGGGGTTGGACTACATGACCCCTGGTGGTCCCTTCCAGCTCCATGATGCTTAAATACGGGAAAGGTCAGGTTGGAAGGGGTTCCCCACCCATGCAACTGTGCCATAGCCAAAGCTATAAACAGGGCCCAAGAGGACAGGGGGTTGGACTAGATGACCCCTGGTGGTCCCCTTTCCAACTGTAGGGCTCTAAAGCGGAGCCTCCCGGTCCAGAGGCAGTCTACCGCCTGCCCCGCCCCCCTCCCGCCCTCACCGCTTGCAGAGGGAGGCGTCGTCGCAGGTCCCCCTCACGGCCTCGTCGCAGACGTCGGTGTCCCGCGGCTCGCGGGAGGTGGAGGCCATGGCCGGGCGGGCCGGGGGTCAGCGGGGACGGGGAGGGACGCGCCGGCCGCCCATGACGCCCCTCAGGAAAGCCGCTTCCCAACCCGCCAACAACGCGCGCTCCCATTGGCCCGGGCCGCAGCCGCTCTCATTGGGCGGCGGGTTTATCCCCGGTGCTTGTGACGAGCCACTGTTCCTATTGGCCCGTAGCTGTGTCGGCTACGGCCTGCGCCCAATGAGCGGTGAGATGCGGCAGCGGAGGCCGGCGCTGGCAGCTTCTTGTTGGGAAAGCGCTGCCCCCTTGCGTGCCCAGGCGGGCAAACGCCGGCGTTTGTTTTGACGGCTGCACGGCCCACGTGACGAGCGACGGAAGGCGCTGGGAGATCTGGGAGTTGTAGTTTGCTCCGTTAGAATCATGGAATCATAGAGTTGGAAGGGACCACCAGGGTCATCTAGTCCAACCCCCTGCACAATGCAGGAAATTCACAACTACCTCCCCTCCACACACACCCAGTGACCCCCTACTCCATGCCCAGAAAATGGCCAAGATGCACGCCCCCTCTCATCATCTGCCTAAGGTCACAGAATCAGCATTGCTGACAGATGGCCGTCCAGCTTCTGCTTTAAGGTTTCCCCCTTCTGGGGAGGACATGAAAATGATTTTCTATGTTTCCGATCTATCAGTGGCACGCAAAAGGTCCCAGGTTCAATCCCCAGTGGCATCTCCAAAGGGACGGTCATAGAATCATAGAGTTGGAAGGGACCACCAGGGTCATCTAGTCCAACCCGCTGTGCAATCTAGGAAATTCACAACTACTAGGCAAAGAGGTGATGTGAAAGACCTTTTCTGCCTGAGACCCTGGAGAGCCGCTGCCGGTCTGAGCAGACCACACTGACTCGGATGGACCCTCCGGGGTCTGGTTCAGCAGAAGGCAGCTGCACGTGCGTCCATGTGTCAAACGCCCGGAAACTGTCGGGCGCAGCGTCGTTCCTTCCGGCGAGTGCCCGGATGCAAGGGGCGGGCTTTCCCCCTTTCCCGCCCTCGCGTCACGTGACCCGCAGGGGCGCGGCCGGCGGGGCAGGACGCGCTTGGGGACAGCCGGAAGTGGCCGCGGCGGCTTCCGGTGGGGGGCGGGAGGCCGGGTAGGGGAGCGACTGACTGGACTGAGGGGAAGAGTCGCCGCCGCCGCCGCCACCGCGGCCGCGCAGGGACGACAGCAGCGAGGAGGGAAGGAAGGAAGGAAGGAGGGAAGGAGGGAGGCCCCGACCGCCGCCGCCATGAAGAAGCAGTTCAACCGCATGAGGCAGCTGGCCAACCAGACGGTGGGCAGGTGAGACGGAGGGAAAGGGGGCGTCGCTGGTGTGTGTGGGGGTGAAGGCCCGTTACCATGGAGACCCTGCTCTCTCCTTCCCCCCTCCCCCCCGCTCTGGGGCTTGATGGGGGACGGTGGCCGGGCCGGGGGCCCCCCCCGCCCCTATGGGCTTGTCTCAGAAGCCCCCCGCCCTCTCCTCTCCAAACCCTCCCAGAATCATCAGCTTTTATCGTTTTTATTTTGTTGTTTTAACCGAACTTTGATTTTTTTTTATTATTTTTTTTATCCAGAGCTGGTTTTGGTATCGAAATAAAACTAACTTGATTGATTTTGTAGAAAAGGGCAAGAGTCCATTAGCACCTTAAAGACTAACAAAAATATTTTCTGGTAAGGTATGCGCTTTCGTGATTGATTGATTGATTGATGAAAGCTTGTCTCTGCCCGCCCCCCCCCCACGCAGCCCCACCCCTTTCCAGGGGCATCGATCCCCAGATAAATAAAGGAATATCCCTCCGAGGGGAAGAGCTAATTGGGTTATTGCTCCTCCTGGAGTCTAGGGGAAGCTGCTTCCATCCTCAGGACCCAAGGCGCAGGGGATAAAACCGTGCAAATATTATCATGAATTGCAGTAGATAACGAGAGAATGCAGAGGATCGTTCAGGAGCTTTAAAAAAACAAAGCAACCCTTGGCCGCAATCGACAGTTAGGGTTGCCAACCTTCAGGAAATAGCTGGAGATCTCCTGCTATTACAACTGATCTCCAGCCGATAAAGATCAGTTTCACCTGGAGAAAAGGGCTGCTTCGGCCATTGGACTCCATGGCATTGAAGTCCCTCCCCAAACCCCACCTTTTGCAGGCTCCGCCCCAAAAACCTCCCGCCGGTGGCGAAGAGGGACCTGGCAACCCTATCAACAGTTGAAAACCAATTGAAACCAGTAGGTTCAAGTCCAGGAGCATCTTGGAGACCATCAAGGTTTTCGTGGCGTGGGCCTTCAAGAGCCAAAGCCCCAATCGTCATACGTTAAAACTTGATGACAGCAACCAACAATACAGGAATCTTACGTTGAAACCAGCCAGCTAGTGACGATTCCCATAAGAACACAAGAAAAGCCCCACTGGATCAGACCGAGGCCCATCAAGTCCGGCAGTATGTTCACCCAGTGGCCAGCCAGGTGCCTCTAGGAAGCCCCCAAACAGGACCCCCCCCAAAAAATCCACGCAGTTCTTCAAACCTGCATTATGTTGAGTTCTTTATTACATGAGCAACAGATCTCTTAATTTACACTGACCCATCTCAAAACATATCGTTAATTGTTTCAGGGGGTAGCCGTGTTGGCCTGCAGCGGAAGAGCTGGGTTCGAGTCCAGTACTATCTTAGAGACCAGCAAGATTTTCAGGGCATAAGCTTTCGAGAGTCAAAGCTCCCCTCGTCAGACTCTCAGAAGCTCATACCCTTGTGGGCCTCTTAAAGCGCTGCTGGACTCCAATATAGTTAGTAGTGTTTATCAGTGTTCAGTTAACATTATTTCATCTTTGTTGCTGGCTGAAATGTTTATGCTGTTATTTGTTATATTTGACAAACTGGCTTGAGTGCATAACAGTAAAACATTGTATACATTTTATAGGTAAGTCCTCCAGGACCTTTTAAGTGGGGGTTGCTTCAGGGTTGTACTCATCCGGTTGACTTGGAACGGGTTCTTTCTTACTCGAGGCACCCAGGTATGAGGGCTCCACTTTGTGTTTTGTAGCCCCTGGAGCTGCAAAGGAATGAAGGGGTAGGAATGGAACAAAGTCCTCCTCCTACTTCCTGGGACGATGCTTTGCTCAGCTGTCAGCGGGGGTTCTCCTTAAAGCGTTTTGGATTTTCAAGTCAACAGAGAGTGTGATGCTTGGATTCAGAAGAACTGGGTTGAAGTCGTACCTGATGGGCTGGTTTCCAGGTGCTGTTGGTCTTAAGTTCTCATCTGTAAAATTGAGGTAATGAAGGCCTACCGACCCAGGATATTGCAGAAGCGGTTAGGCAATGTTGTGACCTGCTCTGAACCTCCAGAGCAGGGTGGGAGATTTTTTCATCCTCCGGAAAGTTCAGTGTTTACTGTTACAGTAGATTACTGTGGTTGGCACAGCTGAATCTAAACATTTATGACAGAAGGGTTGACCACAGAGTATTGGGGCTTGATGTGGGTGTAGCCACTGGCTCTGATCCCTTCTTGGTCTTCCAGACCCAAAGATGGGGTCTGTTTAGCGAGGAAATAAAACCGGTGTGTTGGTCTCTGGATAGTGGGACAGCAGATTCCTGGGATCAGCCTTTAGTTTGAGAACTAAGCTCTTGATGGAGAGGCTGCTGAATTGATTGGCAGTTTCAGAGAATTCACTCCAGGCGGAAACGATGGACTGGGTGTCAAAACCTAGAAACGTGGGGGCCTAGGAGCATTGGGGTAGGGGGTGACTCTTGAGTCTAGTTCACAAACATTCAGGGCTAGGGAAGATGTGTACTGACTTGGGGCACTTTCCTTGGTTCTCTGTTTGCTGTGGAGAAGAAGAGGATATGAATTGGGCAGTCCTTGGTATGACTCTCCTCCGTGACCGCACGCTTACTAGTCGGACACTGTCCACCCACTCTTTGAGTCTCCACCCCACGGTAATCTTGTGGGGAAAATCCATGCTAATCTACTTGTACACAGTAGTTTTGAGGGCTAGAAGAAGGAAAATGAAACTGGTTTCAGCAATCCAAAGCATTGAGTATGTGTCAGTGACCATATGACGCTTCAGTAATAAAAAATAATTAGAAATGTCAGTTTTAAGGG
Source organism: Euleptes europaea (assembly GCF_029931775.1). Lineage (NCBI taxonomy): Eukaryota > Metazoa > Chordata > Lepidosauria > Squamata > Sphaerodactylidae > Euleptes > Euleptes europaea. The sequence continues at coordinate 263,923 of NC_079332.1, read as the reverse complement.
TGGTATTAATGCTTTTGAGCATTTAAACCGTATGCATTTTCTTGGGTCATCTTTAAAGGAGTCGATATTATTATTCCCATGTTACCGATAAGGGAGTCAGCTTTCCTGTTTGAGGTGAAACTTGAACAAGGGTTGTCCTGGTTAAAAAACTGCGCCTGCGCTAGCTGTCAAGATGAGGCAGGCCTAGACCACACTTTTTTCTGAACTGGAAAAGGACCCAGTATATTCTGTGTAAGAGATTTGTCCAAAACCTTCTTGAAATATCTTTAAACACCTGTGGCACTGAGAGGAGCCACACTCTGGTTTGAAGGTGACTTTGACTGGATAAGGAAAGGGAGACTTTGCTTCAGCAGTCTGCTATCAGGGTTTCTTTTATGGCAGGCTATCTCAGATGTACTTAGGAATCTATTAGCCTTTTTCTTCTAAACAGGACAGGTTCAGTGTAATGTCCTTTCACCAGTCTTCTGGCCTACTTAAAAATGCCTCTGCACTTATTTTACATGAGCAAGCAAGGAATGGTGTTTGGAATCAAAGGAGAAATGGTTGAGACGTTGCCTGTAATTCTTGTTAAGGTTTAAATGTGAACACTTCCTTATTTAACTACTGTTTCTTAGGCAGAAAGAAACAAAGTTTCTTTACCAAAGTCTGGCGTTTTCCAGAACAATTTATCACCTCTCCCCCTCCCCAATAATTAGGCTTTGGGGTGGGTGGGGGTGGGTGGCCAGTGTACTTCTATACCCAAAGCTAAGCAGATATCAGCGCCTTAACTGGGGATCCGATATGGAGCCTGAATTAGCCTCCTGTGAGCTTTTGACAACTGGGTCAAGCTGAGTATTATTCCTGTCTCTGTTTCATGTCAGAGTTCTGATTTTTGCATTGCTGTATGAAAACATGAATTCAAAAAAAAAACCTCCCCAATTTTAGTCATCAGAAGCCATCTCAGGTGTTTTCAGGATGCACTGTGATGACGGTAACAGATTCTTTCTTGTGGAAAGAGGGTTCTGCTTAGAGCAACTGAGGCAGTCTCTCTCTCTCTCTGCTGCTGCTGCTGCTGCTGCTGGGCAGGAATCGTGAGAGGGAATTCTCTTCTGTGACCCTTTGAGGTGTAAAGTGCATGTCATGCTTTCATTAAAATAAGACAGTGAGGATGCTGCGGCACCGTGAAAAGGGCTTGGGTTTCAGGGACCTGGAAAGGATGTGACGCACACGTTCTGGGAAGACAGAAGCTGTTTCCAGAATTGCCGGTTGGTGGCAACTGCTGGTGTAACTTTCGGTGTGACCGGTGAGGCCAAAGGGTGTTGTCCAACATGCTTCTTAGCTGACGGCATCGTAGTTGGGCTCTGTCACGCTGCTCAGAGACCGTAACTGCACCCGTGGGCTTTTCAGATCAGGCCTGTGGGGTTTCACCTCCCTCAGTTTTGTTAGCAGGGGCGTTGAAAGAACCCAGAGGCTTTCCTTTGGTAGGAGTCCCGTGCTCTTTAAATGGCCTGTTAGCATGCCAGGTTTTCCTCCTAATTTGCCCGTAATTACTGAGCCAATTTACCGATGATTCATGTTTGTTTTTATATGTTTAATCTGAGTTTGACAGGCTCAAAATAATGAGGAAGAGAGGCTGCAGATGACGGGGGATTTTTACTATGTAGTTTCTATGCGAGTGCCCCCTGTAAACAGATCTGTGACGAGAAGACTGAATTGGTGGCTAAATGAACCAAGACAATAAGCAAATAGGAGTCTGACCATCTCATTTAAATGGTGGGTTGCTTTGCATGGGGAGCCCTGTGTGCGTATCTTTCTTGTCGGTCTGCTTTCCCCTGATTGAGCTGCCAGTTCACCATTAATCTGCGTGCCAAGCAGAAGCTCTACCACTGAACCACAGAGCCTCCCCTGTAGCCATGTTAGTCTGCAGGGGAGGGGCCGTGGCTCAGTGGTAGGGCCTCTGCTTGGCATGCAGAAGGTCCCAGGTTCAATCCCTGGCAGCATCTCCAGTTAATGGGTCTAGGCAAGTAAGGGATGTGAAAGACCTCAGCCTGAGACGCTGGAAAGCTGCCACCGGTCTGAGTGGACAATACTGACTTTGATGGACCAAGGGTCTGGTTCAGGATAAGGCAGCTTCATGTGTTCAGTAGAGCCGCTAGATTCAAGTCCAGTACACTTTAGAGACGGACAAGATTTGAAAGCTTCCACTCCAGAAATCTTGCTGGTCTCCAAGATGCTGCTGGGCTTGGATCAGGCTATTTATTACAGCGTTTCTCTGTGAACTTTTGCTTCTGGTAAAGCCCGGTGTCTACAATTAAAAAAAATATCAGTTAGCCCTTAAGGTTAATTGGTCTTTCTTACTAATGTCTTCAAATGTATATATTCAAGTATCAGTGTGCTCACACTGCTGCTCTTCTGGAAACCATGGCTTCTGAAACGTTCAGGTTCTGTGTCCTCTCTCAGCTTGGCCACTGTGCCAGAAAACTCTCTGCTTGGACTGTGTGCTCCGCCATCAGGCCTGTGCAGAAACTGGCATGTGCAGTGCCCTAAATATGTTTCCGATTTCAGGCTGCCAGGGTTAAATGTTACAAGACAAGCGTCGCCATTATTCATTATTGGCCCTGTGCCGGGATCTTCAGGTGACTGCCTCAGACCTACAGGCTGTTGGGTTTTTCCCGCTGGCGGTCTGAGAAAATTGCTTAGGATTTCTCTTTACCCTTGTTCTGTTTGAGGACATAGCTAGCATTCGACTTGGTGAGCCAGGCGTCATTCAGACCCCCCCCCCCCGCTTTGTATCTGCCATTTTAGGTGGAAGCTTTTGTTCCACTCTGAGAGGCCGCATTCTTCTGCGCTTTTCATTCCCCCAAACCGAATTAAACAATCTCTGGAGGAAACGGCTCAGGGCTCCTCCGACGAGATTGATCATTTCGTTGCCTTGTTTCCAAGGCCTGCGCTGTGTGATCTTTTCCCTCCGTTCGACAAGAGCTGCTGTTGTACGAGCTCTGAATTGATGACTGCAACTTGTTAAAACCTTTTGTAAGGCAGGAGGAAACCGGAGTTAATATGCTCATTAATCTTCCCCAGGCTCTGCTTCAAGAATGTTTGTTTGAGTCTGCTTCCAATAGAAATTCTGCCGGGGTTGTGGGGTTTGGCTGTAGTACAATCTGGAATTGTATCCTCCTTGTGTTTTCCCTTCCCCTTGAATCTCTAATCTTTTTCTGACACAGTCATGGCATTCCAGATTTTGTGGTTTGGAAAGAACCATGGAAGTATATTATAGCTGATGTGTTAGTGATTCCTTGCACTGTCAGTTGCTGAGAATAAAGGTTAGAGGCCTGAATGGTCAAGCTAAATTGCTGAGCTCTGCTGCCCCTCAGCCTTCAGCAAAGCTGTTTTCCTTCTTTTCCCTGCATGCATGGTATCCATGCTTTAATTTGGGGACAAGACCTGGACTCGGTGTCTGTCAGAAGGGGCGCCCAGGTTATCTAAGTGAACTGCTTCACCCCTGTTCCCTGACTCCGCTTGTGTCCAGCTATCCATACTTCACTGTACTGTTTGGAGAAAGCAGACGAAATATAATTTGGGGATGCAGCTCAACTGGTGTTCTGACCTCCCTGGTCCCCCCCCCCCCGAACCATTCATGAGCGAATGCCTGGCGTTTGCAGAAGAGTCCATCCTGTTCAGCTAGTTTGCCTGTCTAACATGTATCAGTGCTGGATGTTTTTGTTTTACTGAGCTGCATTCATAATCCTCTCTTTTTCTGTCTAGTGGTGGCGAATTAGGCGTCTGGATTAGCAAGTTTTTCTCCTTCACAAAGACTTTGCTATAGACGGGTTGCACTTACAAAGCAGGATGGACACATAAATTGTTTTGGCTTTGCTGCGCTAGTTTCTCTTGTGGCTGGTGAATGGCTATCTTGAGCGGAAGCATTCTGTACCATTCGAAAGCCTGCTCATTCCCACACCAAGAGAAAGTTGGTCAGCAATCATATGATCTCTCTTTGTGTGTCTCCATTTAACTTGCGTGTTGACCTCGCTGGTGGGTTGAAGGAAACCCCGCCGACTCTTTGCCTTAATCCTTTCCTCTCTTTCCACATTATATGAATAATAGTAGCCCACCCGAAAGAGCTGTGGCAGAGGTCGGGTATGTGAAGAATGCAAAAAACACTCAGCACTGATACAGCACATGTCGAGTGTTCCTGGACCGTGTGAGAGGGTGGGTGGGTGGGTGTGTTCATCGCCTGCCGGCAACCACAACAGGTTTCTAGACAATAAGGCGGGCTGGTCTGTGTGTGTGCGCGCATGTGTGTCATGAGGGATGCACCTTTTGCAGGCTTCTTTCCTGACACTAGAGGCTCGTCTTGTCTTCCTTGCCACTGCTCACTCTGAGCATTCTTCGTCTTTTGCGGTGTGGGTGGGTTCCAACTGAGGACTTGACCCTCCTGGGGCTGTAATGAGAGCCACAGCCAGGGTGGGGGTGGGTGGGATCCCTCTGTTAGTAAATGAGGACCCTCTCATCGGATAAGAGAGAGTGGGAGAGCAGCCCCTTTGGTTTTGGTCGAGCTAGTCCTTCAAGCACCAAAAGCAAGCTGTCGAGCAATGCTTTCTTTGCTAGGGCAAGGCGCTTTAACACCAGAGGAGAAATCTTTAAAGGGGGAGGGTAATTGGGCTCATTGTCACTCAGTGGAATCTCAGGCCTTCGAGGAGGAAGGAGCAGGAAGTTGGAATCAGGCTGTTAAGTATTTTACCAGCACTTTGGATTGGCTCAGCGGATTCAGGTTAGACAAAACAAAGAAAACGCAGCTGGAAAATACAGGCCAGAATGCAAAGAGCTTCTTCGGGGACCACCAAGAGCTTGCACGGTTTTTGTTTTTTTGCTGCATCAAATGTTTGTCCTTCTCTGGAAGGCTGTTACCAAAATGCCTCATGTCGTTTTTGTGTTTGTTTTCAGTTGTTTTTAATTGGGGAAATTTTAAAATACTGTTGAATGTTAAAACATCAGCAGTGTCAGTTTCATTGAAGGCCTGTTCAAAATCCATCCTCTTTAATTTGTCAGAGAATACATGGCCTTAATATCTAAAAAGTCCAGAATTTCTCTGCAGGAGCACACTGACTGAAGTTGAACACACACACACACACACCCAATTGCTGAAAGCCCATTTGAGATCCCTTCCCTTTCAAATTGTTGGGCTTTGCTCTCCCCCCCCCCCCAGCTAAATGCTCTGGTCTTAACTATGTGTAGATAAGAGTTCCTGAGCCGGGCTTTGCCTTCCCACTTTCAAGAAAGAGAAGAAGCCGCTGTGATATGTGACTAAAAATGCTGCCCTGGCGTTTGAGTAAATGATATTTTTTTTAGGGTTCCCCAAATAGATGTCTGAGAGGAAGTGAAACGGCAAGTGCCGCTCATGGCCTTTTACAAGGAAGCTTAAGTTTGGGAGGGAGGGGCAAGGATTTTGCTACTCACTGCTTGAGATGTTCAGTTTGTAGTGTCAACAAAAAACTCCCTCCTGGTTAGACCTGAGGGTTCAAGTGTGATGTCCAGGATGTTGAAATAACTTTTGGTCTTCTCCCAGCTGATGTTTGATCTGGGGTGGGGGAGTCAATTACTTCTTACTGGACTGAGTCTGACTTCCCAGCTGAAAACATTTCCAACCCTTAGGTGTAATTTATGTGTGTACAGAGTGCTTTTCCTACAAGCAGCATTGTGAATATATCCAGTACTAGAGGAGAGGAGTTGCAAACGGATGAACCCTCTACTATCCTAGTGCCTGAATAAGTAAAAACTACATACAAATTGTGTAGTAAAGAGGGTCTATTATTTGGACAGAAACACTTGCCTACAGTTGTCATAGGGCTAGCTGCGTACCTGGATATCAAGTTAAGCTTTATAATATACCGATCTCTTCAATAGCATATTACATACTCTATAGTAGCTTGTTTTGAGACCAAATTAATCACCTTTAAATGTATTTAAAATGTGGGGGCACGTTGCATGTATCTGCAGTTCACACAAAAATTATCTAAAGCTGTAGATCAGGGGTGGGGAACCTTTTTTCTGCCAAGGGCCATTTGGATATTTATAACATCATTCGCGGGCCGCACATTGTGGCCCTGCCCCCTTTAACCCCTCCATTGTCGCCACTTCCTCCCCCAGCCCTCTTGTAGTACAGAGGAAATATGTTTCTCCACGGCCCGGGTGGGAAAGGGTTAATACAGTTTCTTTGGCGGTCCTAGCAGCTCCATAGCTAATGACTCTTCTCCAAGGGGGAAAGAAGGTTCCTTTTCTCAGCAAAACAAACTCACATCCGCCTTGAATAGAGGCTTTTCCTGTCTGTGGGAGGGGACGGATTGCCAGATCCTTCTGAGCTAGAGATCTGCCAGGACCCACGAAGGGCCAGACCAAATGATTTCACGGGCCTTATATGGCCCCAGGGCCTGACGTTCCCCACTGCTGTAGATTCTGACATTAAAAACTTCTTGATAGATTTAGTAAATAAACTTTGCCTTAAAGAGTATCTTACTTATTCCAAAAGAGAACATATTTCATAGGAAGTGTTTTCAATACTCCCCAGAGTTTCCAGTTTTTCTGTCAGGAAAATTGGGGGGGGAAACCTCTTCAGGAGGGGCTTTCCCCTGTTTTCCCCAGGCCTTTACATCTTTTCCGAGTGCTGTGAAGTCCCTTCGAAGGCTCTGCTCAGTCAAGGCGGGCTTCATTGAGGGTCAGGCCAGGGAACGAGGGAGCACCTCCCTTTATCCTCTCCGCGCTGTCCGGTCATTCTGTTTGCAGATCGCTTGGAATAAGTTTCATCTGGCAGGTTGTGTGTCATCTGCTGTGGTTCTCTGAGATGAGAGTCGGGTCCTTAATTCTAGGATTATCCACCCACAGATCAACAACCCACGCAATCCAGGCCATAGTTCATCTGCTCTGTCACTTAGAAATTATCTGCAGTGCCTTAATTGTATGTGGCAAGTCTAGAATCAAGGAAGGTTTTGTGAGATCTTGGCTTAGTTACAGACGTAATAAATTACTCCTGAATTTGGGGGCAGGAAACAGATGGGATGTTGATATTGTGTAAATCCTGGTTTGGCATGGTCAGTAATTCCAGGGTCCCCCCACCACCATCAATCAGCAAATGTTTGTGTTTGGGGTGATCTTAAATCCGTATAGAAAGAGATGGTACGGGCAAGGCAAACTAGTTCCCATTCCAATCAAACTATCTTTGTGTAAAACTGGCTCTTCCAGAAAAGGCTACCTGTCTTTAATGGTTTTTGAAGCACACTCTAGCCTGTGTGGCATGGGCCCGTTATAGGTCTTGAATCAACAGCATGCCTTGTGGCCAGCCTGATCTGGGTGTGTTTTTCAGAGCCAGGACCCTCCACACCAATTCAGGATTGCACCTAGAATTAAAAAATGGGAATGACTTCCCTTGCCAGAATAGCCACTCAGTGATCCTGAGTGGCTCCAGTGCTGCCAGGTCGCTTCCAACTTATGGCGACCCTATGAATCAGCGTCCTCCACAATGTCCTCTCATTATCAGCCTTGCTCAGGTCTGGCAAACTGAGGGCCACCGTGGCTTCCTTTGGCGAGTCCATCCATCTCACGTTGGGTCTCCCTCTTTTCCTGCTGCCTCCTGGCCACAGGCTTGGAATTCACAGAGCCGAGCGCCATCTCTGGGGAGGCACAGCCTTCGGAGCGGTGCTGCAGAATCTCCCCAAAATCCTCACGCACCTCTTTGTGCGCATGCTGGGCTTGCAGCTCTTGTGTCCAGGGTGCTTTTATTTAAGCCGTCGTCTGATAAAAAAAGAATCCCCGGGATCGGCAGCAAGTGGATGGGTTCTTCCCTCACGTCCTGCTTGTGTGTTCTCAGTGGTCTTAACTGGCCGCTGTCTGACGTGCCTCTGTTGGACTTGGTGAGCCATTCAGCAAGGCGGATCCTGTTGTTCCGTGACTGCAAGCCAACAAGGAGAGGGTGGCGCAGGTCGGGCAAGCTGGAAGGCTTTGAGGTAGCCCTTTGGCTAGCCTGGTCTTGTATTTACTGCAGATACAAATAAATGAGTCAGGTTGACGGATGTGTCTTTACTTCGTTAATGTTTCTTGTTGACCTGGGTTAATATCGTTTTTTTCCCCTTGGGACTGTCAAAATTACCCTTCTTAAAGTACTTTGGACACAGAGGAAACCAGAGTGGCAGAGATTCGAAGCGGCAGGGCTTTGGTTTGTCGTAACCCCCTGAAGCCGCAACCCACATTTAGCCAGATAATAGGCATTTTAGAGTAAGGAGGAGTTTCCTGTGTCAGAGACAAAAACAAACAAAAACTGGGACTAGAATGGCTTTAGGAAGAAATCTTCTTCAGAAGGTCTCCTGACCGTTACTCCTGGGCATTGGTCATTGGTCAACGCTGTCTAACTTGAGGTGGCTGCGTGAAAGACCTGGCAGAGCAGAACCGGCAGCTCTGCTGCTTAATGAGTTTTGCTAACCGGGGCTTCTTTTCCAAATCCCGGGCTTGGTAGCATCTGAACGTTCTTAAAATGTATAATAATTACGCAGACCTAATATTATTGAGGCACGCCTGTGGAGGAAGGTCCATGTTTAATCCCCACATCTCTACTTGGGAGGAGGACCGGACCAAAGGGGGTGTGAAGGTCCTTTCCCTGAGACCCTGGAGAGTTGTGGCCAGCGAGAGAAGACGGATCTGACCGTGATAAGATCAAAAGTCTGGCTTGGTTTAGAGTTGCCAACAGGTCTGGGCAAAAAAAGTCCACTCCCTTTAATGGAAGATGATTGTGTAGAAGAGGCAGCTACAGATTTCCATGGCGCAGGAGTAAGTGATGTCTCATGATGTTATTGATCTAAGGCAGCTTCCCCGTGTGGGCTTTGCGGCTCAGTGTTTCCTGGGTCTGGAGAGGCTGAGGATGGTTGGCCTGGCTGAGCGGCTCCTTGAGGCAGGGGGGGCTCTGCCTTCGGCTGATGTGACCATGCAGAGCTTGAGACACATTGGTGGTGGAGGGTCTTAGGCAAACTGTCTGTAATGTCACAAAAATGCTGCCCTGTTTCCCTGTTGTGGTTCAAGCAAGCGCCGAGTGTTAAACGTGAGAGAGAAATCACCACAGTTTTGTGCAAAATGCACACCGGAACAGTAGCGGAGGAGTGCTGCGAGAGAGCCGCTTGCTGGAATTAAAAGTGGCCGGTTGGCTTTAACAGCATTACTTCTCTAAGCCGAGGGTGTTTCACTTCCCAGGGCTTAATCCCGGCAGGGCCAGCGTCCAGCTGTGTGCTTCAACGAGCAGGTTCCCTCCACGAGACATGAGCGCACTCTTTCCCGCCATAGCCGTGCAGGGGTACGCACACACAACAGCGTCCCTCTCTTGTTTATCCCGTTGCCAAGCATCGTGCAAACAGATGGGCTCACCCAGTGACGCACCGTGGAAGGGGAGGCAGACGGGGAAGGGCAGGCGGATGAAGCAACGTTGGGTTGTCTGGGTGGGTTTCTGCTGCCTGGGCGCGGACTCTCCGTTCAGACTGAAGAGGCCAGGGAGGGAACGTTTGCAGTGCTGATCTTAGCATAAATGGAAAAGGATTGTGGGGGGAAAGAGGCTGCAGGACAATTCTCCCATTCTGCTGTATGTTTTGTAATCTGCACACCAGTAGACTCAGCTATTGGTGCAGCAATAGACACCAGCAGCTCAGCTTCCAACATTTTTTTACAAAACGTGGAAGTAGTCAAAGCTAAAACTCACCAGCCCCAGGGACGAGAAGAGCCCCTCGGAGGCTTCAGGGCAGAAGATGAGCATGTAAAATAAAACCTGCCGTGACAGGAGGCCTTTAGAAGGCCAGGAACCCTGGCAGTGGCGGGGAGCAGGCCTCACCATTCGCTACTGATCAGGCGGGGCCACTCCTCTGGAAGCAACTTGCAAAACCAGGGTCGGGGCAAGGAGCCCTCGTGGGGCTTGCTTGCGCGTGGCCCTTTGGGATCAAGCCCTGCTGGGATCGTGGCTAGGGAGTTTTAGAAATCGGACAGTGAGGTCCAATTGGCCAAGACTTTGAGGGCACGCTCACCTTTGGATGCAAGCAGCTTTTACACTAAATGATCTTGGTGCTTTTTAAAAAAAAAGTTCCCAAGCTTGGCTGCCGTTGAGCTGGGGCTGTTGAGCGGAGAGGAGCCTCGCGTGTGGTGCGCATTTCCTAACAGACGCTCTGTCTGGAAGCTTCACCATTCTTGCCACTACTGAGGTTGGAACAGGCGTTTTTTGAGACAATGCGCATGTTGCCCAGTTGCTTCTGGCAGCCAGCGTGGAAAAAGCTATCCATGTAGAACTTGGAAACCGCTTTTGGGTGACATGGCAAGGGAACTCTCAGGTCACTGGGTGAGCCAAACAGGATTTGTTTCCCCCCCCTCTCCTCCCACACTGTGACCTCCTTCCCCTATTGTTTCTTTTGCCAGCCTGTCTGCAACCTCCTGCAACCTTTTGCACTGCCTCTGGGTTAGCTAAGCAGGGAGATAGCCGGATGCTGTTGGGTAGGTGTCATCCCCAGGTAAACTTGATTAACCCCGGCCAGGGGTCTTGTGCAAACTCTGGTCCTTATTTACTGCCAGAAAGTGAAGGGACGGAGAAAAGTTGAGGGCCTGAACCTGCAGGCCTCGGGCCTTGCGCTTGGCAACCTGACTGCCAGGCTCCAGGCCTCCTGTTGCCTGAAGCTGCAGTCTATGGTCGACTCACAGCCTTTGCTGGAGAGGAAACCGGCCCCTCGGGTTCTGGCGCCTCCGTCTTGGCCTTTGCGTGACGGTGCTGCAGGTTTTCCATGGAATCCCCCCCACACACGCACACACTGGCACCAAGTCCGGCCATTGTGCTGTGGAAAGTGAGCAGGATCTATCGGTTAATGCAGCTGAGAACTTAAGTTTCCCGAGACTGCTCACCTCATCGGTCTGTTCTAGAGGCAAAGAGAAATAACACTTCATCTGCTGACACAAATTTCAAAAAACCGTCCCAGCTCTGGGGCCGGAGCTGCTTGGATAGGTGTTGACCCTGCACACTGGGCTGAATTTCAGAGAATGTGTTTGTCTGCTTGCTCTAGCCCCCCCCCCCCGCCCCCAGTCCCTCAAGTTCTGCTTTGAATGTGACCGAGGAACCATCAGTGGATCTCCACTCAGTGCCCCGATGTCCTCCATGTTCTTGGGATGCGCGTTGAGATCAGGTTTTTCCCCTTTGCTGCTTCCCTGTCGGCTATCAGTGAGTCTCTTGCCTTTCCACGTGGCCTCCTTCTGGGCTTCTGGGCAGTCACGGAGCCAGCCTCGGAGGGACTTCTGACCAGGACGTTGATTCCCTGCTGTCTTGTGCTTCCTCCCGTTCCTCCTGCTTCCACAGCTCAGTGGCCGGTCGCCAGCCCTGAAAAGGAGCAAGACCCAGCTGGCTCTTACAGAGGCTGTTTATGGGCAAGCTGGGTCGGGAAGGGGCCCAGGGTTTGTCCAGCAGGTGCCAAGGAATTCTGCTGCCCCGCCTCCCGGGTCCCTCTTTGCAAGCTTGACAGAGCAGCCTCTTTGCAGTCCTACAGTTGACCAGCCGCAGAAAGCTTCAGGGGGACATTCCAGCCCCCCATCCTTTGTAGCAGGCAGCCGCTTGGTGGTGGAAGGTGGTGCTTTGTGTGCTCCCGGTCCCTGGTCCCTCCGGTATCTCTGGTTGGAAGGGTTTCTGTGGTGTTTGGGCCAGCCTGGGAGGAAGACTCTCAGCCAGAGTTCTTGGAGAGTGGCTGCCTTTCCAGACCAACTGTAGTGGCCTAGAACGGTGGTTTGGAGCGGTGGAGTCTGATCTGGAGAACCAGGTTTGTTTCCCCACTCCTCCACGTGAAGCCAGCTGGGTGACCTTGGGCTAGTCACAGCTCTCTCAGTGTCTTTTGTGGGGAGGGGAAGGGGATTGTAAGCCGGTTTGATTCTCCCTTAAGCTGTAGAGAAAGTCGGCATATAAAAACCAACTCTTCTTCTTCTTCTTCTTCATGTCTGGCAGCTGAGCTTCCCCTTTCCGGGCAGTGGCCGGTCCAGTGGAGATTTGCCAGTTCAGCAGCCCCTCTCTTTGCAAACGGCTGAGCAGCCAAGTTCTCCCCTCTGGTTGGGGGAAGCCACTCCACCTTCTGAGGAAGGACTTCCTGGTGTCCCGGGGATCCCTCTTCCTTCAGCTGCCGCTCTGCACCCTCCCCTGGATCTTTAATGACTCATTCTTAGGAAATGTGTCAGGGAGTTGCTGAGCTTGAGAAGCGCCTGTTTTTTTCCAGGATGCCCGCTGATATGTTCTGTGGGCTGGGCGGACTCGCACGCAGAGGCCGCGCCAGCCGGCCAGCCAGCCAGGAGAAACCTGGGTGATGCCCTCTGTTTTGTTTGGGGGTGGGGATGCCTCATAGCAGAGGATGGAGACTGCAGAGTTCTCTGCTTACTCATTCTTCAGAGGGAGAAGATGTTTCCCTGGGCTCCCACGGAAGTGAAAAGTTACACCTTGCTCCTGAACGGGTTTACTCAGGAGCAGGTCCCATTGGCTTCAGTGGAACTTACTTTTGTGTACAGTGTTTCTACCCAACCCCTATCTACAAGGAGTCTGTGGTTTGTGAGGTGTGTTGTTGGTGGTTTTGTGTTGGAAAACAAAATGCATCAAAATGTGAGCTAGCCTGTGGGCCTGCATGGGGCTGGCTCCACCAGATCTGATCCGCCATTGCTTGCGGGGAGGGGCTTTTCTCTCACTGGAGGGGAAGGGCCCTTCCACCAGCAGGACAGATTGTCGAGATCCTCCCTGCCCTTTGGCTCCAACCGTGGGGGATTCGCTTTTCCAGCAGTGCCCAGAGGTGCCATCAAAATCCACGTTTCTTGGCCCCAGCGGCCTTCAACGCAAAGGCAGGGGCATTCGTGACCCTGAGTTCCTCTCAAGCGCTCCATTTTGAACTGTGGCACAAAGTTAGTAAAAATAAAATGTGGGAAGTAAAAAGTGTGTTGGAAAACGAAAGTAAGCGTGAAGATATAAAGGAATCTACCTTTCCAAGAGTTCCCCTCCGATCTCCATATCTTGCCCTCAGGTAAAGTCTGCCACGGCACACACCCTTTTTAGTTTCTTCTGGATTTGAGCAGTCCCGGCTGAATCTTAGTTTCTGGGGCTGGGGGTGTTCAGCTGTTAAAGGCCCTTTTAAATTGTCTAAGGTCTTGTAATCTTGGGGGGAACCTTCAGATCCAAAAGGTGGATCATCAGTGTTGAAAAGTACCTAGAAATAATATCAGCTGCACTCAAGAGTCCCAGAATATGAGCTGCTGGCGGCAGGAGATTCGCTCGTGTGGCTTCCAGAGGACTCTCAGTTCTGCTTATGAAAATGTGCCGCTCCGGTTTTGTGGCGAAGGGGCACAAGCGTTTTATCGGCCTGAACAGAGAGGTTGCACATGGTGAGTTTCATCTACCCTTAGAGGTGGAGGAAAATTGGTACAGTGCAGACGGAGACGTGCAGATGTTGTGATTTCAGATGAAAGAAGAGTTGGTTTTAGTATGCTGACTTTCTCCACCACTTAAGGAAGAATAAAACCGGCTTACAATCACCTTTCCCTTCCCCTCCCCACAACAGACACCCTGTGAGGTAGGGTGGGGCTGAGAGAGCTCTAAGAGAGCTGTGACTAGCACAAGGCCACCCAGCAGGCTTCCTGTGCAGGAGCGGGGAAACAAATCCAGTTCACCAGATTAGCCTCTGCTGCTCCTGTGGAGGAGTGGGGGAATCAAACCCGGTTCTTCAGATCAGACTCCACCGCTCCAAACCACTGCTCTTAACCACTACACCACGCTGGGTGCAAAGGAGCTTAAATAAATAAAATATGCCGAAGCTCAGGATTGGGACGCTTCGTGATAGCCAGTCCGAACCCTGATGTTTCCTTTTAGTGGCAATTTTACAACGACCGGCATCCAAAGGAGGGTGGGATGGGTTCTGCGAGCCCAAGGTCGTCGTTCTCAAGCACTGCCCCCCCCTTCATGCAGCTAAATGCTACGTGTAGTGAGCTCTGGCAAATATCCCTGGAAAATTTTATTGCCCTTCCCAATGTGACTGGATTCAGATTCTGTTCTTCAAGCTGCTTGAAATCCACCCCTGGGTGGGGGGGGGAGGTTTTTTTCCCTTCTTAAAGGCAAAGTTTTGTCGGGCCTGTGCAAGTAGTATGAAAGGGGATGCTCGGAACATGGGCGGTGAGCATCAGAACCAGGGAGCTCTTCAGCGCTCCTCTTTTATTGGCGCGAGTGGAGCGGCTGGGAAGCGGGAGGAGAGCAGCGGCCTGTTCCCAGGCCTTTGCAAATTCTGCCAATTCCCAGGGAAGTTATGAAGCCTATGAATAAATAACTCCGGCTGGCAGCCATCTGGTCAGGGTATGGAAAAATGCTTTTCAGAACCAGCTAGCTGCCAACCGTTGCCTCAGACCAGGTACAGTTTCACATCAGCATAATGCAAAAGCCTTTCCTGAGTGCACACAGCTATGAAATGTTGCGTGGAGAATAATTGGCAAGGTATAACGGCCAGGCTGACTTCTCTGTCCCAGCGAATCCTTTGAAGACTCAAGGGGGCTAAGGAGGCGAGGCTGGGATGCCTGGGCAGGAGACATGGCCGTCGAATGGACAAGACTGAAAACTCTTTCCTAGTTTCCTCCCCAAATGTCCCTTCCCAGCCATTCCACTCCCGTAGGATATTCTGCACGTGGCACAGAGCTGGGGGCCCTGATCCGTCCCAGGCGGTGGAGTGCCCAAGACTGGCCTGCTGCAGGTAGAAGGTCACACGATCCACTGTTGAGGCCCCATTCACAAGAATTGTTTGAGATATGCCACGAATACTGAGGCATAAAATAGCATCAAAACAGTGTGGTGTGTCTCTTTGACCCCTACTTGCAGGCAGCATCCAGGGATTAGCGTCTGTTAGGCCTGTAATTTGAACAATGCAGAGAATTACTTTTGGCGCTGGCTAATTTGTGTGGCCCAGCTAGCAGGAGAAGAGGAGGCCTACCCCACCAGCCCTGCTTGGTGGGGGCGGGGGGCTGCTGGGGCTGGCATCCCTTTCTTCTGACAGGCATCAACAGCAACATGGTGACCCCAAGAGTCAGAGCGGGGATGGTCCTTGACAGGAGAACTCTGGTTTCTGGACATATTATTTCAGTGCCCTTTTTCCCCCCACCTTCAACAGGGCCGAGAGAACGGAAGTCCTCAGCGAAGATCTGCTGCAGGTATTGTAATTAATTATTTTACTAAAATAGCCTTTAAGGTCTTTTTATTTTATTTTTGCTTTTGTCTCATGGTGGGTCGGAAATGTGAAGCTAAGCAGGGCCAGCCCTGGTTAGTATTTGGATGGGAGACCGCCAAGGAATGTCAGGGTTGCTGTGCAGAGGAAAGCACTGGCAAAACCATCTCTCTGTTAGTCTCTTGCCATGAAAACCCCCCAAAAAGGCGTCGCCATAAGTCGGCTGTGACTTGACGGCACTTTACACACACACACACACACACACACACACACACACACACACACACAGGCTAATCAAACACGCCGTTTAGAAAGGGAGGCTTGGAGGAAGCCATCGGCAACTTTGCTCGGGAAACAAGCTGCCAGGCGTTCACCTGCATCTTGGCCTCAATTGGTGTCTGGAGCAACCCAAAAACAGCCATAAGTCGGCTGCAACTTGATGGCACTTTACACACACACAAGGAAGGGGAGACCGTCCAGCAGGTCGTGTTGCGGCTGCCAGGAGGAAGTGTGATAGTGAAATAAAAGCTGGAAGCGAACGAGGTTATGAAAGCTGTTGTGTTTGGTAAAATCCGAATTGTGTGATCTTTGCAAATCAGCGCCTATTAGTAGTCGTAGCAGTAGCAGCTTCATACATGAATCCGCTTTTCTCACTGGGAACTCAGGGTAGATTACAAATACTGTAAGAACTATTCAGTCAATCAGCAAGCAAATTGCAAATTAAAAAAAACCCTTTAATGGCAAAGCTTGCTAGTCAAAAAACAAACAAACAACGCAGCGGGGCTGGGTCGGTTACAGGCACGGCACGAGAAAGACTATTAAGTTAATCAGCCAGCAGAGTACAGAATAGGATCAAACCATTTAGCCCGGCAGCCAGAGTTTCTCAGTAAAACAAAATGATGGGGCGGGGGGGGGGGGAAACAGCACAAGCAAACAGAAACTTTGCCCGTGGAAGTCAATGTAGATAACATTTATCCCTTTATATAAAAACAATTTGATCTAATCTAACAGCAAGATGCTTAATAAAGGGAAATGATGCAGGGGTGGGTGGGGGTGGGATGGCGCACTGAAGTACTATTGTTAGCTTGTCCATTTTGTTCCATGGATTCAGGCTGGCTCTCAGCCATCCTTGCCAGCACAAACACATTTCTGGCCCTTTCCGCTAGGGACAGGGGAAAAAAATACTCCTTGGCTAAGTGAGTCTTGGGTCTTTCCCTGGAAGCCTTGGGAGATTCTGTTTCTGATCTGCTGCCTTGCAAAACAAAAACGCTCTCAACGTCCTACACAGCGTGGCTTCTTTGAAAATTGCATTCTGCAATTGTTGCTTGTTACAGTAAGGGAAAGGAAGGTTTCCTTAGCCTCTGGGAGCTGGCTTCTAACAAAGGACCTTCTTTGCATCTCATCTTCCACCTCCTTCCTCCCATTCAGTTTCCTAACATCTCCCAGCTTAATGTAGGCCTTGACTAACAAGGGCCAAATCTGTGCAGAGTTGACGTCTTATGTTCTGGTTCGGCTGATAAGCATGGCTTTTTTTTTTTTTGGCTAATGGGAGAAGGAGTTAAGGTATCCAGTCACAGAACCTCTGGTCCATGCCTGTGATGGAGACAGGTGAGTGCCAGTTCATACCTGTCAGAGGTGGAGAAGTGAGACAAAGCGAAAGGCTTAATTTAGGAAGTACTTCTAGGATTGTCGCTGGGAGTGCCAGGCAGGAAAGGGATTCCACATTCGCCTGCCAGTGAGCAGGTTTCTTGGCAAGGGGAGTGGGAACCAAGGGGCTTTGGGGCTCCTGGCATAAGGGATCCGGACCACCAACGTAAGGCAAAAACCAAGGAGACGCCTCGGTCCCTGCGCTTAAGCTGCCGCATCTGTTAATTTGCCTCGCCCTCAAAATAAAAAGGCAGTATTTGACTGGGACACAAGTTAAATTACTTTATGGCGAGAGTACTTGAGAATTGCACATGCATGGCTTTTTACTCAAACAATCGGGATAGCTGGTTTTTGTTTAGGAGGAGGGGCAACTGAGGAAGCTCAGGCTGGCAGGTGCCCCCCAGATGTTCCCTGGCACTTCCCTTTGGAAGGCCCTGGCTCTTCCCTGACCGGAAGCGTGGCTGGCGGCTTCATACAGGTGCAGTGTAAATCCGTTTCCCCGGATTTGTGTTTCTGCTCCAACCGTTCCTTGTGATTAAGCAGTGTTATTATGGCCTTTCCGATTCAGAAGGGGGCTGGGCAGAGGCGAAAATCTGGCAGCTGTCCTAAGTCAATATCTGTAGCAAAGGTTTTAAAACAAGAAACAAAATTGTGAGCCTTGCTGTTCTCATCGGTTGCCTGGGTAATCAGTTGAAATGTTTGGGCTGGTGGTGGGGAGACTAGGAATTACTCTGGCCAACAGTTGTGAGGCTGTTTTTGTCAGTCGCAGTGCTTGACCCTCCTGCCCCCCCCCCCAACGGAATCATTTAGGCGTTTGCCGGCTTTGCTGTGTTGCCGGGCAGAATCCCCTCTCGGATCTTTTGCAGAGCGTCTTTGGCGGCTTTTCCTTTGTGTGGATCTCCTTCTGTTTCTCCATATGTCAGACGGGTTGTTTTCTTTTTCTTTCTGGAATGCGCTCCCTTAAGCACATTCCTCTTTAGAAACAGAGAAGGGAGGGGGGCCGTTCTGCCGGGATGCATTCTATATGTTGTGCCAGACGCAGTTCAAAAAAAGTCAAGCTGTGAAGGAAAAGCCTTGAGAGCAATGCCTCAGTGTAAAAACTCTGCCTGCGGAAGAGCCAGCGTTACTACGGAGCACTTGCTGAGTCACTGATTTGTCATATATGGGACTGACTGTTAAAAACACACACCACAATCCTTTGCCCATGGATGTGCAAAAACAATACAAAATACCATTGAGCCCAGCTAATGCCGGGGTTTCCACTTGCCTTTAGCACTTAGCTTGTGGAGGTAAGATAAGTAGTCACCGAAGATTGAGAGGCCTGTTTTGAAAAGAAACAAATTCTTCAGTGGTAAAGGTATGGTAATTTGCATTGAATGCTAGTGTAGCGGCTCAAGCTAGGTCCGCTTCTCTTAAAGCGAGCGCCAAGTAGGTGACCCCTTTTTTTTAAGCCCCCAGGGTTTTGCATCCCAAGAGGGTTCCTCTCTGTTTCGGCGCCTTATTACAGTTGAAACTCATTAGGCATTTTTGACTGGCTTTGTTCAAACAGAAACCATTCCGGAAGGCCTCTTTCTAACCTCTGTGACTCATCAAAACACAGATAAAACCACATTCCTCCACTGCAGCTTGTGGAGGTTCCCAGCAGAACTTGGCAGGCCTTCGCACTCAGGCATTTGAGGGAAGATTCTTCCGCAGGAAGTATCTCAGCTGCTTGTTCGAGATGCCTCGCATGCCAGCTCCCCCCTCCGCTGTGGCATTTTCCGGCTTAATTCTAGAGCTGCAGGTAGCTGCTTGCTTTGAGTGAGGAGACCCATGGCTCACGCTGCCCTCTTGCTTATAAAGGGTAGGCGCTGCTTTTCTGCCATCTTGCAATGACCAGTTTTTTAATTTGTGCCACAGAGCCAGACCTAAACATGTGTTTGGCCTGCTCAGGTGGCTGCTTCCCCGAGGGGGTGAAATCAATGCTGCAGCTTCTCAGCTGTTCAGTACAATCTTGGGGGTCGGGGCGGGGGGCAGTGATCCGATCTCCATGCAACGCTGAAGGAAGGTGGTATGCCAGGCTCAGGTGCTGAGAACACGCATGGTGTCCTCTTCTCTGGCTAGATCGAGCGACGTCTTGACAATGTGAGGTCCGTCTACCACAATTCCTACAAGCGCCTGCTGGCGTGCTTGCACGGCCAGTATGGGACAGACACTGACAAGAGGCATGTAAGTACGGGTCCTCACTTGACCCTTCTCCCCTTCTCACGCATCGACACTCCCATGAGCGAAAGGGTGCAACTGCTTTCCAGCTCACCTGAGGGAAGAGAGGCAGCTTCGTCACTTAGCCAGCACCCCCAGCCTTCACACCAACCTGGATGGGCTTGCCATCCCCTGGTCCAAGCCTCACCATGACTCAAGCAGGCAGCCTCTCCCGTCAGCATGTGTTTAAGGGCCAGGAAGAAGGTGCAGCACCACCTTTACGGTCCGGGAAGAGGTTCCCAGGGTGCCACTTGTGACTCTCCACCAGTCCTCGTCCTCCCCCCCCCCGGTAGGCCGTATTGGATGGCCTCGAGTGGCGTGTGGCTAAGTGGCGGGGGGGGGGGGACACAGCCAGCGTGGTGTAGTGGTTAAGAACGGTGGTTTGGAGGTGTGGACTCAGACCTGGAGAACCGGGTTCGATGCCCCACTCCTCCACATGAACTGCGGAGGCTAATCTGGTGAACTGGATTTGTTTCCCCTCTCCTACACACAAAGCCAGCTGGATGACCTTGGGCTAGTCATAGCTCTCTCAGCCCCACCAACATCACAGGATGTCTGTTTTGGGAAGGGACGCCGGCTTGAGTCTCCCTTAAGTGATAGAGAAAGTTGGCATATGTAAACCAACTCCTCTTCTTCTTCTAAGTGGCGTTTTATTTCCTTCCCTGCAGAAGAAGCTCCCGCTCTCAGCTTTTGCTCAGAACATGCTCGAGGGCGCTTTCCAGCTGAGTGACGAGACCTTACTGGGGTGAGTGTTGCCCCTCTCTTCCGGCTCCCTGAGGGCGGGGGAGGTTCTGGAGGGCCCCTCCTCTTTGAGTGGATGGCCAGGGGCAAGCCTCAGCTTTTCTGACTGCCATGTCTGCCTTTGGCTGCTGTCCAGATGGACATGGGGTGGGGGTGCACATGCTCAAACGGGTTTTTGGATTTTTGCCCCCCACCCCAGCCATATATGGCAAACCACTTTGGAACTGGAGTGGACATCAACTGGGGTTTTTGGTGGGCAGCTGAAGGCAGACCTAAAGTTGAAAGGACTTTCTTTTAAGAGAATAATTTGGGGGAGGGTTTTTGGGGCTGGAGGGAGGGGATAAAGTTGTGGATCCTTCTGCCCCTCCCCCCTCCCTGGAAACCTGCTCTGGATCCCAGCCGAGAGCACAGCTCCCGAACACTCTCACTTCCTGAACACCCATCCTGAAACCCTTAGAACAGTGATGGCGAACCTTTTAGAGACCGAGTGCCCAAACTGCAACCAAAAACCCACTTATTTATCGCCGAGTGCCAATGCGGCAATTTAACCTGAATACCACCCCCAGAGGGGGCCCAGAGGGAGAGGCTAGGGTTGCCAAGTTCCTCTTCGCCATGAGTGGGAGGTTTTTGGGGTGGCGCCTGAGGAGGGCGGGGTTTGGGGAAGGACTTCAGTGCCATAGAGTCCAATTGCCAAAGTGGCAATTTTTTCCAGGGGAACTGATCTCTATTGGTTGGAGATCACCTGTAATAGCAGATCTCCAGCTAGTACCTGGAGATTGGTAACTAGTTCCTTAGTGTTTTCTCTCTACATATCAAGACAAATGGAAAGGTGTTTGGAGGATAGCTTGTGGGCACTTCAAAGGTGGAATAGGACTACACGCCCCTCCGCCCGCACAGACCCAGAGGGTGCCGGAGAAGCCACTGGAGGGAAAGAAGGAAGGAAGGAAGGAAAGAAGGGAAGGGAGGGGGAAAGGGAAGGAAGGGAGGGAGAGAAAGAAAGAAAAAGAGAGAGAAAGGGAGAAAGAAATGGAGCAAGGGAGAGAAAGAAAAGGACAGAGGGAGACAGAAAAAGAAAGGCCATTTATGCATGGGAGGTTTTGCCTTGGATTTGCCACTCGGTAGGGCTCGGCGGCAGGCTTGTGAGAGGCGAGCAGGGTGGGGCAGAGGGCGCCTCCTTCGCACCCACCGACCAGCCATGCCCCTCCGCCCGCACAGGCCCAGAGGGCGCCGGAGAAGCCGCCGGCCATGCCGAGTGTGAGCGCTCGGCTTCTGTTCCCCGCTCTCCCACCCGCCTGGCTGGCCGCGCACGCTCCAGCGGCGGCAATGGCGGCAGCTTCTGTGGGAGAGTCCGGGGGCCACAGCCAATGATGTCGGAGGTTCCCCACCCCTGGGCTACAGCCTCCCCCATCCGGGGTGGGGCAGAGCCGGAAAGGCCAGCGGCTTGGAGGAACAGTGCGTGCCGGCAGAAAGGGCTACGCGTGCCGGAAGTGGCACCCGTGCCATAGGTTCGCCAACACGGCCTTAGAACTTTTTCTGGGCTTCCCATTAAGGCACCCTAGTATTTCTATTTTGAGCCATTTGGAGTAAAACGGCTCCCTTCCTGTCCGACAGCTGTCTGCTTGCTGTTTGCTCTTGTGGCAGAACTACCCATGCAGGTCTTTGCATCTTAGTCCTGGTGTGTTATTAAACATGGTTCTCCTTGTTGGGAGTGGACCCCTCTAGAGGTACCAAGCGACATGGGGCTGACTTGTAGAGAGGTCTCAAAGGAACCCATTGGGGCCTCCAAGGAACCCATTGGGGTCCTCAGAGGGTGCCCTCTGGCCACCTTCTGACCCACCCCCACCCCCACCCCAGGCCATAATGGTGGGCTAGGCAAAGGTTTGTTCTGCTGGGAGGTTGCGCTTGGGGCTGTTTGAAATCCGTGAATAAAGGAAGTGAATTTTCCTTTGTTTTAAGGAAAATGCTGGAGACTTGTGGTGATGCGGAGAATAAGCTGGCCCTAGAACTCTCCCACCATGAGGTGCAGATTGAAAAAGAGATCTTGGAGCCAATCAACCAGCTGACGGAGGTGAGTTGCTCCAGCACATCCCAGCTGACCCTTCTGCCTCGTAAGATCAAGCAGTTGGACGATGCCTGCCATGTGCAGAGAGGGGGGCCGGTGGTGTGTGTTTTGGTTCAGGAGGAGAGCTGTCTGCACGGCCAGTTTCTTCTTTTTAAAGTCTCCTCTTCCTGTCGCCTTTCTTTCAGATGGAAATCCCCAACATTCAGAAGCAGAGGAAGCAACTGGCCAAGCTAGTGTTGGACTGGGACTCTGCGAGAGCGAGGTAACAACGCCCAGCGCTCACATGGGCTGACTCCTGCGCAGGAGAGCGTTCCCCTGTTGCTCCTTTTCAAAGGGAAGAATGGGCTCCTCCTCAGGGGGTCTGCAGCACCTTTCCAACTGGCCCACCGGCTCTCTTCCCATCCAGCTTTGGCCGTGTGCTTTCTTTGGCAGCCCAGTCCCAGCCACCAAGCTTCCCGTTGGTTGTCGGCAGGGAGTAGGGTCACTTGGGTGGAGGAGTGCCAGTAGAAGCACGCGCACTGGGTTCTGACCCCTGGGGCAGCAGTTCAGAGGGGAGCTGCAGAATCAGGCTGAACCCCCAATGAAGGGGCAGGTATCTTCAGTGAAGCCAAAGTTCTCAAATGATGGCTGGAGAGGATGGGAGAGGGTGGGGGGGTGCTACTTCCTCTCTCGTTGTCACCGAATGGAGAACCAAATCAGCGACCCTGCCCCCAGCACGGAGGCCTTTTCCCCGAAGCTCTCGGCCCCTCGGCTGGACCAGGGGATCTTTCTCACCCCTCATTCTAGAAAAACCTTTTTCAGATGGGGAGGCAAGACCGCGCTTTTCCCCGGCCCTGTCGCTTTGTCCATGTGGGTGGTACAGCGTGGAGCGCGTGGAGCGCGCAGGGACTTCTCCCCCCCCTCGAGTTCTTACCCTGTCTGGTCTGTCCTGTGCAGGTGGAACCAGGCCCACAAGGCCTCGGCTGTGAACTTTCAGGGGCCCCCGTCGAAGATGGACTCCCTCAAGGAAGAGGTGGACGAAGCAGGGAATAAAGTGGAGCAGTGCAAGGTGTGCGGTCGGGGGGGGCGGGCGGTGGCCAGCTCTGGGCTGGGAGATTTGGGGGGGGGGGCAAGAGCCTGGGGAGGGCGGGGTTTGGGAAGGGGAGGGGCTTCAGTAGATATAATGCCATAGAAACCCTCCTCTGAAGCGGCCATTTTGTCTAGGGGGAACTGATCTTGGTCACCTGGAGATCAGTTGTAATAGCGGGAGGCCAAGGGATTGGGGGGGGAGGAGCAAAGCCCCTCTTTGGCGTCCTGCAGAGGAACGCAGCGCTGCCTCCGACAAGCATCACCGTCACTCATTTGCTGCTTCTCTCTCCCCCCAAACTGAAGGATCAGCTCGCGGCAGACATGTACGGCTTCATTGCCAAAGAAGGCGACTATGCCCGCTATTTCGTCTCGGTAAGCTGCCCCACCTCCCTCCCCGTGGCCACCGCACTCCCCTCGCTCAGCCATACATTCCACATGCTTCAGCCTCCTGCCCTGTTGTTGTGTTTGTGTGTCCATCCAATGCTAACGTTTTGTTTTTTACCATGTGGGTTCTGTTCTCAGTTGTTAGAAGCCCAAGCAGATTACCATAGAAAAGCATTAGCAGTCTTAGAAAAGGTGCTCCCTGAAATCCAGGCCCATCAAGGTAAAGTAACCTGCTCTCTGCCTCTTGCTTTGCCTGTGCCACTTCTGCACTCTCCTGTCTTCTGACTTGACTCCCCACCCGCCCCCTTCTCGGCATGCCCCCTCCTTCGAGAACATGGGACCGCCTCCCCAAGGGGCCCCATCTCCTCGGCAGCTGCACCCTTCTCCCCCCCAACTTCTGCTAATACACTAACCCACCACTTGAGGGTTTGGCTGGAACCCGTTGGGGCATGGCCAGGCCGTGAGATAGTTGGGCTTCGCCTCTGGACCTGCCCCCAGGATGCGTCCTTTTTTCCTGGGCACCAGGTCACTCTCTGTGGCCGCCATGTTTATGGAAGTGGGAGGTTGCCTCTATTGGCGCCAGGCTGTCTGCTCAGGTGGAGATTTTTCCGGTCTCTGAGGTTTCAGTGAGAGACTGGTTTTCCCCAGCACTGGCACTTGAGGCCTCTTGAAGAAGAAGAAGAAGAGTTGGTTTTTATATGCTGACTTTCTCTACCACTTAAGGGAGACTCAAACTGGTTTCCAATCATCTCCCCCCCTCCCCACAACAGACACCCTGGGAGGTAGGTGGGGCTGAGAGAGCTCTAAGAGAACTGCCCAAGGTCATCCAGCTGGCTTTGTGTGGAGGAGTGGGGAAACCAACCCAATTCACCAGATTAGCCTCCGCCGCTCCAAACCACCGCTCTTAACCACTACACTATGCTGGCTCCCTCTTGAGGCCTCTTGACCAAAGATGCCAGAGGTTGAGCCAGGGATCTTCTGCATTCAAAGCAAGTGACTAACCAAGCTACTGGGGGCGGGGGGGATACCTAGAGCAAGAAACTGGAGAGGCTTGGGTGTTGGGGCAGTAAGGTGGAAGATAATACTTTTGAGCCTTCCCTCCCTGCCCCAGTTGGGTGGTCCCATCACATGAACTCCCATCACATGAAGCCGCCTGATCCTGAATCAGACCACTAGTCCATCAAAGTCTGTACTGTCTATTCAGATCAGCAGCTGCTCTCCAGGGTCTCAGGAGAGAAAGGTCTTTCACATCATCCTGCTGCCAGATCCTGTAACTGGAGATGCTGGGGATTGAACCCGGGACCTTCTGCATGCTGAGCAGAGGCTCTGCCGCTGAGCCACGGCCCCTCCACTGTGCTTCCAGTGCTGTTGGCACCTAGTTCTTCATTAGGAGGCATCCCAGTACCAGAATGGCGCATGGAACTGGGCAAGGGCCCGCTAGTCACTCCTCGCAGCTGCAGAGAGGCTCAGGGGACTTGCGGTGACCCCAAAGGACTTGGGTTGCCGTTGCAAACTGCACAGTCCCTCCCATAGCAAAGTCACAGTAGAACATAGAGGGGAAAGGGCGAAGGCTGTGTTGCTGGAGAGGGAATGGCAGGGTCCTTGCTCCTTCCACCCCTTCCTCCTGCAGTTCCTTTTGCGGAATGATGCTGGAGATGATGGGGGGACCCTCTGCTTTCGCTCCTGGTTGTTGTTTCAAGCCCCAGCCCCCGCTGTGCCCAGCAGCAGCGAGTGTTGAGTGTGCAAAGCGGCAGGCCAGGCCGCATGGCCAGAGCACAGAGTTCACCTCTCTGGAGGCTTGCGGGCTTCTCACTTCTAGCTCTTCCTGCATCACTAACCATCCACTGTGCTCTTACCTGTTTCTTTTTATTTATTTGTTTTTTGGAGCTAGTACGGCAAAATAAGAGTTGAAATAATCTGTGTGGCGGGTTGGTAGGAGATGCCCTTGCTTTTGGAAAACTGTTTGCAAGGACTGTTCTTTAATCCTTCTCAGAAGGGTAATCAGGATTTCTAGACAGAAAGGCAGCCCCCCCCCCCCAAACATACCCAGTTCCTGGAGAGGCGGTCGCATGGCCCTCTCCCTCTAAACGGACCCTTTCATGCTTGCTTCAGCAGCCGAATCATCCCCTGGGGGGCTGCTGTTGAACCCGACCCCATGGAAGCCAGGCAGAGGCATCCTTTGCTTTCTCCTCGCTGTCCACTCGTATGGCCCTGCAGCGATCTGCTCTCACCACGGGCCGCTGCCTGGATCTCATCAGTCACTGCCCTGGGCACACGTCGAGTTTGGAACCCCAAGTGGGGGTGAGCACTTCCAGGCATAGACCAGCCTGCTTTTGCCGCCTGCTCCAAATTGGCCTCTGTTAGCCCCCTTCTCCGGGAAAGCTTTAAAAAATTTTGACATCAAATTAGGGGTGGGGATGCACACCCGCTCAGCGCTTTCAGTCAGTATTGGGAGTGAAGCGTAAGAGCTTCCCTCCCCTTGTTGGGTGGGGCCTGATTGGTGGGGCCTGCTCCGATCTCATGCTAAGCCTGCCTCTCAAGTCCCCAAGCGGCCGTGGGGGGGTTGCCCCAGGGAACTGGCTCACAGCGAGCCAGAGGTGGCCAAGGCAGGTGGTCGGGCCCTGCAGGCTGCTGTGGACTGGTGAGTGGTTGTCCGATTCCACAAGCACCTAGACATTTCTGCTAGAGTATGGTGGTGTCGCACCGCACACCCCTGCAGCAACGGGAATTTGTCCCTGGGGAAATAATTGCCCGGCTTGTCCCCTGTCGTCAAGAAAGAACTCTTTAGCCAAGGCAGATGGGGCGAGGAGAGCTGCTCCCTTGAGCTGTGCAGAGAGGCTGGGGCGTGCGCGATGGCGCTGACTAGCAGGGGCTGCCCTCTGGCTGACTGGGCCAGTTCTGCACGCTTGGCATATTCCGGCTTCCCCCCTAAGCCAGTCGGCTCCAAGTCGCGACTGCCGTGCTCAAGACGCGGCTTCTTCCCAGCCGCCTGGCTGACCCTTCGCGCTGCCTCTCTGACTAGACAAGTGGACGGAGAAGCCGGCCTTCGGGACTCCCCTGGAGGAGCACCTCAAGCGCAGCGGCCGGGAGATCGCCCTCCCCATCGAGGCGTGCGTGATGATGCTCTTGGAGACGGGCATGAAGGAGGAGGTACGGCAATGAACCCACTGTGGGGAGGCCGGCCTGGGCATCTCCCCTGGAAAGGAAGGACGTGTGTGTGTGCGCGCGCTGCAGAAAAGGCCATTAGCCAACGGGGTGTGTGTTTGCTGTCACAACTGCAGGGCTTATTCCGCATTGCCGCGGGGGCCTCCAAACTGAAGAAGCTCAAAGCAGCGCTGGACTGCTCCACCTCACAGTTGGATGAGTTTTATTCTGACCCGCATGCTGTGGCAGGTATGTGGTGAGAGAGCTGGGAGTGTTTTGTTCCACTGGGGATGTGTGTGTGGAGGGGCAGGGGAGGAAGCGCCATCCTTAAGGGGGCGGCCATGTAAGGGGGCGTTGTGCTCAGGAGGCCTGTGCTGTGTCCATCTCCTAATTCATCCTTGCTACCAGAGGAAAAAACTCCCCTGCCCTTGTGTTCCTGCGTGGTGCCCCTCTCTCGGGCTTAAAAGAAAAGGAAACCCTTGAAAAACCACAAAAAGCAAAGGCTGCGAAAAAATCCACTTCAGCGCGTGCGCACGTTTCGGAGCAGCATGGTCCGTGTTTTCTCCTTTTGCCCTTGGTCCAATATCCAAAGTCTGGTGCCCTCCGGATGCTGATGCTCATAGAACCGGCAGACGGGCAGCGCTTCTGAGAATCCCCTGGAGCGATCCTGCCGGTTCTTGGCCCAGCTGCTCTGCATCGTTCTGTGTTGTCCGTTGCTGCAGCTTGGCGAAGATGTGACATTAATTGGTCCAAACGGATCCCTTCCTTGCAGCTGTTGTCGGAGGGCCAGTTAGAAACAGACTTTTCGCGGGCTTGCTTGGCAGCACTGGCACGCTTGCCAAGTCGTAGGTGACTTATTCTCAGGCCCACAGACGTGGGTGCCAGATCAGCAGGGGCAGCCGCCTCTCTCCATCAGAGAGTTCTCTGTGCGACAGCAGGAACAAGCCTCCCCATCCTTCAGGGGAGGGGCAGGCTGAGTAGCTGCCCCATCTCTTGAGCATCTGCAAAGGCCGGCATGCTTTGTCCTCCTGCGAGGTGTGCACAGCAAGCAGGGAGCTGATGTCTCAGCTAAGAATCGGAAAGGGGGGAGGTCCCTGCTTACCAGTCGCTGCTGCAATTGCTGCTGAACCTGTGGTGCTTGAGGGTCTGTGTCCCCCCAGAGCTCCCCAGAGTTTTCCACACACCTGCCCACTGAGTCTGCTTCGTTTTGCTGCAAAGACGTTAGTGCGTGTGCGGCCTGGATGGCACCGTGCCCGAAAGCAGCGGGCAAGAGGGCTTGGTTCTAAATCCTCTGGATCGCTGCAGCCTCCGGGGGGCTGTTTCGGAATGGCTCTCTTCTTCCTCAGCTTGTGGTAAAAGCGACTCTTGTACGAAACTGCAGCTGGTGTTGTCCTGATCCTCCCCGGCACTGTTGGGGTGGCGGTGGTCTTGCTTCCAAACTCTGTTGGAAGCCGCCAGCCCAGGGGTCTGTGTGCGGCTGAGTCGTGTTCAACCCCTGCGGCCTTGCTGTCTCCTCCAGGGGCCCTGAAATCTTACCTCCGAGAGCTGCCGGAACCGTTGATGACCTATGCCCTCTACGAGGAGTGGACCCAAGTGGCAAAGTAGGGATGGGTGTGAAACTGTGGGCTTTTCTGAGGGGTGGGAGGGCCAGGGGAGGAAAAGGAGAGAGTGGCTGGTTTGACATTCTCAGAGTGCTGCAGAGAAACCCCTTCCTCTTGAGATCTGCTTTGTGCTCCTCTTGCTGTTTTCAGCGATCGTCTTTCCCTCCCTGGCTCTTTAACCACCTCTCCCTTTGCCATAGTCTCCATTTCCGTTTGCTTCATCTCTCGCAAATCCTCTGCTGGCATGTCATTTTCTGCCCGGGGCTTAGAAATGTCAGGCACTTAGCAAATATTTAAACCTCCCCGTGGCGCCAGATTTCCCATCTGCCTTCCCAGCTGACCCCACAACTGCTTACGGGGCCCCCGTAGAACCATGAGGGTGCAGCAGCCGTCAGTTTAAAAGGACCTTGTCAGCCTCCTGCCGACAGAAGGGGATGGGGTGGGTGTGCAGCTGAACGAAACCTTTGGCCTGAAGGGATCTTCTCTTCTCCAGCATTCAGGACCAAGACAAGAAGCTGCAGGATCTTTGGAGAATTTGTCAGAAATTGCCAAAGCAGAACCTGGCGAACTTCAGGTAACGGGGATGAAGGCAGTACCCTTGAAGGCAGCCTTTCTAGGCTGTGGTTTTCAGACGATATCTGTGGGGAGAAGAGTCAGGGGCCAGCGTCTGATCTGTGGAATCCCTTTCACATTCTGAGCTGTCTTGTTTCAGGTTCTTTTTTGTGTTTTCCATGTTACAAGAGAGAAAATTACAGGAGCTTTAGAGACAGAGGCAATAGGGGTGGGCGGGCTTGGGTAGCCCTAGGGGGCGGCAGTGCTCCTTGTTGGAGCTGAAATTCTCCAGCTCTGGCCCCACTGAAAGGGAGGACTGCAAGAGTACCCCTCTGCTGCCCAGTGGATTGTGCCAGACGTTAATGGTGCGGAGGGAGGTTCCTTTTGTGTGTCTTCGGGCCAGCCCAAAGCCAGCACTCTCCTTCCAACCTCTGTGAGAGCCGGGGGGGGGGGGTTGGAGTCTGCGGGGGCTTCAGTCTCCACCTTTCTTGCTCTTGGAGCAAACAGGAGAGCCCCGGGCGGGAAGGTGGCGCTTCTGCAGCCTGACGAGGCTCTTAGGACTCCTCATGGGACAATCCGTTCCTCACAGGTACTTGATCAAATTCCTGGCAAAGCTCGCCCAGTACAGCGACGTAAACAAGATGACACCCAGCAACATTGCTATCGTGCTCGGCCCCAACTTGCTGTGGGCAAAGAATGAAGGGTAAGAGCTCAGGAGGGGGGATCTCCTTGGGGCGGGGAGGCTTGGGGTTTTTTCAGTATACAATTGCTACCCACTGTACCATAAGCAGGAGGGTCCCGGCTAGTCCGCCAGCTTCTGGCCTGCGGTTTCCAAGCTGGGTGCCCGTGGTCCTCGACGAGGGCTGCCACCAAAATAAATTTTGGTTACTCATGTTGAGTGGAGTAAAAAATTTAGGCTCTAAGGGTGCCTGGCGACAGAAGTGTATTATTGGTAGCAAAAACGTGTCGCGTCTTCTCTCTCCTGCTCCCTCCCCCGTGTCCTTCCAGCTCTCTTGCGGAAATGGCGGCAGCAACTTCGGTGCATGTGGTGGCAGTTGTGGAGCCCATAATCCAGCACGCCAACTGGTTCTTTCCTGAAGGTGAGCGTAATTTATGTTCTGGGGGGATCCCCGCGGCGTTTCATCACCACGAAGGGGGAAAGAGCCGTCGGGGGGAGCTCCTGCCCCTTCCCTCCAGCACAGATCTGAGTCACGATGAGTAAACCAAGCAGATTTCAAAAGAACTGGGAAATATCTGGCCTTTTTCCTGCCCTCCCCCCCAAAAAAAAACAACCCATTCAGAAATTTGAAAAATACCATTGGGATCCTGGGAAATACGGTTCTGCTGGGGTGCATGGATGCCGGTCTTTGCTGTAGCCGGGAAAGGCAAAGGAGGGGGGAGTTCCGCTCTAGCTCAGAGAGCAGCCTCAGGCTGCAGGGGCCCCCCTGTGGCTGGAGGGTAGCATCAGCCCTCGGGGGGGATCACAATCTGGACCTGCTGAGCCCAAACTCTGGGGGGTGACCTCACTCTCGAGGCTCTTCTGTTCATCGGTGCCCTGGGAAGGGGGCTGTGGGGTACAACAGGCGCGGACGGTTGGGCTTGAAGACGGTTCACATTCTTCCTCAGGCTAAACCTCCCTCACAAACTCGTAAAGCTGGCTCTGTTTTGAACAATTTGGGGGGAAAGGGGGTTGGGTGCCAGAGAAGTTAATCCTCTTTCTCAACCCCACAGAGGTGGATTTCAATGTGTCCGGAGCGTTCGTGGCACAGCCGGCCATGAATTCAAATCACCTGCACACGGGGAACGACTACGAGTCGGGTGCAGCTGAGCGGAAGAGGCCCGTCAGCATGGCAGTGATGGATGCTGACCTGGTGAAGGACAGGTAGGGCAGCGAATCTGCCTCCCAGCCCCCTGCCCCATTTTGTTCAGCGCCCCCTTTTGCCGCATTTAAGTCTGAGACGGCTTCATTGACTCAGGGTTTTTTATCCTGGGTTGGCAGTTCCTTTCTATGCAGACGAGAAATCCCAGCTGTTTTAATCTGGTCTCCTTCCACTCCATGTGGGGGGGGGAGGGGGCGACAGCTCCGTATCTCTGAAGGTCAAGAGGCGAAGGTC
The DNA here is from genome assembly GCF_029931775.1 of Euleptes europaea. Classification (NCBI taxonomy): domain Eukaryota; kingdom Metazoa; phylum Chordata; class Lepidosauria; order Squamata; family Sphaerodactylidae; genus Euleptes; species Euleptes europaea. The sequence goes on along the minus strand of NC_079332.1, from coordinate 233,160 downwards.
AAAAGCCCCCAAACCCTTTGGCTTTCAAGTAGCTTTTCCACTTCTGACTTCCGTGGCCACTTGAATGTGGTCACAAATGATTTGATATAAAGTTTATTGTTTGTGGCCAAAGGCCATCATAATCGATTATACATTAAGATAACATAAAATAGCATTAAAATGACTTTAACACAGTCTGACCCCCAAGAAGCTAGTAATTAAGTATGTTAAATACCCTGATTAAAAACAGCTTTAGCTCGGATTTTCTTGGCTGCTAAAGCAAAGAGTGACACTTTGTGGGAAACATCAGGATTGGCATCCGATAGGCGTCTGATGGGACAAATGTATCAGTGCACATCTGACATCCTTGGGAAATTGACAATCCCTGACGACTGTCTCTCGTCCCAGACAAACTCTGTAAATGGTGGCGTTTGTCGGTGCCTGTTGGTCAGCCGCTGGGGTGGGCCCCTGCAGAAATCTCACTTCGACGACATGCGGTGTTGACTGTGTTGATGGGGGGCCTGCAGTGTTTGTTTGCGCCTGGGATTGTCCAATCTGTGGAGTGTCCGTTTCGGGGATTTCGCTGCAACATACTCCACTCCCGCTTGTCAGCTGAAGTCAATGAATCTGGTGGCTCACCTGGGCCAGGCCTCCAGGATTTCCGTATCCAAGGACGGGCGTGGGGCGCATTCTGCATTGTAGCAAACGAGGTCTTAGCGGTTCCTTCCCCCCCCCCCCCACTGACTGCAGCCTGAGAAAGATCCAAAGGTAACGTTACAGGCATTTCCTCCTGGTGTTCTGCGCATGGCAAAGGCCAGGTGAATGGCTGGCGGCTGCTTCTGGGCCTTTTTCCGGGTTGCTCCTAGGAGCTGCCGATCGAGCAACAGTGCCCGGGCTTTCTTTTCTCTTAGGCTGCCTGTAGTCTCTTACGGTATGCCTGAATGGCCAGAAGGCATCGGGCCTTCGTGATTTCCCTTCCGTAAAAAGACTTCCAGCATCTGCTGGCTGTGGTTAGAACCCTCAGAAACTCCCTCCTGTGCTCGGCCCCCACCCCACCCCCCAGGCAAGACTCTTCTGTGGCTTGTAGCTTGTTCCGTTGCGACGGTTGCCTTCCCCGAGTGTCTCCAAGCCGTGTGTCATTCGAAGCACCAGTTTGCTCCCTTGGATGTTAACTATGGTTAGACACGTACAGCTGTCTGGGTGCCGTCTGAGTCCATCCCAGCACTGCTCCCACCTGCAGGCCTCTCCTTCTCCTCCTGGCAGAGAGAGAGAGAGAGTGTGCAAGCCAGCTTCTGTTTCAGGACACCGACTTTCCTCAGTCCTGCCTTGTCTTGCTCCAGTGTGGCCAGATAAGTGTTTTGGTGCTTTGTTCTAGGGAAGGGGGTGGGGGGAGGAAATCGGGGCTGTGTAGCTATCCATAGTTAAGATTATGGGAATGGCCCTTTGTGTTCCCTGCTTGGTTGGTGCAGACAAACAGGGCTGTGTGCACTCCACCCTTTTAGAAACAGAGTCAAAGCTTGTGCTGAGAAAAGCCAGATTCTGCAAGCACAATTATGTACAAATTATGGACATGAAGCATCTTTGCAAAACAGCGCTTGTCTGGCATCCTTCCGCTTTCAGCAGCCATGGAGCTGAGTGGGGGTGGACATATCTTCTTGGCCATGAAGCCTCCCATCCCCTTTGCCCTGGAAACCTTACTCCCAAGATTTTGCCTGGAGTGGCACTGACGCTTCCCTGTTCCCAGCTTGATGGGGTGAAGGGGGGTGTCTTCCTCAGGAAGCCAGGCTTTGTGCCAAACCCCACGTTGTGTGCCCGGTCCGTGCTCGTATGGGATTGCAAAATGCACACAGCCCTGCTGCTCTCTGCGTAGAGGGCACAACTGCAGCACCCTTGGCGGATTCTAGTCGGGCAGCCGGAGCGCGGCAAGCATTGGGACTCCTTTGGGGCCTGCTAAGGAGCGAAGGGCAGCGTCCGCTGTTGGGTGGGGACTGAAAATGGTGCCAGCTTTTCTGCCCTCGCTGCTGCTCCTGCATCGGGGTGCCCAGGCTGTGAGGCCTGCCGCTGAATCGCTTGCCTCGCTGCTCACGCCTTGCCCGCACCATCGAGCCAAGGCAGCTGCAGGGAATGCCCGTCACTCTTAACAGTGTCCTGCAGTCAGAGTTTTGCCTAGCTGGTTCTCCGCATGCCGACTTGCGCTGCTCTTGCCGGGTGTTCCTGTGTGGCCAGCCCGCATGGTGTGTTTACTCTCTCTCTCCTCTGTAGCTTTGGTGTCAAGGTTTTGGACTTCCCGGCGAGCACCCGGCGAGGTGGCACTGTAAATAGAAAGCACACAGCCCCGGCTTTCCAGCCGCCGCTTCCGCCCACGGAGGCTGGCCCGCTGGCTCAGGCTGTGGCAGAGCAGCCCCCGCAGGGCGCCGGGGCTGAGCCCGGCCTCTGGGGGGCTGCCCCTGTCCCCCTCCCTGGCCCAGCAGAGCCTTCCCACAGCCAAGGCGCTGAGGACAGCAGGTAAGACGGACCGAGTTCAGCCTGCCAGGCTTCCCTGGAAAGGTTTTGGTCACGACACCAGTGGCTTGACAGTTGCCAGCATCTGGCAGAAGGGGCTTTTCTGTGCCCCGGGTTTAAAACGTGTCCCTTCGAGAGGAGTGGGCTTTTTCCCAGGCTGGTCCTCTGCAGAGCTTAAATGCGGCAGAGGCCAAAGGCAGGCAGCTCCACCCCGACCCCCCGGCAGATCAGTTCCCACTGGTCCTTGGTGCCAGCAGAGATGCTGAAGCGCAGGAGCAGATCCACCAGGCAAATGGCACTGGCCAAATGAGGCAGGGGGTGTCCATGGTCTTCCCCTTCCCCCTAAGCTCTGGGAGGTGAAAAGCCTTTTCCTTGTCTCGTCTGTGTGTAAATTAGATAGATGGAGTTCTCCCGCCCCCCCCCCCCATCCTGCCTTTCACGCTGAGACGCAGGATGTCACGGGAAGCCCCCGCTCCTGTCCCAAGAGGAGCGTGTGTTTCTCTTCCTTGTCTGTTTCTGTCTCTGTGCTTCTCTGTGTGTGTCCATGACCATGGAGTGAGTTCTAACCCCCCCAAAAAATAACCCTCTCCATGAATACTTAACACTACCCCAGCTTCACATGTTTGATGGGAAAGAATGGGGATGTGGTTTGGAGGAGGATTGTGGAGCCACAACTCAGAAGTCCACCGATGGCTCCCTAGCCTCTGAGCGCATATGCACGCTCTCTGGAACAATGGCGCCTGGTGCCCCAGCGGTGTGCTTTGGGGGTCCTCGCCTGGTCTGGCCAAAGGTCCTCTGCCGTTGCTTGCGAGGGCCGAGCGGGTGAGGTCTCTCTGTTTATCCAGCTTGGGTTTGACAATCCCCGGCCAATCCCCATCTATCCCTGTAGGACTTCCGGGGCTAGGAGACACTTCCTGATATGGGGGCTCTCTAGGTGGGTTTCCAAGACCTTGCTTCATTCCACCGAAAACCTGTTCTCCCTCCTCTATGGGGGATGATCATTGCTCAGCCGAAAGGGAGCAGGGCCATACTTAGGCCCTCCAGTATGGTCTCGGTGTGATGCTCGGTACTACTGTTCCGTAGACAGATGATGCTCTTGGAGCAGCCTGCTTTAGAGAGAGGCAACATATCCCTCCCTAAATCATCTAGGTCTCTCTCTCTCTCTCCTTTTCAGCCTTTCAAAATCGAAAGACTCCACGCCCTCCACCACCCCTCCGCCCACCAGAAACGGCCGGCACGGAAGCGCCCCTCAGCCCCCTCCCCAGCTGGCCAGCAGCTCCAGCCAGTCGTTGCTTGGGCAGCCGCAGGTCAACGCTGGGCCCAGTCCCCATACGCTCAGGCGAGGTGGGTCCTTCAGGGCGTCGGCTCAGGGTCTGGGAGAAGAGCCCGGGGGCGCCAGAAAGGCAGTGAAGGCCAGGCTGGGTCAGAGGTGGAGAGGGGGGACGAGGGACTCCCGCCAGCACAGCCAGAGGAGGGGTGGGTGGGCGGGCGGCCTCATTCTCTTGCTGCCTTCATGCAGGGAAAGAAGAGGGAGGGCTTTAGACACGGGCTGGTAGCGCAGGACTGATGTAGGGGCAGTGGGGGCCGGGTGAAGAAGCTGCGTCATAGGTCCGTTTCTGCCACACCTCATGATTGATGCTCTCGCTGGCCTCTCTGTTGCAGCTGTCAAAAAGCCCGCCCCAGCGCCTCCGAAGCCTGCCAACCCGCCTCCCGGACAGCCCGGGAACCAGAGCTCCAGCCCAGGCCCTCCACCGCCCTCCGTGACCCCTAAGCCGGCCGCCAGAAGCCCTTCTCCCCCAAGCCAGCAGCCCAGCCTGGGAGGCGGCCAGCTGCCCCCCGCTGCCCCCCAGGCCTCTGCGCCTCGGAGATACTCCAGCAGCCTCTCCCCCATCCATGCCCCCAGCCACCCCCCGCCCCAGCCTCCCGGGCAAGCCTCTACCCCTCCTCTGCAGCCCAAGGGTGGCAGCCTGGGGTCTTCCCCAACGGCGGCACCTGGCTCCGAGGCGGCACCCAAGCAGCCCTCTCCCACCCCTCCTTGCACCCCCAGCCCCCCCGACACACCGCCCCCGGAGAAGCACGCTGCCGCCTCCCCAGCCTCTCTGGCTCCAGCCCAGGAAGCCCCATCGGCTGCCTCGCCCCCTCAGACCGGCACGCTGCCGAGGCCGAGGCCTGTGCCCAAGCCGAGGAACCGCCCCTCCGTCCCCCCTCCGCCTCATCCTCCTTCTCACCCGGCTGCTGGAGAGGGTTCCCTTCCAGGAGCCCCCCCAACTGCATCCCGCATCGTCACTGGTAAGTGTGTCTCCTTTCCTGGCGGTGCGTGGAGCGGAATTTGTTCCGGCTGGAGGGGGCGGGGGGTGCTGTCCCCAGGACTGCTGCTGTGTTGTGGTGGTTAAGAGCGGTGGTTTGGAGCGGTGGACTCTGATCTGGAGAACCGGGTTTGGTTCCCCACTCCTCCACGTGAGCGGCGGAGGCTAATCTGGTGAACTGGGTTGGTTTCCCCACTCCTACACACAAAGCCAGCTGGGTGACCTTGGGCTAGTCACAGCTCTCTCAGCCTCACCTACCTCACAGGGTGTCTGTTGTGGGGGGGGGGAGAAAATGATTGTAAGCCCGTTTGATTCTCCCTTAAGTCATAAAGAAAGTCGGCATATAAAAATAAACTCTTCTTCATCTGAGCCAGTCTTGGGGGAGGAAGCTTCCCCAGGCGAAGGACAGCTTCTAGCTGTGGTAGGGGAGGGAGGCTCTTTTTTGTTTTTGCCCATTTGTGACAGTCCACCGGGGATTGCAGACAAGAGCACAGACTCATTGGTATCTTTATGTAAACTTAATCCTTAAATGCCTTGGATTCAGGAGCAGGCAACAGTCTGGCTTCAGAAGGAGCTTTTGTGCAGCTGGCAAAGGCTGCTTGGAGACTTGGGTTTTCAGCTAGAGAAAGAGAGAGACGTTTGAAATGTGGTGGCAAAAATGCTGAAAGGGTTTGATATATGGAAGAAACAAAGACTCTGAATTCAGTGCGCATTTAATTATTGGCCCCCTCTCAATTTCAGCATAGGTCAGCACAGTTCCAAGAACTGCCTCAGGTTTTCATACTTGGGGATAGTACTGGCTTCCACAGCTTCCAAATTGGGAAACATTTTAATTGATGCAGCCAGAGTTTGAGTGTTTGGCTCTTGGGGTTTTGCATCTGTGTGCGTTCATAACATTCTTCTCTCCATCCCTTCCACCGGTTACCACACGGCCTGTTCTTGTGCACCAGTGCTGGGATTTATCCACCACCCAAACTGTTTCCATTGCATCACGGGTACTGACGATCTGCATCCGATGATTTGACTCTTGCCTCCCATCGTTAGAATGTCGGTGAACATTCAGTAACAACATAACTGCTCCGCCAGGGTGGGGCTCACAAAAACCATGGTGGATTTTTTTATTACTACCTGAGAGTCACTGATTGCATTGCGACAGGCGGTCAAAGTTTCTAATAAGCAGCCATGGCCTTGAACCAAAAAGTGCACGATGAAAAAGCTTCAGAGCGGTTCTGCAGGAGCTGGGAACTCTGGGGAGGAGGCAGGCAGTCCCTCGTGGCTTTTCTGTGCTCGGGTTGCGGTCCCCGGCAATACGTAGAGAGGTGTGCCTGTTTACCCTTCAGGCCAAGTCCCGTGCCCCCCCCCCTTTGGTGGCTGCCCCTTTGACACAATCACCTGTTAAATGTTTGGGCACCAGTCGAATCCGTTACCACAGGCTGACTCCTCTGCTAATTTTTAATCTGGAATGGGCGCTTCTTTTAATTATGCTTCAGTCTTAAATCGCTCCCCTGTGGGAAAAGCCTGGCCTTCTCATCAGCTGGAGGAGCGCATGGTCCCCCACCCACCATCCTTTTAATTTGGCAGCGGAACCTCTAATCTGCTGGCTGCAGCTCCTTCCAAAATTTGCCGGGGGCTCTGGAGAGGGAGGCGTTCTCCCAGCTACACACTAATAACCCTTTGAACCCTCTCTAGGTTGCAGCACAAATTGCAGAGAATATTCTAATTGATAATTTTATTAAACAATCTAGATGTTTGACCTGCATTGTTCAGTAGGAACTGAGAGTGGAAGAGGGTAAGGAGAAAATGAGGCCTCTTGATCGGCCAGAAATGTTGCAAATGCGTAATCATGGATGCCGCTTTGCCCCTTACTAACTCAGTCACCGTAACACGGCTTGCTTGCACCTGGACTAATCCGGCATGCCGAAGGAGGGATGCTGCTTTTATGCGTGTGTGTTTTGCGTGCGTCTCCTTCATTTAACACCTTCACTGTGGACATGCATTCCCGGATCCTGCCCCATCCCTTTCCAGCCTCTTCTGTAATGGCACTTGGGGGTTTGCTCCATCCACTCTTGCCTATGGAATGAATTTGTTACAACTTTGGGACCCCTTCTCTGTCACATCCCCCTTTCTTCCTTCGCTTGGGGAGGGGAAGGGGAGTGAGACTTCTTGACTGAGACAAAGGTGCCGCCCAACGGCTCCACAGGGAGCACTGGAAATGTTACCGGAGGCTCAGAATGATAGATTATAGGATTTTATAGACCATGTTATAGACCTGGAGCAATGACCATCCGGGCTCACCTGTGAGACGTGTTAAATCAGCTTCCAGCTTTTTAACTGTGGAAGGGAAAGAGAAGCTGGCGATTGCCGATGGTTTTAAACAGTCTGTTCTGTGCCACCAAGGGTTAGAGGCTTGTTTCTGATTTATTGTACTGCACTAAGTAGCAGGTCCCAAAGAAATATTTTCTCATGGCCCCAGGGTGCACCCTGGCAGTTCCCACTCTAGTCACGTCCATGTGGAGACAGGCCCCTTTTTGGGGGGGGGGCAGTCTTTGCATCAGTCTCCGCCGGTCACAGTGGAGCAAGCACCCTGCTCTGTGAAGGAAGCATGCGTGAGTCCCAGCCAGCCTCTCCCTGTGTCTGAGCATGGCCAGAAGAATGAGCCCCTGCCTGCTCCGAAGCCCGAGCGTAGGTCTTCCAAGGGGAAGCAGCAGGCGTTCCTCAGACCATGCCTGAGTGGGCCTTAATGGGGCCTGAGAGCACCGGTGTCTGTCTCGTTGACAGCACTTCGGTTTCTCCAACTGACGTGGAGAAACTTCCATTCAGTAGCTTCCTGGGTCTACTGCATGCGTAAAAGTAAGAGACATACAACTTCTAAAGCCAAGGAAACAGTTTGCTGGGCGGGAGGTCTGTTTGTGCCCTGGGTGGAAAAAAGAAATTTTTGGGGGGAAATAAAGAAATACGCAACCTTTTTTCCCTTATCCAATCTTAAGGTCCTTTACAACTATATGAATATAAAACGCATTATGTGTAACTTCTGGTATAGTTGTGAATTTTAATTTGCACAATGTATTTGAGGTGTCTGGATCCAGTGTTTTTCAGGGCACAGAACTGGGGTAGCGGGGAGAGCCGTCTGCTCGGCATGTTTTGCCAGGAACGGCTCTTTCGAGTTGTGTGTGTTAATAAATGTCTCCTTGTCACAGACTCCGCTTCCAGTGTTCAAGAGCTACCGTCACGGGGCCTCCCGGCCACAGAACCGCCCTCAGCAGAGTCCATGGTTTTACCAGGTCAGAGTTCTCACAACCACCTTGTGCTTGACATTGATCACGATACCGAAAGCACTGCTCTGTAAAAGAAACAAACCACTCCAGCACACACAGCCCTTCCTATCCCAGTGGGAACCAAACCAGTCAAGACTTAGACAGTGAGAAGCTTCCCTTTCAGAAGAGAGAGCAAGAGGGCTGGGGCTGGGGCTGCCCTTCTTGCGTCTCCAGTGAAGAGCGGGAGAATTTCAATGACCTGCGTCTTGACAGAAGGTGTCAAACTGTGGATGGAACGACCTGTCTGTTTCTGAAGCTTAATTGCTGCTGTCAACCAAGAGGCGCGTCTGCCAAAAAATTCCAAACGAGAATCCAAAGCAATGCATGTATAATGGAAATAACCTCCTTCAAGGCCTCTGTTGGACTCTTCCTAATTCTTGGCTCTTCCCAAGGGGGTGGCCTCGCAAGAGACCCTTCTCTCTGACAATGCTGCAGACTTTTTGTTTAAAAGTATGAACCAAAAAAAACCCGCCGTGTGGGCCGGGGGTGGCCGCTGGATCTCGGCCACCACCCCAACCGATGGGTGTGTCCTTGTGCCTCGATGGACTGTCTGGAGGAAAAGCACTGTCCTTTTCTCTAACCATTTCAGTGCTACTCTTTTAAGTGTTGATTGTTTATTTACTCTTTGTTTTTCATAGTTATTTGTATTAACCATCCCTGCTTTGGTTTCTGTAAAGTCCCTGAACAGCTGCTGTTAAGCTGAAAACTTTGGAAAGACACATTTTTTGCTTTCAGTTGTTATAAATGGGTTGAACTTTGAAAGTGATTTTTGAACCTTTTTTTTTTTTGGACTTTCCTGAGTAAAAAAAAGTTTTGTTGCCGAAAGACAAATGCTGATCACTTTCCAAACTGAGCAAGCTGCCTGCGTTGCGGTCCCATCAAAATAATAAAAAAAGAACTTGGGGTGTTGGCACAGGGCTTCCCTTCTGGCTGTAGACCCTGCCAGGGCCAGAACTGCTTATCACTTGGGTCTCTGTTCCATAGGTTGGGCTCCGTTCAGTATTTCTGTGCTTTTAAAAGTATGATTCATGTAAAATGTTCACTTAAAGCATATGCACACAAAACCTTTCATGTGCTTCAGTCGCTGTGGTTTTGGTTTGAGAAAAAGGGAGAGAAAGGGTGGGAGCACCACCTCGGGGTGGGGTGGGGTGAAGAACAAGAGTGCACTTGCCAATGGAGACCATGCCGTGGGGCAGTGCCCACCAAAAGCAAATGCCCTCTTGCCCTGCCTTGCAGGGCTGCCTGTGTACACATCAGCACTAGCCACATAGCACAAAGGCAACTCCGAGTATGGAGAATGTTTGTATTTGCTAAGCAGGCCCTTCCCTCAGTGTAACCAAAAGAAGATTCCAGGCCGACTCAGACAACATTCGTCCGCTGCTGACTCCACCACGGTGGTCTCGCGAGCACAGTTAGTGTGCGTAGGGATCCTGGAGGGTTTCATGCAAACAGATGAGCAGGCGTGGGCCACACGGATTCTGCAAGAAAAACCCAACAGCCTCGTCATACAGTGCTTTTTGTATGCAACCAAAATAGCTTCCCTGCTAGCAGAGGCGAGTAGCATCTCCCCCCACCCACTCCGGAGTGTCTCTGCTTGGACAGTGTAATAACAGCCTGGCTTAAACGCTGTTTAAGTCGATTATGTCCAGTTACTGTTAAGATCCACCATACAGGCTAATGAATCAAGCAGGAGTCTCAGTGTGGGGAATTTGTTTCTTGTCTGGGAAGCTTTATGGTAGGTAAAAGATGTTCGTCAAGTGGCTGAACTTCCTTCCTTGTGTGCCATATCGGAGAATACAAACCATACAGGGCTGCAGAACCTGCTTGCATGGCCATGTAGAATACTCAGTCTTTTGGAGCAGAGACTTCTAACATGTTGCTCTTCTGAAGAACCAGAAATTTTCTACGAGTCCTGCATTTGAGTTCAAAGAACTGGCCGCAAGCTGTGAGCCGCGGTGTGTGCACTTGAGGATGCAGGCCGTTGCCTTGGGCTGGGGAAAAGGAGGTGTGACCTGTCAAGGATATCCAGCTTCTCCCTTCCTTTTAAACAGGTTTGTGCCGTGGGCAGATTCCCCTCCCCAAAATTATAATCCTCTCACACATCTGGGAACCAAAGTTAGGGGGCTGTCCCAGAATGTTTTGCTTGAAGGTCCACATTTCCTGAGCTTGAAGAAGCCTTTGTTTAACCCACCTGGAAAGCAGGGGGTGGTGAGCACACTTTCTCTGCAAAAAGTTTATCCAGGGCATACTTTCCAGGAGGGATATGGTACCTGAGTCCATGACAGGCTGCAGAGGGTTGTCATACAGGTCCAGGAATTCCTGTGGACTCAAGCATTTTTCGGCCTTGCAAAGGTACTTAATCGTTTCTGTTCGGATCAAGAGTTCCGGCACGACGGAGTGGAGGCAGTCTCCCAGGCCCTTATTGCCCACCTGGGCATTGAGAAAAGAAAAGAGAATAGGAGGAGTGTCTCAGATGACCCGCGTCAATGGTGTGTCTTAGTACACATCTGGATTGGGTGCCATATGTTCTGCTAGCTGCGGGCAACCAGAGATCCGTCAAAAGCGATCTGACGAAGTTCTTGCTGGACAGCGGTTTGTGTTCCATGGTGTGTAGATGTGGCTCATTGGCGGAGAACCTGCTTTGCACACAGAAGCGCCCCCCCCCCCCAGTTCAGTCCCTGGCATCTCCAGTTAAGGCTCTTGGGTAGCAGATGCCTTCTGTGGCTGAGACCCTGTAGAGGACTGAATTGCCAGTCATAGGACCGAACTAGACAGGCCAGTTCTTTGACGCAAGCATAAGGCAGCTTCGTATGTTCGCAGGAAGTAGCTCAAACTTCTCCCTGTGTTAGTAGAGGTCATTAGGAAGAATTTTCTAACAAAGCGGTCCCTCAGTGGAACAGGCTTCCTTGGGAGGTGGGGAGCGCTCCTTCCCTGGAGGTGTTGAATCAGAGGCTGGATGGCCATCTCAGCAATGCTGATTCTATTACCTTAGGCAGATGATGAGAGGGAGGGCACCTTGGCCATCTTCTGGGCATGGAGTAGGGGGTCACTGGGTTGTGTGGGGGGGGAAGTAATTGTGAGTTCCCTTCATTGTTCAGGGGGTTGGACAAGATTACCTTGGCGGTCCCTTCCAGCTCAATGATTCTATTCTATGATTCTATCTCTAAAACTGCTTCTGGGGGGAGGGGGCTTTTGAGAATTGGGTTTTTGCCCCCCAGCAAGGTTTTCCCTTCTGCTAGCACAGCCACCACATGCCCATCCTCACCACTATAGATCTCTGTCCCTTTAGTTCTTTGCTCCTTTACCGCTGTATTCAGATTCTCCCACAGTTGGGTCTGCTACTTACCTTGAGCGTGGCGAGGTAGACTCCCAGTTTGAGGATGAGAGTCAGACACTCCGTGATCACTTCCTCCGTAGTCTGGGTCTGAGAGATGTCTTCGAGAATTTCTGGCACGTCCACCGTTGTCGCATACCACTGTGTGAAGAGCTTGGTCGGGATGTTGTGAGACACCACCAGGATCTTCACGTCACGCAGGAAAGGCCTGAAGTGGGAAAGAGTCTCAAACTATCACAAGAGGCGACCCCGTTGTGGGCTGACCCAAGAGACTCTCTTCCACCCCTACACAACTGGGAAGACTTTCTCCAAGTGCAGCAACTGTGTACAATGTCAGGACCAAGGGCTCGGAGGAGTGGGTGACTGGCCCCCCAGCACGGGAATCCTTCTCCCCTTGGAGAATTGCCACAGTCTGAGTGACCCTGCATGTTTCCCAGAAGTGGGCCAAGGACACAGTAGAATAAACAGCGCATTGTGGGCCACCAGCACCCTTGAAAAGAGGCAGGCTGTTTGGTGCAAGTTTTCACAGGCATCCTCCTCAATGACTTTACTTGTAAGCAGATAAGTTTTTTTTTTCTTGGCTTCTTTGCCATTGGAATGGACCCAAAGGCCTTCTGGACTAATGGAGTGCCTGCTGGCAGAGCTCTCCCTGAAATGTACGCACATGCACACATTTGCCCCACATAATGAGACCATGTTATGTTTCTCTTCAGAACCTGCCAGTGATTCTAATGGGTAGCCCTTGGCAAACTGGCTCACACTCACAAAAACATGTGCCACGATCCATTTGTTTTTTTAGTCTTTGAAGTGCCAAGGAATTCTGTGGTGTTGGCTGCAGTAGATTAACGTGGCTACCTCTCTGGGAATGGTACTGAGCACCCCTGCCCCCCCCCAAACATGCTCATGCACACTGGGAAAGCTGCAGGCTTTGAATCACTTACTCTGGCCCCTGGTTTTCTGAAGCTGCCAGCTCCTTAAGGATGTGGTAGAGCGTGCCGCTGGATGACTGTTAGGAAGGTAATCAATGTATACGTTACAGTGGAGCCTAAAATCTTCTGATAGGGAGGGGTAAGACCACCGGAACAGGACAGAAAATTTAGGAAATGTTTGAATGCAGTTATTAAAATCTAGGTTTGAAGCCCCCCTTAAAAAAAAAAAAAAAACCTACAGGCTCAAGTCAAATCCTCAGTTCCACATAGTGCATTATGGAGACTGATTGAAAAAAGGCAGGCAGCAGCAAAACCACCTCTGTTCACCTCTTACCTTGAGAACCCTACGTGGTCACCATAAGTCGGTTGCAACTTGACAGCAAAAAAAAGGGGGGGATAAGCCTGTGATTTCCCCAACTTGCCTCGAGAACATGAAGAATACAGCTAGAATAGATGAGAAGAACTCCCGAGACGGGTTCCCCCAGGTGGAACTTGGCAATCCTCTTAAAAAGTTGTTCATGGAAAGCTTATAAAGAGAGGAAAACAGATTAGCAATCCACGTATGGAGATTTAGCGAAGTTCTGAAAAGGGGACTCCTGCTAGAGCTTGTGTCTTGCTTTGCATATGGCTGCTATAGGGTACTTCGAGGTCTAATAACCTTCCCTTCCCTTAGAGGAAACTTGCATTGCTTTGAGGTATTGGTGCCTGCTCTGAACGTATTCTAACTCTCCAAAGCACCAGAAAGCACCAGCTATTATTAACAGAGCCCGCAAATGTCTGTGCATCCCTAAGGACAAGGTGGGAGCAGCTACCATACCTATGACTTCTCCGCCGTCTGTGTTTTCTGGCAGCATTGCAACGAGGAACATTCGATGGAGCAGATACTTCTGTGTGGAAGAACACCAGAGTTGTGTTAGTGTGAAACTGCAAAATCCACTTGCAAACAATCCTTAAAGTGCATTGGAAGTGGATTGAAAGTGCATTATTCAGCATGTGTGAAAACGCAGTTGGTGTGGGGCCTGAGAGAGAAAAGGAAGCCGTGGGGTGGGGGTCTGGGACTGAAATTCCACAGGGAACAACGTGGCTCCTTGTTTTTAATAATGGGACAATAGCTGGGAGTGCCTCTGAGCATGTACAGAGTGTGATCAAAACAAAGCCTTTCTAAAAGGCAAGAAGGCCCTGAGCGTGTATTTGCTGTCCTGTGTGCCCCAGCCCAGAAAAACCCCTTCCTGGCTTTCTCTCTTCCCGTTTTGCTGGCTGGCTGCAGAGAAGGTGCCCCCCCCCCGGCCCGCTGCCCCCCAGACTCCGTCCAGGTGGCCGGCCGACACTTTCACACATGTTGGATAATGGCACGTTCGATGCACTTTGCAGCTGGGTTTTACCGTGTGAGCTGGCAAAATCCACTTGCAAACGATCATTAAAAGGGTACTGAAAGTGGATTGGAAGTGCATTATTTGGCATGTGTGAACGTGCCTCCGGGGAGACAGAGAGGATAGGCTGTGGGGCAAAGGGGAGAAAGGAGGGTGGGGCAGGGTGGAGACGAAGGCCCACAGGTGCATTGGATTGGATTCTCGGGCTGCCCTTTCCTGGCCAAGCCAGCCGGGCTCGGAGGGGCTCTTTGGAGCCGCATGAGGAGAAACTGGGAGAGCAAAGAGTGGAATGGACTCCATGAGAATTGGGGAGGGGTCTCCCACAAGGCCCTGTCCTGAGGAAAACCCCGGCAGAAAAAAGCCCTGTGGTAAACTGAGGCAGTTTCCGCTTGAGTGGGGGGGGGGCTGTGGAAATGGGCCACCTGAGGCAAAGCCGTGAGGTGAAACTGGAAGGAGCAGCCATGAGTGGGTGGGATGGCCAAGAGATGAGGAAATGAGGTGGGGAGGAATTAGGAGGTAAATAACGCCTGAGAGAGGGGGGAAAGGGGGCCGTGAACTCCATGGGAATTGGGGGGGGTCGTTTCCCCCCCCCCACAGGATACTGATATGAAGAGAAACCTAGAAGAAGGCAAAGAGGGGGATGAAACCCAACCTGGAAAACAGAAGCTGGGTACCCAAGGCTGGGTGGGATAAATGACATTAAAATAATTATAATGAAAATGTAATTTATTTGGAGCGCTACGTCTAGATAAAAAAATATTTTAAAAACGTTAAAAGAGCACAATGGCAGTTCCTTAAGGTAATTGTGCTATAACCACCCACTGTGTGTGTGTGTGTGTGTGTGTGTGTGTACACACACACACACATACATACATACATATACATACATACATATACATATATACATACATATATATATATATATATATATATATATATATGTATGTATGTATGTATGTATGTATGTATGTATGTATACACACAGTTTAAATCAAACCAGGCATGTATACAGGTTGTCTAAAAAAATTGAATAATATTAGGTTAGTCTCTTATCTATTAAGAAACCAATTATGTAAATCTTAAAAAGAGATGTTTGAAAACACTCACATATTACCACTTACACAAACAACTGGTGAGATTGACTCAAGTTGTTATACAGTAAAACACAATTAAGCAGAATGCCATTGTGCTGTTTTACTGTTTTTAAATGATTTTCTATCTTGACGTAGCACTCCAAATAAATTAATATTTTCTTTTTTATATGTATTTTATTAGGTTTTTCTAGGGATACAGAAGAAGGGAAACAGTTAAATTGGGAACATTACATTATTGGGTCGGCATATTTTCATGAAGAAAAACCTGTCCGAAAAGGCCTTGTGGTCAAATGAGCGGTGGGGTGGGGTGGGGGGTGGGATTGTGAGAACGGACCCCTCGAGGCCAAGCTGTGAGGTAAACCCAGAAGGAGAAGCCATGAAGAAGTGGGGCAAGGGAGTGTGTGTGTTTGTGGGGGGGGGCACAAGACGAGTGGTTGTGAGGTAAAATGTGACCCCCTCCCCAAAGTGACCGTGAAATGGGGCAGTTGTGGGTTGAGGGCTGTGAGAACGGGGGGGGGGGGCAGGTTACGAGGCGAAGCCTGTGAATCGGGGCCAGGGGCAGCGTGCGGCGGTGAGAATAAAGAGGGCTTTGGGAAGAAACGCTACGAGGCCGTGCCGAGGGGGATTCTGCCCCAGATGTGCACCTTCATCTGCTGGCGCCGGATCTCCTCCAGCATGCCGAGGAGCGTGTTCCTTGGCACCGTGTTGGCCATCGCCAAGATGGCTCCCTAGCTGAGCACGCTGGTTCCGGAAGCCGAGAGAAGAGTCCGAGGCCAGCGACGCGGATTCTCAAAGCACGTCAGCCTGCCTTTCTGCCTTTTGAGCTGCTTCCAATGTGGATGCCGGTAACCAAGGATTATCATTTTTTTTTGCAGCTTTTCTAAACAACTGTGCCAGTTTTGCTCCAAACTGGAACCCAGAACCGCCTCCTCAGGAATGATGAACACAAGAAAGCAAGCATTCCTGTGCCCTGCTGTTACATATGGATCGACCGACCGTGTGGGTTTGTCAGGAAACACGAGAAGCTGCCTCCTACTGGATCAGACCCTCTTGGGTCCATCAAGGTCAGTACTGTCTACTCAGACCGGCAGCAGCTCTCCAGGGTCTCAGGCAGAAAAAGGTCTTTCACCTCACCTGCTTGCCTGGTCCCTTTAACTGGAGATGCTGGGGATTGAACCTAGGGCCTTCTGCATGCCAAGCGTATGCTCTACCGCTGAGCCATGGCATCTCCCCAAACCTACATGAACACACGTTAAACTGCCTTATACTGAATCAGACCCTCGCTCCATCTAAGTCAGTATTGTCTACTCAGACCGACAGTGGCTCTCTAAGGTCTCAGGCAGGGGTCTTTCACATCACCTGCTTGCCTAGTCCCTTTAACTGGAGATGCCGGGGATTGAACCTGGGACCTTCTGGGACCCTCCCTGGACTTGCTTTTTGGCAGTGAGCTTAAATCCTTTCTTGGGGAGAAGCATTACTGGTCCAGAAGAAGCACACGGAGGACACCAAGGTTGCCTAAACCACTTTATTGTCAGTTTGTCGGCGCTAGGTTTACCAGTACTGCTGCCTTTCTCTGGCACCACTTAAGAGAATTGCATAGCTGAGCTTGCAAGGTTATCGGTGCAATCTGTCAGGAGCTTCTCCTGCACAAATCCTGACCGTTGCTGTGAGGCTGGCCCAGGAGAACGTCCCTGTGGATTGTGCCTACCCTTTCCGCATGGCGCTAGAGCGAGGAAACGTAGTACCGGGTTAGTCTGGTTATTGCGCTGTGAGGGGAACTGACCAACAAAGCAAAATAGCAGCACAGACAAACAGAGGCATCTTCCCACTGGTGCCTGTTTCCAGTCAGGACAATAAATAAAAAACACACCAATTGACATTCTAGGAGCGGGGGGGAACAAGGAAATGCATCACATTGCTTATAAAATACTCTGTACAAATACTTTCGCTGGTTTAATACACAGTAAAAGGCCCTCGAAACACATTTTCTGTGTGTATGCATGAAAATCCTTCGGTATCTCTGCTTCGCTTAACAAAACAACACAGGTTGCAGACGTACCACACCCAGCGGAGTTCATGGGAAGGACTACCACTGACTAGCATTTGGGAAATGCCCCTTTTCTTTCTTATTGTCAGCACTGATATGGGTTTCCCATCCGGCTAAAGGCCTCAGCCCCTGCCCTTCCTCATTTACCTTCCTAAGAGAAGCCTCGGCCCTTTTAATTAGCACCCGGTATTAGTTTCACTACCTAAGCCATGTTCTCCAAACACCGCTGAAAAAATACAAAGCTGTACATTATTGCATGTGTCAATCCAATAACATTGGTGAATATATACACCGGCGGGGGGGTGGGGGGTGGAGAGAGAGCATTTTGCTCTCAGAGCAACTGTGAGCTTTTTGACGTGTCTACGTAGCAATGGCAAACCAATTCTGAGTCTGGCAAACTGCCGTTGGCTCCCTTCCAGTTAGGTATTCTGGGAAGAGGCTTCTCAGCATCCCCTCTCACGGTGCCCAGTAAAATTAAATTGAAGTAGGTTCGGAATAGACTGTTCGTCACAATGCCTAATTGGCTGGCGGAAAGGGCCATCAAGTTGCAGCAAACTTATGGTGACCCCCCCCCCCCCATGTAGTTTTCCAGGCAAGAGATGTTCAGAGGTGGTTGGCCATTTCCTGCTTCTCCGAAGCGGACACTGGACTTCCTTGGTGGTCTCCCATCCAAGTACTAACACCAGAGCCGACCCTGCTTAGCTTCCCAGATCTGAATGGATTGGACTAGCCTGGGCCATCCAGGCTATTAACTCGTGGAACTCCCTGCCTCAAGATGTAGAAATGGCCATTTTGTTTGAATAGGTCTATCAACTGCTGTTGTCCGTGGTAGCCAAAAGAAAGCTTCCATTCTTGCTTGTTCCTGCTCTCAAAGCTGTTTGCTCTGTTGCTGCCTGAACTCAGGTTGTCTCTCTTGGCACTCCTCTTGAGGAGGACTCTGCCTTTGTCAACTAAAAAAAATAATCCTGTAACACAATTAATTTTCAGAGGGCAGTTGGCTGATTCTTTTATGGAAGCACAGTTACGTTCGAGGCCTCTTTGTGGATCCGACTTCTGATTACATTTCCATTTTAGTTGTTTTAATGTTATAGTTGGGGGCTGCATTTTGGGTTGTGAACTGCCTCGTGCAGATTGCTGTCAGCCACCTTGGGTTCACAAGAGGAAAGGTGGGGCAGAAATGTTTTAATAAATAATGAATAAATAAATAAATATCCAGAGGACAGGTATGCCTCTGTTGGCTAGATGCTTGCATCCTCCTTCCCAGAGGTATGTTTCTGTTGGGAACAGAATGCTAGACTCACAGAACTCGGTCTGATCCAGCAAAGCACATATTTTCCTCAAAAGGCTAGAACTGACTGAATTATTTCCTTGAGGAACATCACGGCAGTTCATTGAGTTTAAAATCAGCTTGAGATTCAGGTGCACCCTCAGAACATATCTGTGAGGGAATGTCTCCAGTTTGGCATCTTAATACTAAAATGCCCACAAAGCGGCTATCTACGAAAGGGACGTGGCCCAGAAAACACAAAGCTAACATTACCGCTCTGCGAGCTGCTGGGTGGGTAGAGGAGCCCGTCCTGCAGCTGATCTACCCTGACCTCTTCATACAGACGGATTGGGGACCAACGGAAGCTGTGGCCCGGGAGGGCTGGGTGCTCTGAGCAACGGCCTCCCATTCCCAAAGGATCCCGAGGCCTCATCCAGTATCTGCCTTTGAAAGAGGGAGCCGCACAGTCTGCCTAGCACAGGTCCTAAAGCCAAAGCGTCATGGTGTTAGAGACAGAGGCACAACTGGTGGTCATGAGGGCCAGGCCATTTAAAATGTGAATGCCAACAATACAATCTTTTTTTTAAAAAGGCTTCCCCCCCCCCCTTCCCAGCAAGCCTTTTACAATCCTTGGCCCATAGCTTTGTTGAAGCTGTGCTGGACCCTGCCAACTGCAAATACCTCAAGTGCTTCTGAGAAACATAAGCCTTTCTTTTCTTCGGGGTGTAAGGACAGTTCATACATTTTTACAGAAACATTATACAAAAGTTAACAGTTCGTCTTAAGTCGTTCATATTTTAAACCCAAATGTGTATTAACAGTGTCTCATCAGTCAGGCAGAGCCGAGCGCTATGCGAAGTAACCCCAGAGGAAGATGCCAGCACTTAAGCACAAGATCAAGTTGATGTTGAGGACGTGTTTCACCCACGGCGCTTCTTTGGGGGGAGCCATAGGGACTTCAGCTTTGGCAGCTATAGGAGTGTCTCTTTCTCTGCTGTCCATCCCACAGACCCACAAAAACAGCCTCATCAGTTTAGAAGCCTTCTTGCCACCCAAAGTACCTGGAGAGGAGACAGTCAACGGTGAGACAACGATCCCTGACCATAGGAACATTTGGCCTGTGCAGAAGGTGGTAAGGGAGGTGCTCTCCTTCCCTGGAGATTTTTAAGCAGAGGCTAGATGGCCATCTGTCAGCCATGCTGATTCTATGACCTTAGGCAGTTCATGGGAGGGAGGGCACCTTGGCCATCTTCTGGGCGTGGAGTAGGGGTCACTGTGTGTGTTTGTGGGGAGTTAGTTGTGAATTTCCTGCATTGTGCAGGGGGTTGGACTAGATGACCCTGGTGGTCCCTTCCAACTCTATGATTCTATGAAGGTCTTCAGGCTTATTCTCAGATGCCACACCTGGTAGCTTAACTTGGCACTCCCTAAAACCAAAATTCTCACGTGTCCTTCCAACAAAGATATCCCACATTTTAAAGTCCCCAACCCTTCATCACCACAAACAGAAGACCATGCCCTTTTGTTCAGGAATGTTTAACCGAGAAGAAACACCTGCCTAGATTCTCTGCAGACCATTGCTGAATTATCTCCAATCTATTCCTTTACACATGCTGCTGAGGGTGTGTTAAGCACTATGCAGCATACGAAGCTACCTTTATAAGCTACGTTTCCTGGGTGTCAAATCAAGGTGTTTTTTTTTTTTTAAACACCTGCTACCTGAGATTCTCTTAATTGGAGATGCCAAGGATTGGCCCTGGGGCCTTCTGCGTGAAATACAGCTGTTCTACCACCAAGCAACATCTGTGCCTGACTGTCCCTTGCTAAGCATTGCATCTAGAGGTCTCTGTGATACAAGCAGTCAAGTGACTTTCTGTCAGCTTAAGGTGACCCTGCCACCTGAACCTTGAGGTGAGGTCAGGGGGATAATGGGATTCAGTTTCAAAGAGGGGATTTCTCTGGATCTCATCAGGGAGCTGGGAAGGCAAAGGGCTACGTCTTGAGCAGCTGCCAGAAGAAATAGGCAGTGCCAGGATTGTTGGCTGGCTTCCTTAGCATTAGGCAACACTTCTTGGATCTCTGTGCCTGGTGGCAAAGAAAATTCTGCATTTGCAAGGTTCAGATCAGCGTCAAAGTTCGCCATGACTCTGAATGCCTCAGTGTGACGGGAGAAGTGAAATGTTAAAAAAGATCTCCCCCCTCCCCGTCATTGGCATATACTGAATGCAAAGGTTTGGTGCAGCGGTGGGTCACATACTTGTCTTGTCGTTGCAAACGTTTTCTGGGCCGTCGCTAACGCTGAGCTGCACTGCAGGAGGAGGGGAAGCCTCGGGCAAGGGGCGGTCCTTCACTGCTGGAACATCCTTGCGGGTGAACCACGTAAGACGGCTGACCTGTTGGCACAGAAAGAGCTCATGAAGCAAGACAGCTTCCCTTTGCAGACTCCCAAGTTTGCTCAGTAAGGACAGCGCTGCTTAATAACAGTGGCTCTTGTTTATTTTTCTGTATCCGCTTGCAGGCCTGTGAATTCTCTGACTTATTGGAAGTTCATAATGTAGAACTGGTTGCAGAATTAAGCCCCGTGAGAATATACTCTTTTAAAGTTTCTAGTTGTTACGGCTGTAAAGACTGGCTTTGGGAAAGCCGTCTGCACGAATTGGTGAGATCTCTCTGGGGAAGGGCAGTTAACCGCCCAGTACCTGTCTCTAGTTCATCCCCTGGCTGTAGGATTTAATACACTTTGCTTCCACTGATTTCAAACAGGAATAAGGACCGGTTCACACGGCAGTGTGGCATCTTTCCCTTCCCAGTCTGGTTTTTACAGTGAACCAAACCACCATCCTTCCAAAGAAAGCCCCTTGCAAACACGTCCCTGGACAACCGGGGTCAATGGCATCTGGCTCTATTACAGATGAAGAGAAAAGGTAACCAGATAATGGGGGTTACCGCACTTTGTATTCCCAGCAATGTATTAAGAGTTTTAAAATGTTATAAAAAACATCGATTTAAAAGGGTTTTTGGATACTACGGCTTATAAATGGTTGGACAACGTCTTCACAGCCAAAGGGGCCAAACAAAGTGCGAACAGTATTTTTTATAACATTTTCAAACTCTTAATACATTGCTGGGAATACAAGTGCGGTAACCCAGAATGAACCACACAATTCATGCACGATGGGTGTGCCGGGGCACTAAGAGCTGTGGGGACCCGTGTCTTATCAGTGGGTCCACTAATGGCTAAGGGGTACTGAGTGATCAATAAGAGTTTTGGTCTATAAGCTTTTGAGAGTTAAGGCTCCCTTTGTCAGATACAAGTAGGAAGGGATTTCTACCCTGCTCTAATCAAGCTGATTACATTTTGGCATTGTGCCTCTGCATCCCGATTCCTTTATTTGCAACACCCCTCCCACCTTCAAGCTGGAATATAAGGACTCCGGGATCTCCATTCCTGCTTGTATTTGATGAAGGAAGCTTTGACTCTCAAAAGCTTATACCCAAAAAAATCTTGTCTCTAAAGAGCTACTGGAACCAAACCTAGCTCTTCTGCTGTAGACTAACGTGACTACCCTAGCTTACAGCACTTAAACTAGCTTATAGCAATTAAACTAGCTCATTGCAAAGTTACTCTTTCGCTCCAGGCCTGTGGAAAGGTTTGAGGGACCCTGAGAGCAGGACAGTAAAGCAGATGTACATAAAAAAACACAAGTGGCCAGTGCCCAATTTGGCAGGACACACCATTCCTTCCGTCGGAGGCTCTGTCAAGAGGCTGACCACCACCACCACCACCAACGTGACGACAGACAGGATGATGGAGAAGTAGAGATAGTGGACATATTTCACCACAGCCGGCCGGCTGTCTGGCTCGTCGCATCGTGGCAGCATGTAGACAAAATCCAGCACCATCCGGATCAGGCCCAGTACCATCCCGACCAAGAGGCCACTGAATGCACCCTGGGAGAAAAGAACAATCCCACGTTGGAACAAGAAGCTAGGAAGCACTGCATCACGATCCCTGTGCCTTTCCCCCCCACACCTCTCCACGGCGTTACCTTTTCATTCGTCCTACGCCAGAAGCACCCCAGGATGAAGACTACGGCCACAGGAGGTTGTAGGTAAGAACTGATTGACTGGATGTAAATAAAAAGCTGGCCGCCTTGGCTGGCCTGGACCAGCGGAATCCAGAGGATGGACACAACCACGAGGAGCAGGACAAACACCCTGGGGGACACGGAGAAAGTCCTGGTCATTGCTTGCTCAGCTGTGCAGTTCATTTTGTGATTCAGGCTTGGGTCCTTAGCCTCGAGCCGCCCCTTTCCCACTGTGCGGCACCCTCCTCTGGCACGAGGTGCCTCTCAGTTCATCGGGTTTTTAATTTATTAATCAAAACACTAGAAGAACCTGGTCTTGCATGAACAGAAATCCCTGCCACTGGAGGAAGGCCTCTGCCACACAGCCCTCCCCTCCGCTCCCAGAGGAGTTTTAAAAAGCTCTCGCCTCTCAAAAAACCTTTCGGTTATCAGACTGTGTACATTGAATTTGGGATTCTTAGAATCATAGAATCCTAGAGTTGGAAGGGACCACCAGGGTCATCTAGTCCAACCCCCTGCACAATGCAGGGAATTCAGAACTACCTCTCCCCCACACCCCAGTGACCCCCTACTCCTCATGAGGTCATAGCTGATTTCTCTATGAGAAATGGCAGACACGCTTCTCTTACAACCAGCGTGCCTACCATAGCTGACCTGTCATGCCCAGCCACCGGAGAATGTTGGGTATATGCCAGGGTGCACACCGTTCATGCAGGGCAACAACTAAACCATATAGGGCTAGCCATTGTGCTGTGTGAGCTCTCCATGCAACATGGAGCAATGCCCCAGTATCTTCTCCATGGCACAGGGGCTCCATGGCATACAAATCAATATAGAAAGAGGTTATCTGAAGGGGGGGAAAGTTTGCAAAAAAAAAAAAAAACTGCCAGAAGTTTTTGGTGACTTTTGTATGAAGCAATATTCATTACCTGAGTTGCAGTTAACACTTTCTCTGTTGGATCTGTTTGGATCCCCTTTGGTCCAAAATAGCAGGTGGTGAAAACAAGCAGATCTGCTGTAACGCAAAACAGCCAGAGGTTTTCTGGGACTCCCGGTGGAGCCGTGCCACATGCTTAGCATGTCTCACCTGCCAACGATCATCAGTTCCCATTCGGAAGACAGAGGCCTGAAATGCCGCCAGAGGTCCATGGTGAAAATGGTGCTGGCGCTGTTGAAGATGGAGGTCAAGGATGACATCAGGGCCGCAATCATCACTGACATCATCAGTCCTCTGAGCCCTGGAGCCAAAAAGAGAGGAGGAGGGCCTTGTTGAGCCAGCCTGGGAGGGGCCACGAGGCTTAGCCTGAACCAAGCATGAACATGAGAACACAAGAAAGGCCCTGCTGGATCAGACCCAGGCCCATCAAGTCCAGCAGTCTGTCCACACAATGGCCAACCAGGTGCCTCTAGGAAGCCCACAAACAAGACGACTGCAGCAGCAGCATTGGCCTGCCTGTGTTCCACAGCACCTAATATATTAGGCAAGCTCCTCTGGTCCTGGAGAGAATAGGCCTGCATCATGACTAGTATCCATTTTTACTAGTAGCCATGAATACCCCTCTCTTCCATGAACATGTCCACTCCCCTCTTAAAGCCTTCCAAGTTGGCAGCCATCACCACATCCTGGAGCAGGGAGTTCCAGCATTTAACTATGTGTTGTGTAAAGAAATATTTCCTTTTATCAGTTTTGAATATCTCACCCTCCAGCTTGCTCCCGAGGCCACTGAGGAAAGTAACTTTGAAGGCTGCATCCCTCCTATTGAGCAAAAAGCTTGCACCCCACTCCAGGAAGAAACAGATAACCTCACGTGGAAGGTGGGAGCCCAGAAAAACTCTTCAGATGACTGTTCATAGTCCTTGCACGCTTACCAGGTAGGTCAAAGTCTCAGCCTTCCAAGGCTAAGTTTCACTTGCTGGTTATCTCTGCGCCAGCTTCTCTTTGAATGGGAAGTGATTTGTGAAATTAGAAGCGTGCGTGAATAATATGTTGAATAATCCTATATTAATGTTTTTATAGCTCCTTTGTTGTAATGATTGCTCTTCCTTATGGTGCTATAATGGCTAGTTTGGTGTCTAGGGTACAAAGTGCCTGCCTTACCTTGCCAAGCCTCTTTGGGTTGCAGAGCTGCCCCTTACCTATTGGTAGAAGTTCAATGACAAGTTTTGGGTAAGCAATGTCCGAACATCCAGATGGGTTGCCGCAGATATCTTCACAGGCTTTTGGATCGGCACAAGCCACCAGATCTGCCACACAACGCAATTAAAAACAGCCCCCCCCCAAAAAAAACCTGTCAGAGAGGGAGAGCTGTAGAGAGCCGATAAGCATACAAAACCATGAGCATACAAGCATAGCCCTCATTCACGTACATTGTTCCCTGCCAGAATGGGGGTTGAACTAGGGTGGCCCGCTCTGGGTTGGGAAATACCTGGAGATTTTGTGGGTGGATCCTGAGAAGGGCAGGGTTTGGGGAGGAACGGGACCTCAGCAGGGTATAATGCTGTAGAGTCCACCCTCCAAAGCAGCCATTTTCTCCAGGGTAACTAATCTCAATAAGACCCAACAAGAGATGGATTGACTCAATAAAGGAAGCCACAGCCCTCAATTTGCAAGATCTGAGCAAGGCTGTCAAAGATAGGACATTTTGGAAGACTTTGATTCATAGGGTTGGCATGAGTCGAAAACAACTTGACGGCACTTAGCGCACGCACACAATTAATCTCTGTTATCTGGAGATCCATTATAATCCCAGGAGGTTTCTAGCCATGACCTGGAGGTTGGCAACAGCTTGCATACAGCAGCAGCATCTCCCTTCTGTGCTCTTTCTGGAATTTGACCCTGCCTGCCCATTTGACCTCTTTTGATGCATGACAACTACCAAAACAACCCTCCCCGCAACAAATCCTCTTTTACATTAATTGTTTTTTAATAGATCCAAGAGTACGTGACCCCTCTGCAATGGTGACCTTGGGCGGAAGGCATCACCTGCCCGTTGCTTCTTACCTGGAAAGAGGATGCGGCTGATCATGCCGGGCAAAACCATCATAAAGAGAGGCAGGACCTTCAGGTAGGAGGCCAATAAGGACCCTCCCTTGGCATGAGAGAGGGACTTGGCTGAAAGTGACCTTTGAACAATGACCTGTGGGCGAAGGGAACATTTTTGGTACAGGGCCTCGGAAGGCAAATAGAGACGGCTTGAAATGGGCATTGTTTATTTGTAATTAGTACAGCTGTATATCTGATCCTTTTTTGGGGAGCCCCATATTGTATTGTTGAAGGCCAAAACTTTCTCTGCAGGACAGCAGTGACCTCAAAGCAACAGAGAAGAAGCGCTCAAACGGCTGGTGCCAGGGGGGTGCTATTTGGGATTGGAGGACTCAAGTTAAGAACATCAGAAGAGCCCTGCTGGATCAGACCAGTGAGGGTCCATCTAGTCCAACATCCTGCCTCACACAGTGGCCAGCCGGTCGTTGTGGAGGTCCCAACAATGGGGCACAGAGGCTGAGGCCTTCCCCTGATGTTCAGACCCCTGCGAGGCTGGGGAGCAGCCAGCGTGGTGTAGTGGTTAAGAGCGGCTGTTTGAAGCAGTGGACTCTGATCCCGGAGAACCGGGTTTGATTCCCCCCACTCCTCCACATGAGTGGCGGAGGCTAATCTGGAGAACTGGATTGGATTCCCCACTCCTCCACATGAAGCCAGCTGGGTGATCTTGGGCTAGTCACACTTCTCTCATCCCCACCTACCTCACAGGGTGTCTGTTGTGGGGAGGGGAAGGGAAGGTGATTGTAAGCCGGTTTGATTCTTCCTTAAGTCGTACAGAAAGTCGGCATATAAAAACCAACTGCTTCTTGTTACCTTACAAGAGTGACATGGAGATCCGTCTCACAGCATGGAATGAAACAGATCACATTCAAGAGGATGATGTGATTTCTCTCCCCACCCAAGATGCCCCCAAGATACAGGGACAGAGCTGCAGGGGATTAGTCGCAACTCTTCTGTCCTTCAGAACTGGCTCTCCGGCCTCTCCTTTCTCTCCTAAGGTTGTGCATGGAGAGTGGGGAGGGGCCGTGGCTCAGTGGTAGAGCATCTGCTTGGCATGCAGAAGGTCCCAGGTTCAATCCCCGGCATCTCCAGTTAAAGGGACTGGGCAAGGAGGTGATGTGAAATACCTTTCTCTGCCTGAGACCCTGGAGAGCCGCTGCCAGTCTGAGAATACTGACTTTGATGGACCCTCAAGGGTCTGGTTCAGTATAAGGCAGCTTCATGTGATGTGATTTGCTGTCGTCCAGAAGAAACGCCCGCCAATGAATCCAGCTAACTCTCACCTGGTCTGTGCACCAGTACCACAGAGACGGGATGGTCATTCCAACCAAGACCCCTGGCCATGGGAGGTCAGAAGTCACAGGGTCCCTGAAGATGTGAAAGGCATCTTCCCTCGGCAAGCCGCAGCTGCTGTTTCCAGGGTGGCTCTTGGCAATGGCCTTGAAGTACCGGTCCTTCAAATCCTCAAGCCCTCCAACTTTGGCAAAGCCTGAAAAGGGAAACCGAAACCTGCTGTTGGCAGTCTGCTCTATATGGGCTATTTCACTGAACTCGTTCGGTTCAAAGAATGAGATTTATAGCCCACCATAGGAGGAAACTGTGATCTCATACTGTCAGCTATTCAGCTATAATAACCACCACCATCCTCCTAATATATTCCCTATAACATTGCCTGCTCATACACACACCTAAGCCTCATAAGGACCTGCTGCCAGATATGATGAGTCTCAGCATTGATAGAATGCTTTAGAATATGTATTATATTTTATGACTCTCAGCAGCTCTGAGCCGAGCCGTGGCCAGGTAATAGAGCGGGATACAAGACCAATAAATAAATAACCTTTAAAGCTCTTCTTACAGATTAAGGTAGGACAGAGTGATCATCTCTCCCTCCAGAAGGTCGGACCAGAAACTGGGTTGAAATCAAATCAAAAGAGTTTCCGCCTAGACATTAAGAAGAATTCTCTGACAGTTAGAGCGGTTCCTCAGTGGAACAGGCTTCCTCGGGAGGTGGTAAGTGCTCTTTCCCTGGAGGTTTTGAAGCAGAGGCTAGATGGCCATCTGTCAGCAATACTGTTTCTGTGACCTTAGGCAGATCATGAGAGGGAGGGCATCTTGGCCACCTTCTGGGCATGGAGTAGGGGGTCACTGGGGATGTGTGGGGGAGAGGTAGTTGTGAATTTCCTGCATTGTGCAGGGGGTTGGACTAGATGACCCTGGAGGTACCTTCGCACTCTATGATTCTATGATCTCCACGTCGCACCCATGGAGGCGGGAGGGGCAGGGGCTGAGAGATAATGGCGTGCCTGATGAGGCCACCAAGTGAGTTCAGCGCCGGGATGAGATTGTGGGGTGGGGGAGTGATACAGAATCAACCGGAGCCCTTTTGCTTTCCCTATAGTTCGGTGGGGATCAGGCGGAGAGTATCCTAAAAAAGCTACTCACTGAAACCCATGAGAGTCAGGGCACCGGCCAGCATGATGACTGTTTGCAGGGTGTCCGTGTAGATCACTGCTGCCAGGCCACCTGTGGAGAGAAGAGGAGGGAGGAGGACGTGGTCTGGCCACCAGTTCTGCCCCCTATTTGGGCAGGCATCTAAAAACCCTCGAGGCTTCTGGGGGCTGTCACAAATGGGGTCTGGAGGATCAGCTGACTCCCTGGACTGAGGTGGTTTCGAGAGAAGCGTTGTCTCTTGTAAACGGGACACGCATCGAACGTTTTAGCTGTCCCGACTCAAACCCTCGCCTCCTTATGACAGAGTAGATGGAAAGGGACCGATTCTAAGAAAATGTTTGAAAGACCGTTAGAAGAAGCGGTGGCGCTTGCTAGACTGGAGGCCAGAACAGAATAACCCTTTTCTGGGGCGACTTTCATCCTCTTCTTGATCTCTGGAACTCAACCAAGGTTTTTGGTTGCCCGCTAAATCACCCTCCGTGTTTTCTCATTTCCCCAAATGCCTCAGAAACCAAAATTTTCTGGTCACTTCCTCCTTGAGAAACATCTCTGTTTATCCAGGTTACCTTTAATGATGATGCAACCATATGCTCTATGTTTAAAAAATTCCGCCACTCCCTGGATTCTTTTGTTTGTTGGCAAATGAGTTCATCTCAGATT
This sequence comes from Euleptes europaea, assembly GCF_029931775.1. Lineage (NCBI taxonomy): Eukaryota > Metazoa > Chordata > Lepidosauria > Squamata > Sphaerodactylidae > Euleptes > Euleptes europaea. The sequence continues at coordinate 204,776 of NC_079332.1, read as the reverse complement.
TTATCACTGTCTGTGATGACCTTCGAGAAAGATTTAGTGCCCGGGCCGAACAAAGGGAGTGACTTAACCACCCAATCAGGTTTTACCAAAATGAACTTGATCCCTGGGGTGGGGGAGCAGGATTTGGCCATGTCAAGTTTCTAAGGGGCCTAATCACAAAGTCTTTGTGTCCTCCATTTGTCCACACTTGTTTAGAAAACATGCTCTGGGAATTCTGTGCATGGAGATTAATTCCCAGGTGTGCAAGGCCCCGATTCTGATTGGTACTGCAGACAGAAGGGGTTTAACCCCCCCAAGCTCCTTTTCTGATCTGAAATGGCCCAGAGGAGCTTAAGGAAACTAACATGTAACACATCAGTACATAATAAGTGTAATTAACAGGGCTTCACGGGTTCATAATGCATGATTGGGCCCTTCAGTTCACAAGGTGACAACTGTGTGGCAGATAGTGGGCCTGTGTCTGTTGGCAAAGCACTGAGAGGGGACAACCAGCCCATTCAACAAGCCCAGTTTACTGACTCCACACACCGCAACCCTTGGGTCCAAATTAATCCTCAATTAAAGTAGCAGGTAGAAAAGCAAATGGTAATCAAAGTTGTCATTGCCCTTGGGGTGGGGCCGTGCCGTTGTCACATGCTCTGTACTGATTATGCCCTCTGTAATGGGCACCTGCACGAAATTCTGTCTGTCTTCTGAATGTTCATCTTTCACATCAATAGGAACCCGTCAAGCCTGAGACACCTCGTGTCTGGTGGGACAGCAACCGGATGTGCATCGAACCCATTCACACGACCACATTCCGCCTGACTCTCCATCAACAGGTAACTAAATTGCCATGTTGGATTCGAGTCCAGTATCACCTTAGAGACAAACAAGAGTTCCAGGGTATAAGCTTTTGAGAGGCAAAGCTCCCTCAGCTCTGGAAAGTTTACACCCTGAAACTCTTGTTTATCTCCAAGGTACTGTTGGTCTCAAATATGTTTTACCATACACCAACACGGCTACCCTCTGAAACTAAATTGCCATGGGTTCCCCCACCTAACGGGTCAAAAACTGTTATTGTGTTTGCTTGAAGTTGTTGTTCCAGGCTTTTATTTTGTGGTTTTTATCAGCTAAGGATTTTAGTGCGACTGAGTTTCTTAAATATAACAAGGAATTCTCACAATGATTCGATAACCTTAAGCAGATGATGAGAGGGAATGCACCTTGGTCATCTTCTGGGTATGAAGTGGGGGTCACTGGCGTGTGTGTGGTGGGGAGGTAGTTGTGAATTTCCTGCATCGTGCAGGGGGTTGGACTAGATGTCCCTGGTGGTCCCTTCCAACGATTCTATGATTTGCATACTGAGTTTCTGACGAGATCATTGTTTCAGTCATCATTGCTTGTTTGTTGCCTTAATACTGTTGGTTTTATTATTGCTATTATATGATTTATTGTTCTACACTTTCAATCTCTGTGTTGTTAGTTGCCCTGAATGCTGTTATAGAAGGGGGTGGGGAAGAGAGATAAGGAGATAAACCAAAACACTTTCCCATCCGACCCCTGAGAGCGCTCGGACTCACCTGCCACAGTATAAATTGCTGTGATTATCAGCAAGCCGATAACAGCCACGTAGAGATCCCAGTGCAAGGCTTGTTGGATGAACAGGGCCCCAGCATACATGTCGACCTATTAAAGAAAGAAAAGGCTGCAGTAGATGCCAAGCAGGGCACCTTTCCGCAGGGGAGCAACCAGAAGGCACACGGAGACGTATGAGGAGGAGAGGTGGTCCATCAGACTTGCGGCCCCCATAGACAGAAGACTGGCTTCCGCCCTGCTAAGGAAGAATTATTGGCGCAGTATTTAGCTTTTAGCTGTGTCAGATTTTGATTAGATGTGTGTAGAGAGCTCAGGGCATCCTACTGAGTTTTAAGTTGGGGAAGGGGTTTACTGGTCGGCAGCTGCTGGGCCTGTTGACATGCAAAGCCTGGGCAAATTGTCCCCGACGCACCCATTCTGGACAAGCCCAGCCACGTGTATCATCTCCTGCTCCGATGCAGGCCACAGCGGAGTATAAAAGCAGGTCTCTGACTAGTGAAACCTGTGGTGCACCTTGGTTGACAATCTAGGCCTGTCCCAGGGGGGAACCCTCCATTGTTTGCCACAGCCCAATGACTCCCTGAAGAAATCACAAGAAGCCAGTTAATTATGCCGAGAAAACAAGCCAGCTTTTGAGAGGGCCAAACTAGGAATATGTAGATAGTTGCAAAGTTATTGGCTGATACTGACCCAAATGTAACCCTCGCTGTGGCAAAATTTTTATCTACCGGTATGTTTTTAATTATACTTATTTTTAGCTGTACTGTTTAGATATTATATTTTTTGTATTATGGTTATTTATGTACTATGGAATGTACTGAATTTGTTTTGCTTATGACCAGTTGGTCCTCAAGCATAAAGAATGGAATAAAGGAAAGAAAGGACTAGGGACATCTTCAGGTCAGTCTTGGCTGCAAAAACATACAATGCCCTGTTGTTGATTACAACTTGTAGAAGAGGAAGGGGCCCAAATGGAAAGAGGGCTCCAGCATTTCTTTCTAAGGGCTGTACAACTGTTAATGAGCAACTACAGAGAAAGTTTCGTGAGTTACTCTTTAAAGCTTGGCGGCCAAGGAGGCCTAGTAAATAACCAGGCAGGCCAATCATCTCCTGGGCTTCCTCTACACGTAGCCCTTTCTGCTGTGGTCGGCATTTCCTTTTCATCTGTATCTAGAGAATAAGTTTACACAACAGAGGAAACCAAATAGAGGGGAGCCAAAATAGAACACCTGGCAACAGACAGAATCGATAAGGAGGGCAATTCTGTTCTTAGACCTGGGCTGCTGCAAACTGACCCGCTGCCATAGGGCTCTCTCCCATGTTACTGCAGCTCTCTATCAAAGTTCCTGTGGGGAACCTGCAGTTTCAGCTCTTTGGTGTCGTGCCTGGATCCATAGGCTTAACCTCCCTGGGTTATGAGTTTATATTGGATAGAGGTCACAGCCATAGGTTATCTTACAGGTTCTTTCCATGTAAGGCTTTAGAAGCGATGTGGTCAGCACATGTTTTTGAAAACACCACACAGAACCGGTGACCTACACTTAGCCTTTCCGGAATGGATCCATGGCCGCAATCGTAGATTCTTCTTGTGTCCTGTTTATAGCTTTGGCTATGGAACAGTTGCATGGGTAACCCGTTCTAACCTGACACTTCCCATATTTAAGAATCATAGAGTTGGAAGGGACCACCAGGGTCATCTAGTCCAACCCCCTGCACAATGCAGGAAATTCACAACTACCTCCCCCCCACAGACACCCCAGTGATCCCCTATTCCATGCCCAGAAGATGGCCAAGATGCCCTCCCTCTCATCATCTGCTTAAGGTCATAGAATCAGCAGTGCTGACAGATGGCCGTCCAGCCTCTTCTTAAAAACCTCCAGGGAAGGAGCTCTTACCACCTCCCGAGGAAGCCTGTTCCACTGAGGAACTGCTCTGACTGTCAGAAAATTCTTCCTAATGTCTAGAAGTCAGAGGACACCTCTGAATAGGATCCTGTCTTTCCCAGATGGATGTGATGTCAGAACAGATTCTAAAAGAACAGGCAACTAGGGGCAATACATCTCCCACAAACCTGTCTACGTGCAGGGAAAGAGCCCTTTAAAGGAGCCCCTTAAAGATTAACCACTTCTGGCCAAGTATGAGTTTTTGTGAGCTACAGCTCACTTCGTTAGGACGTGACTATGTGCCGGGAGAGTGGGATCCGTCCGTATTCTTTTGATGCAGCCCCGTGGTTCAGAATTTCCCTCTCCTTTCGTTTCTTTGTCTGTCGTTCCACACCTGCCACATTACAACAGCAACAGCAACAGGCAGAAATGACACTTATTAAGCCTATGTTGACCTACTCTTTCCAAGCCAATTCTGTTCTGTCTCCTCTCGTCTCCTTACTTACTGAGATTTTGGTGAATATATAGATAAACAAGTAGAGAATCGCTAGGAAGATCTGTATCCTTTTGCCACCAAACCGTTTCTGCAAGTATTCTGGCATGGTTGTAACCTGTAAGGAATGGGAAAGTGTCAGTCAAGGGGGTGGGTGGAGATATTTTGCAGGGAAGAACACACCAGAGCTTGTATATGGCTGATGCTGAGGGTGGTGTGGGGGCAAGTTTTGTGAGGTGCTTTGGGGTGTGATTTGCCTTATTCAGCAGCTCTCCCAGCGTGTGAGTTGAGGGCACAGCAGAGAGAACTCTGAGCAGACACAGACACGACTCCTATCTGCGTTGGGTGATAAGGGACTATTGCAGGGCAAAAGGCATCAGTGCGCTGGGGGAGGATACAGCAGTGACCTTGGTCCTCGGTCCTTCTGGCATGCCGGCTCCAAAGGCCCATGCCCTCTTCCTCTCATAACTTTTTGGCATATCCTCACTCTAGCAAAGGAAAGAACAGGCAGGACTCTGCTTTCAGCAACATTGCCAGACGCACAAAAATATTTGTGCAGGCATGAAAACCAAGGGCTTTCTCATGAAGCTCTGTGCTCTCCTACACCAATATAAGGTGCCTATCAGTGCCACTCTAGCAAGCTCAGTGGCTGAGCATCAGCTTGGCATGCAGAAAGTCCCAGGTTCAATCCCCAGCATCTCCATTTACGGACTAGGCAAGTAGGTGATGTGAAAGACCTCTGCCTGAGACCCTGGGGAGCCACTAGGAAAACAGGAAAACAGAGCCACTACTGGTCTGAGTGGCATCTTGGCCATCTTCTGGGCACTGGGTGTGTGTGTGGGGAGGTAGTTGTGAATTTCCTGCATTGGGCAGGGGGTTGGACTAGATGACCCTGGTGGTCCCTTCCAGCTCTATGATTCTATGAGTACACAATACTGACCTTGATGGACTGATTGAGTATAAGGCAGGTTCATGTGCTCATGTGAACAAATCTTGTGGCTCTGGGGTCAGCATTCCAAACTGACAGGCCGGGCAGCTTTACCGGCCAGAGAGGGCCAAGTAGGGGGCTGGAGCCAGTGCTTCCCTGCCCACTGAGATTGCCATGATCTGGGAAACGTTACTGTTGAGGAAGTTGACTTGGGAGCAGGTTGCCAGTACCCGAGAAAGGACGTGTGGATCTCAGGCCTTTGTACTTACCCCAGCAGCCATGTAGATGGGAAGGAACAGCCATGCCAGGACCAGGACACAGAACATGCCCTAAGGAAGGAAGGAAGATGCAGGTCAGAGGGAAGGGCAGAGCCACAAAACCAGCTGAACACCGCGTGAACAGGCTGGGTAAGATAGAAGGGCCCATGATACAGGTGGCATAAGAACACAAGAAAAGCCCTGATGGATCAGATCCAGGCCCATCAAGTCCAGCAGTCTGTTCACACAGTGGCCAACCAGGGGCCTCTAGGAAGCCCACAAACAAGACGACTGCAGCAGCATTTATCCTGCCTGTGTTCCACAGCACCAAATATAATGGGCAAGCTCCTCTGATCCTTGAGAGAATAGGTATGCATCATGACTAGTATCCATTTTTACTAGTAGCCATGAATAAATGCTCTCCTCCATGAACATGTCCACTCCCCTCTTAAAGCCTTCCAAGTTGGCAGCCATCACCACATCCTGGGGCAGGGAGTTCCACAACTCTGTGTTCGGTGCACAAATCTATTGTCTTGTGCGTTCATTTATTTTATTTGTAGCCCTTCTTTCTCCCTGAGACTCAAGTCAGATTTTGCATTGTATCTCTCCTTTCCTCTAAGGAGCTCAGGGAAACATGTGGTTCTCCCATCCCTATTTTACCTTCACAACAACCCTGGGAGGTTGGTTAGGCCGAGAGTCAGCAGTTGTCCCAAGTTCACCCATCGAGCTTCAGGGCTATGAAGCAGGTCTCCCAGACCCTAGCCCACCACGCTGTCCACTACACGTAGCTGCCGGTGGAAATAACCTCGGGTTTCTTGGTGTTATTTGCAGACAGAGGAAAGCCTTGCCCAGCATTCCAATGCCATGTCGGGCAATAGAAGTGGTACTCACATTCCACTCGTAGGCTGTGGCAGCGATTCCAGACGCAGCCCCAGAGCCCGCCAGGCCGATGAAATGCCCGCTGCCAACGTTACTCGCAAACAGAGAAGCCCCCACCTGTCAGGAGAAGCAGTCGGTCAGCCTCCGGTCAATTTCTCTCTCCCTTGCCAAGATTTCCACACTCTGCCTAGCAGAGAAGTATTCAGCCAGGGCCCTCCAAAGGGCTGTTTGGTTTCTCTTGGAACAGCGTCCTGTGCGTTTGGTGGCTACCGCATTGTACTGGCCGTTTTGTCTGAAATTGCCGTAATTAGTTAATGCAGTTATTACCCAGGATGCAGGCCAGGCTGTTATTGATCTGTAGATGAACCCTAATACAGTCTGGTGTATTTTGTGCTGTTTGTGGCAGCGTTTTCGAATGGAAATGAAGGCCCTGGTTTGTCCAGCACGGACTAACCGCATGCTTAGTAGGCAGCTTGCAGGAGAAGTGAGCAGGTTGGAGTTGGGGGGTTGGTGGTAAAAGCCCCTCAGTTTCCCAGTGCATTGCAGCCCCTCCCCCCACCCCTTTGTTTTAAACAGTGGCAACTACAAATAGGAAAAAAGACGAGGAAATGTTTAGCAAAAGAACCAGTTACATTAACCGCTTCGCATGAGCGTGTGAAATATTTATTTATTGTCACCAAATATGGACTTTTTAATTAGTATTGCTATTTCTGTTCCATGGGTGAACAACAGTGAAACAGGATGAGTAACAGAACAATTATTATTTTTTAAAAAAAGAGGAAATAGTACAATTACAAGAAAGAAAGCAAGATTAGGAAGCAATTAATTACAGGATTAATGGCTACGTGGCCAGCAGCCAGGAAGACAAGTTCACTCTCAGGGACTGAATGGGACCTTCCCTTGAATGGGCACGCTTCATATCTTTTCCTGTGGGAATAGGGCATTGTGAGATATTAATGCAGACTTAGTTCTACATTAAATGTAGTGTACATTCAGGCATTTTCTGGTGCACAACAGTGTCCGTATTTTGGCACAGCTAGACCACACATGTAAGTTAAAAAAAAAAAAGCAAATTAGAGTGGATCAGGGGGAACCACCCAAAACGAAGTGCATAATCCAGATTCCACATGTGCTCGTACACATGCCCATTCACACACAAGCCTGAACACAGATGAGCAGCAGGAAGAGGAGAGCCGGTTTTGATTTTCAGCAATTGGGTCTAAAGGACAGGCATAGAAGTGTCCTGGTGGCAGCTTAGGTGGCAACCCCAAGCCCAGCCTACATCGCCAGTCTCTGCTGAAGAGCCTTCTGTGTTGTGCCATGTGTGAACTCTGCCAGCGTAGGTTGGGGATAAGGCTGGAACCCCACTGGAACGAAAACACCCCATGAAGACTGATTCTCATCCAGGAGATCACTTACCGGCCACCACACCATTTCCCCTCCGGCTAGGAAGTAGCCCTTCACGGTACTCCGCTTAGTCTTCCACATGGACTGCAAAAAAACATAAAAAGGGGCAACCCTGAAGATACATCAGTGGCTTCTCCAGAAACACCCCACCCAACTGGAAGAGCATGGGCAACATTTACTGTTTTTCAGGTCTTTTGTGAACAGCAGGACCTGCCTTTGGATCTGGCTACTGATTCTGTGCCCACTGTTTTTACAAGCCCAGCTGGCACCTTCGGCATGCAGATCACCCCGGGCAGGCAATTTTGACCCACCAGCAAGGGCATCCTTGGGTGCTGGTGAGCGTAGGCATAGACCTGCAACCTCGAAGAGGATGAATAGAGAGGAGGGGACGGGGTCACATGGGCTGCATTTACAGTCCACAAAGAAGGGCTTAGGCCAAAGTATCTTTCATGTTTTTGTTGTCTTGTTTTCTAAACTTGCTTTCTCTTCATTATATCTACTCTTTACGCTATTAGCTTGAATTGTCCGGCTCATTTTTCACATCAGTTGGTTTCAACAGGAAACACATTTCTTGCTCTGATTTCCCCCACCTCATCCAGTTGGGATGAAATTGTTCCCAGTGCCCAGGGGGGATTCTCCCTGCCACATTTCAGACAGCTGAGAGAAAGCGTCCCTCCGTTACAGGTAGCTACAGCACAGGGGAAGCGTTCGGCAGAAACCCACTGCCGGCCGACGGTGGTCTTTTCTCAATTTGTATAAAGGGCTTTTTTTTTTTTTTGCACTTGATTAGATTAACTGATGTTCCATTGGAATGGTCAAATCCACTACAGACTGTCCCTGGGTAATAGAAATAGATTTCAGAATAAAACTTCTCTCTCACCCACAGTCCAACCGCCAAAACAAACACGAAGTACAGAACCAAGACAATGATATCCACAGACTGCAACGTCTGTTGGGGAAACGCGTTCCAGTTGTTTGGGGTGGTCGACGTGGTTGGTGAGCTGCTTGTCTCCATTGCCTCTTGGATTGGTCGGATGCCTCTCTTTCCTGGTGCATTTATCTGCCCAAACAAGAGAGAGGGAGAGGTTGCTAGTTTATAGGGATCCACTGTATTCCGACCGACAATCAGCGTCTGCTTGTTCATCGGACTCCTTCGCTTTAGGGCTGAAGTCGACAGTAGCTTCTGAAGGGCCCATTCAAGCTGGGCGCTGCAAGTGAAAACACGCCGTTGCGGCTGATTGGGTGCCAAAGCATCAGACTGCAGGCCAGTTTGTTTGCCTCTGATCTGAGCAGTATCTCTAGTTTAAACAGGTATTGGGGGCTGGGAGAGATGGTGGGAGAGCAGTTGGATTAGATGGGTCCTGGGTTAGAGGGGCCAAAAGCTTGACGCTCTCTTTTTTTTTTTTAAATCACATGCTTGCAGTGCTTTGACTCAGCACTAAACACAGGAAGAGACAAAGGATAAGATACTTCAGTTCCGTTTTTGCATAACCCTTTGCCACTTTCTCTTGCCAATGACTGATAAGAAGGATTGAGCGTCTCTCATTCAAAAGGAATTTAGCCACTTGTACCTTCCCCAAGGTCTCCAGATATTCTGGAGGACTCTGAGTCCCGTAACATTTGCTACAGAAAACCTCCAACAGAAAGGAAGGATCAACTCAATTAGACTTACTTTTGCACATGTGCTTGGGTGGGAAACTGAAGAGAGGTTCTGCTCAGTGCCTTAGGCTAGGATTCGAGGTCCCAATCCAGCCCCACAAAAGGAGGCGGCCCAAGATAACCTCCTCAGCGCCCTCGTGCTCAGCTGGCTAACAGAATACAGTGGGAAATGGAAGGAAATCGCCCTCCTGCTCCCGGGCTTGGGATGCACACACACGCCGAAGTAACAAGATTCTGCTAATATTTTCTCTGCCATGGTATGGAATTTGCAGTCTGTTCCTCAGCCATAGGGAGAACAGGAGCCTCATTATCTCTGGGGGAAAAGATAGTTTTAATGGCCCCGTTGCCATCCCGAAGATGCAACGCTTCTTCCAGCGCATATGTGGCAGCACCTGGAAGACATAACTTACCGTTCCATGTGCAAGTCCTCGCCAAGCCAACGAAACACCAACAGGGAGCGTTGGAGAGCTCCCCTCCACAACAGCAGTGGTGCTGTGCCCGGCTGCTGGAAAAGCTTCCTGGAGAACGAGTTATTCGAAACTGCTGCCAGCCACCGCCTGGGGGTTTTGAGAGCAGGCAAACGAGTTTCCCTCCTTGGGTCTTGGCACTCAAGGGTGCTCATGGAGGGGCGGGGGCCAAAACACCACCTTGCGTGTGGGCGTGGCTTCCATAATTGGCCAGAACCTTTCCTCTGGCAGGAAGTAGCTGAGGCAGAAAGTCTCTGGGAAGTGCAGAGAGCTCGTCAGGAGGCTGCAGGGCCAGCCGAGAAGCTCACCTTCTCTCCTAAGAGGTGCATTTAAGAGAGGCCCTTTGCTGTACGGCTTTTAGGCTGGGATGCTGCCAGGTACCCAGGCCTGGCTGAAGACATTTGGATGGATGCTGAAGAAAAGAACTGCAGCTGCTACACTACTCTCACACAGTGTTTGGCAAAGGAAAACGAACCCATCTGGTTTCCGTTAGGTGAACAAGGGCAACTTCATTGAAGCTAGATCTAGCAAGGACAGTAAGTTTTAAGAACAGAACCTGCATGTACATAGGCAGATACCGCTGGTGGCCAGACACCAGAGGGAAAAATTTATCCCAGTGGCAGCTGGCTGCTGCGGTTGCTAGAAGCAGAAGAGAAGCCTAGATGGACTTCGGTCTGACCCAGCAGGGCTCCCCCTGGGTGCTTAAGATGTTCACACTGGCACAATAAACATTCAGCTGCTCTGAGGTCTGGATTTCATATTAAGCCAAAGAACATTTGTGAGATAATAGCTTCAAAATATGGAAACTCAGAAAGCATGTTTATGCATTTTGAACATGGACTTCATTATTGTAAAAGAGCATCTCACTTTTCTCTCCTCCAAAGAAAGCAAAAAATAAAATAAGAATGCAGGCCCTGGCCGTAACAAACAGTCTGTATGTTGACGACGATGGAGCAGCAGAATGGCTGGTTGTAAAGCATCATGTTCATGAGTGATCATCATCATTACAAACCCCACATTTTCACAGTTCAAAGTGCAACACATACTGCCAAAGTGATAAGGTCCATTTCTTAAGACACGCTGGCATACAAGACAAGGAATACACACTAGAGACAAATTCAGTACACACAAGTGACAGTAAGAAAACAAGAACTTCTCTAACAAGGGATTCAGCCCAATTAACACATTCTGCTGCCATGTTAAAAATACGATGAAAATGAAACCTGCAGGGGATTTCTTCAGGCCCACTGGCCAGATACTCCAAGGCAGGTGCTGCAGCCAAAGGATGGCATGAAGTACCCAACGCACAGTAAACCTGGTGCTGTGGTATTTGTGGCAAAACTTCACTTAGAAAACTCCCCCAAACGTCCAGTTTGCCCACACTGGGTTGCTTCCCCAGATCTATGAAGATGCGCCCACAATCCATGTGAGGCAGGAAATACCCCTTGAAAATCAAGTTTTGGAGTCACTATCCATCTCTACTCCTGAGCCAGGAAGACATCTCAAAAACACTGTGGAGAAATTCATTTTGCTATGAGGTTGATCTTTGCAACAACAACAACCACACTTGGTTTAATAGTTTTTCTCAGTCAGCAGAAGATAGGCAGGAAGGGGGAAGTCAGTTGCTCCTACGTATCATCCATCATGGCAATGGCTCTAGTGAGCACCCAGGTATCAAAGATTTGCAAATGACCATCCTGGCCAGAGTCAATGAAATGGCCAGCTCACACCTTGGCTGGAATTTGACAGCCAGAAAGCGACCGAGACTTGGGATGCAGGGGGCTAGATGAGATCTTCCTGGCAAACCCAGGAAGAGTTTTGACTTGTGGGAGGGGGCAGAGAGAGGAGATAAAATCCCTTGGCACAGAAGATGTGCCCATTTTTCAGGTCCATTTCGATTGATTCCACCTGGGCTCCATCAGGTCCATTTCGATTGATTCACACCTGGGCTCCATCTTGACAGCTGCCATTGCCGCGTGGAGCAGACAACGACTCAAAGGTGATGGGAAGCTTTTAGATCACTTTACCTTAAAGTTTAAAGAGACTGCCTTAGAATAAGACCAGCTAGGACATGTACAGAGTTGAGGGAGAGAGGATTGTGTGTTCGTATCTTTCTTTTGTACCTGTTCCTCAGTCTGTTGCTGTGTGGAGTGTGTGTGCGGACTTTTTTGTTTTAATAAATTATTTACTGGTAGTTGTTCTCTGTACAACTTATACCTGCACTGTCTGAACATACTATTCAAAATATGTGTCAGGGAAAGGGAGGCGTTGGTTGCTAGATTGCTAATTACCAGGGAGTGGACAAGTGCAGTAAGCCGTCCTCACGGTAACCAGTCACTGGGTAGTGGGAGATGCAGGCACAAGGCAGGGCCTTTAATTAGCAACAAGGAAGGGAAGCTGGGAGTACTGGCCTCCTTGGTGGGTAATTCTGAAATTGACCAACTGGTGGCAGTGTACCAAAGGAGAAGGAGAGAGGACTCCTCTAATGGTCAGGAGAGCTGGGAGAGTAGCTCATTGCTGGGCGGAGTCTCAGGTTGACCGCTTAGATGCCTCTATGTGCCTAGATGCCTGTGTGCAGAAACTCAGAGGGACCTGTGGGTCAGTGGGGCCCATTCCACCACAAGCACTTCTGACAACCATATGGATGCACACTCACAAGGACTAGTTAGTGCTCTTCCTAAGACCTGGTTGGTTGCAGGAAGCAGTCCTGAAGCTAAGCTAATCCTGACATTTGCCAGACTCTCCTCAGGAGCAGAACGGGTACCTTGGAGTAACTAGTTCCAGAGGACAATTCTTCTAGCAGACATACGACTCATTGCCCAAATTCAAGGGTTGGTTGTCCTTACAGGTTGGTTGCTAGAGATTAGCTTCATTTGAGATTTGACAGAGGGAGGGGGGAATGCAGAAATTCCCAGAAGTCCCCTGATCTAGGAAATTAAACTGAGCAGTAGATATATCCTTCTCTAACCTGAGCCTTTATGTAGCATCTCTGCAACTGCAAATGATATTCCCTCCACACCCAGACAGGGGTGCATTATGGTAGAGGGAATATCATTTACAGTTGCAGAGATGCTACATAAAGGCTCAGATTAGAGAAGAATATATCTACTGCTCAGGTGAATTTCCTAGGTCAGAGGACTTCTGGGAATTTCTGCATTCCCCCCCCCCTCCCATCTTTCCTTCTGATTTCAGTTAGCAGACTCTGTTACTCTCCCCCAATAGAAAAAGATTGCAGATAATTCCAAAAAACTACACTCATTTATTAGGACAAGTGAAAACAACACAAAATACAATGTGTTTGAGATTCCCCAGACTAAAAATTAAGTTTGGGGGAATTTGAAAGCTTCCCATTTAGTGATATTTTGATTATCTCTCCTTTTTATAAAAAAATGTGGCTGTTGTTTTCTAAAGTAATTTTTTGTCTTGTACCTGTGACTTGGTGAAAGGAAAGTTTGGGAGTTTTGTGAATTCCAATCACAGCCTTGCCTCTCTTCATTCTCCTGGCAGAAGCCACAGTCCTTTTGCTGGGGCGAGGCTCTTTGCAGAGAACAACCACGGCATTGAAATGGATCCATTCATGCCCGCCCAACAAGAGGCAGCAGCAGCCCATGGGGCTGGCTCCGGAAAGCTTCTCAAAGCAGGTCTTGTGCCCCTCCTGCCCCTTCATTTACAGTCCTATGTAAACAGCCTCCAAGTATCTCAGACAAAATCTATCCCTGCCCTCCCCCCCACCCAGAAACCCGCACAAACGATTCTCTTAAGACGCAAGTTGGGAAAGGAGAGGAAACTTACCATCCCTCTTCCCTCTGGGTCTCGTTCTTGTGTCGCACTTGGATGCCGCCAGCCTTCTGCCAGTCCACGAGGCGGCTTAAATATTGCCAGAGCTGTGGGATTTGCCAACTGGGACCTGCTTTACATTTTCACAAGGAACGAGAGGGAAAATTTATAGGCAGAGCCATTCTGTTAATTGGCTCTGTTTCCTGTGCTGTTCATGATTAGGGTGGTGTTTGTCTCCTTATCAGGGATTGCAGGTTGGGGGGGCAGGTCAAACTCCAAAGTGTATCATCCCTTCACCCTGCCCCGTTGGGGGAGAGAGAGAGAGAGAGAGACATGCAGATGCAATCCCAGAGGCTCAGAAGTATCTCTGCCACACACCCGCTACCACCAACTGCCCATATCCCCAAGCCTCAAGGGCAACCTCAGCCTATGTGGATCGGTCAGCCTCCGTACAATCCTTTGGGAAGAGGAGTTGTTTTGCATCCCATCTGTACATTTCAAAAACCAGCAACTCCTGGTCTGGAGTCCGAAAAGACTACAACGCATTCCAGGGAAAGAAAAACAAGGTAGGAAAGGGGACAGGACCCCGCCAAAGGAAGACAGAGAAGCTGGCAACGATGCAAATCTGAGCGGTGCCCTTTACTAATCGATGCCCGTCAGTGCGGCCCGAATGTTGCACTCGGACCTTTCCCAAGAAAGAGTCCTCAGAGCAACACCACTGGTGTGCCACAGCTCACCTCATGGCTATTTTGAAGGAGTCAGTGTGAGGAAAGAGGCCAAGTGGGCAGCTGACCGAGGGAGGCCGTGAATTCCAAGCATTCCGTTCTTCCTATTGTTGTTTTTTGTTGTTTTTAAACCAATGTTTCAGCCAGCCTGGATTTTTCCAAATGAGCCCTGTGCTTTTTCTCCATAGGCTGAAATCTATGCCCCCCCCCACATCACCGCCCCCCCCTACTCCTTGTAGGCGGGGAAGCAGCTTATGGGAGGTGATTCTGAACAAACAGCAAGGAGGAAAAGGGATCAGCGTACCCCTGCTGCGGATCCCACCCTCCCAGTTTCAGTCTCCTGGAACTGATTTTTTGTTTAGTTAAACAAGCTGCCTGTCTGGCGTCGTCTGAGCGAATGGAAACCATTTGCAACAAGCGTCTCTACTCTCAGGCTGGGCAGTGATGACCCACCAGGTCAAGTGGTCCTGTGGCCTCATCTTTCAACATCCCCTGAAGGCAAGGGGGCTCTTCTTCTGCCATGTCCTCTGCCTTTCCCGTGCCTGCCCTGTCACGCCACCTGCCTCTGAGGGTGTCCAGGGCCTCATTTAAATAATCTATGAGACAGGTTTCCTTTCTGCCATCTGGCTGGAATTTGGCAACAACAGGTCCTTTGTGGAGGGCTCAAATCTCGAAGGCCCTGACATGGATGGCCCAGGCTAGCTGATCTCCTGGGGTCTCAGAAGCTAAGCAGGATCAGCCCTGGTTAATAGTTGGGTTAGACCATCAAGGAAGTCCATGGCCGCTACATAGAGGCAGGCAATGGCAAAAACCACCTCTGTTTGTCTCTTGCCTTGAAAACCCTATGGGGGGGGTCACCTTAAGTCAACTGCGGCTTGACGCCACTTTCCCACCCCTGCGCTCCCCAAGACGTCTGTCTCAATTTGATGGGGAAAGTGACATCCCAACAGCCATACTTTGCTTCTCTTCTGGCCCTTGAAGAGCAGCCTCTTTTGAACTGGAGGGGTTGTGTGCATCCTTTCATTTTAGACAAGATATATGTTGGCCTTGTAGCCACTTAGTTGGCCTAGAAAGACCCTGGACTCTTGATTTCTGTGGCAGGCTTATTTGGTGGATGCTCCTACCAAGTCTGGCAGCGTGCATCTGGAGTGCATCATCTTAGCCAGCGTTTGGAAACCTGCAAAGTTCTGTCCTGGAGAATGGGCCAAAGCAACACCTTTGAGGCCCAACCAGCAAGAAGTCCCAGCGAGGAGCTACTGCGAGGCTGGAAACAACCATTTCGGTGCTGCAGCTTACCGGACCGCTTCCCACTTCCCAAAACCTCGGCCTTCCCCTTCCTCCTCCTCCTCTCCCCAGTGTACCTCTCCCTGTGACTCTTAATGAGGAATCTGACCGCACCAGATCCAGCGGCAGCGGGAAGTGCTGGCCTGGGCTTCCAGGAAGGAGTCTCCTCTGCACGAGTCAGGGCGAGCAACCGGATCCTCTTGGCTCTGCTCGCACCAACGTTCTGCCCTTTTCCCTTCCTTGCTCTCAGCCCCTCTGCCCATCCCTGGAGCATTTCTGGCTCCTTTTTTAAGAAACTGCAATCTGATCACTGCCCAGCTGCTCTGCGGTGTCAGAACAGGCAAATGGCTCCTGCACTGGGCAGCATTAGCCCTGGGGGTGGGGGGTTCCCCAATCGGCAGGTGGTCGTCTCCCAAGCAGGATTCAGCCACAGGGTGAGCCAAGTGGGCAGCGTGGCCATGCCAGTAATGATCACACAGCACTGAAGAGAGGAGGCTCAGGAGGGAAGCCTGGCTAGCAACAAAACAAAGGTTTGACAGACTCCCAAGAATACCTCTCATCATTGCTCTGAAGCCCCCTCAATCTTCTTTGCAGTCATCTGATCAAATTCTGGCCCTAGAGAGCACAGAACCAGCACACTCTCTCAAGTATCCAACAGCTATAAACTTTAAAAGACTCCAGCTGGTCTTCCCAGGGCTGTGTCCTAAAATCCCGGTTCTTCCTTCCTGTAAGACTTTTTCACACACTGGCTACAACATCTGCCTCTTGATACGCAGGCAGGTTAGGGCAGATGCGTCGCCTCCCATCCTGTGGCGGTTCAGTGTCTGAATAGGGATCGGCGCCAGCAAGAGCGCCTTCACCTTTGTGGGACCGGACTCCGGAGCAAGACCTGTGGCCAGCAGGCGCACCGAAACTCCTACTGGTATCCAACAGCATTCTTTGTTGTTACAACAGCGGCTTGCAGGGCAAGCAAGCGACGGGGCCTCGGTGGCCTCACCCCCTCTGATACTTGACGACACTTGCACAAACACAAAGTAGTGCTTATCCCATGCCTGGGCCGCATGCCAGAAATGATCTCAGGCTATCACATGAGCCAGTGTGCCGTGGTCAGCCTCAGTGTCCCGGAGGCAGCCGTGCCTCTTTGGGGGAAGCAGAATCTTAGGGCAAGGGCTCAAAAGTTATATCCTAGGAACTGACTGAAATGCCTTTTGCCCCGGGTGCTCCGCTTGCTGGAGAGTTCCGGCGCAGAAGCTTGATGTATGGATTTCTTTAGCCGTGCCTGTCCCAACCCTCCCTTTCCAAGGGGCTTGGGGCAGGTAGGTAAAGGTAGTCCCCTGTGCAAGCACCTGGTCCTTCCTGACCCATGGGGTGATGTCACATCCCGACATTTACTAGGCAGACTTTGTTTTATGGGGTGGTTTGCCAGTGCCTTCCCCAGTCGTCTTCCCTTTACCTCCAGCAAGCTGGGTACTCATTTTACCGGCCTTGGAAGATGGAAGGCTGAATTGACCTTGAGCCGGCTACCTGAAACCGACTTCTGTCGGGATCGAACTCAGGTCGTGAGCAGAGCTTCGACTGCAGTACTGCAGCTTTACCACTCTGCGCCATGGGGCTCTTGTAGCAACAGTTAAGAGGAAAGGAGGATAGTAACATCCACCAGTTAGCTCCTGCACCTACTTAATGCTGCTGGCTGTGGGACGGCATCCCAAAGACGTCTGCAGGGCCTGCCACATCTGCTCTAGCAGAGCTCAGAGACAGAAAACGCAACAGAGCATGGCGGTAGGAGCAAACGGAGGCTGGTTTCTCGTGGAAGAGAGGCTGCCAGGGAAGAGTCTGTATTTTCCATTGATACGGTGGAGGCTTCTCACAAAATCAGAGAGCGAGGAGGAGAAGAAGAGTTGGTTTTTATATGCCAACTTTCTCCACCACTTAAGGAAGAATCAAACAGACTTACATTCACCTCCCTTTCCCCGCCCCACAACAGACGCCCCGGGAGGTAGGTGGGGCTGAGAGAGTTCGGAGAGAACTGTGACTAGCACAAGGTCACCCAGCAGGCTTCATG
The DNA here is from genome assembly GCF_029931775.1 of Euleptes europaea. Lineage (NCBI taxonomy): Eukaryota > Metazoa > Chordata > Lepidosauria > Squamata > Sphaerodactylidae > Euleptes > Euleptes europaea. Next base: position 187,377 of record NC_079332.1, on the reverse strand, counting down.
TGGAGGAGTGGGGGAAACCAACCCGGTTCTGCAGATAGCTTCTGCCGCTCCTGTGGAGGGGTGGGGAATCAAACCCTGTTCTCCAGATCAGAGTTCACCACTCCAAACCACCGCTCTTGACCACTACACCACGCTGTGGAGTAACTGAGCGAGCACGTGAATACTTAATGATCACCTCCCCAAGGCCTCAGATCTAGCCTGTCAAAGATAACCACTACATGATCGAAGAAGAATACTTATTAAGAGCCACGCCAGGGCAATATAGCAAACATACAACAAAGTCCCACCCAGCACATTTTCCACTAGTGAACTGTCGTTACTTGCAACCAGGCGTTTGGTGGCGAACTGAAGTGTGTGCCAGGAATGTTCAGCCTGATCTGGCTCGTGATATCTAGGTTTTATCTACCTACTGATAACACGTCTCTGCTGCTCTTCCTCCTAGGCAGCTGCTGTCAAAGCAACATTTAAAAAAAAAAAACACCTGCACAGCCGATCAAAAGCCTTTGCTGGGCGAAAGCCCCACCTGGCCCACCCAGGAATTTAGAGACATTGTCCAAGGGAGGCAGTTTTTCCATAGAACAGACCTTGCTTCAAGGAAGGTATACCTTTATTGGGATGGGCACAAAGATCGGACGGAGACATGGAACTGGGCATATATACACAGCCCTCAATGGAAGCTCTCTTTTTTTTGTTTTTAAGTCACAAGAAACTACCTTCTGGAAGTAAAGAGTTCTTGGTATCTTGCATGGTTGCAGCCGCTAGCAAACCAGGTCTTGAAACATTAGACGGAGCAATAACTGGACACGAGACCTGTCGTCCGGAATGGAAAGTGGCAGCCACAGTTATGGATCAAGAGGGGTTGCAGAAGAAAGGCTGTGACCACCCTTGGACAGTAGCCAAGTGGGCACTTCACCGGCCTCAGTGGAAAGAGCTTGCAGCCAGGGAACGGGAAAGCCAGGCTGGGCTTTTTAACGTGACGGCAAAGAGGGCCAGACCCCCCGCTAAAGCCGTCGGCTGCAGTGAATGCACAGAGCGGCAAGTCCACCGTTTTGGCCAAGGCTGCAGTGAAGCTGTTGGGTGGAGCTCCTGGCCCCTTCCAGGACCAAAAGGGGTGGGCTGAAATGAGGCCCTCGGCTTAATTTTCAGTTAAGGGTGTTGATCTGTGATCTGCAGTTGGACTTTTTCCATTCATACCGTGCAGTCGCAGAGGCTGCAATTCGGAGCAGAGGGGAATAGGAAGGGGCTTTTAAACTCTATCTCTCGTCACGTGATTTGTCTGCTGAAAATTGCCCTGAAGCTGTTTCTCCCCCTGTTGGGGTGGGGGGAGCAGGCGAGGGCAGAGCCTGAGCCGCTAACAGTACTGGGCTACATTATGTGGTCACTTGACTCTGCAGAAGCTCCTTTGGCTCTCTAACAGTTAGAGCGGCTCCTCAGTGGAACAGGCTTCCTTGGAGGTGGTGAGCTCTCCTTCCCTGGAGGTTTGTAAGCGGAGGCACAGGCCGCCTGTCAGCAATGCTGATTCTGTGACTTTAGGCAGATGATGAGAGGAAGGGCACCTTGGCCATCCTCTGGGCATGGAGTAGTGGTCACTGGGCATGAGATGATGAGAGGGAGGGCATCTTCTGGGCACAGAGTAGGGGGTCACTGGGGGTGTGGGGAGGAGGTAGTTGTGAATTTCCTGCATTGTGCAGGGGGGGTGGACTAGATGACCCTGGTGGTCCCTTCCAACGCTATGATTCTATGTCACAGTACTTGCTCCTGAAAACCATTTGGAAATCTACACTAAATGGGACTTTACCACCGTCTGAATCTTAACTACCAGAAGGCGCTGGCTGACGAGAGTCTGCCCCGGTCTCACCATACAGAAGGTCTTCTGTTGGGCAGAGAAGATGCCCAGGGCCGGAGCCAGTAAGAGTGTTTTTTTTTTTTAAAGAGAGCTCCGGACTGGGAGCTGAGAGGCCCTGGAGGGGCAGTCTCCTTCCTTCAGCCCCACCGGCTTCTAGTCAAGCAGGCTGGGCACACGTTTGGGGAGCTCTCTAGAAACCCTACAGAGTCTTATCAGTGACAGAAGTATAATGGGATAATTGCCCATACAATGGGCTGCACTGCCTCTGGCCCATTCGCTCCACCCCAGTTTCCAGGGGGAGAAACCTCTCGCCTGCTCCCAGAGAAGTAAAATGGAGCAACAGGAGAAGGGTGTGGGTATGGTGAGATTGGAGTTAGCCAACTATGAGAGAGTGAAGCAAGAACGGCTCCATTCATATGCTGGAGAATTAGCTCACAGCTTCCCTGCCACAACTTTTAGCTCCTGGCACAAGAGGTGAGCCCCCAACCTGCAGTCCATCCTGCCACCTTAAGGTTCTTCTCTGTTTGTTTGTGTTTTGCCCAAGATGTGCTTGGTGCATTTGCAGATCTGCCCCCACCCCCGGACATAACAGTCCTCAGATGTGCGGTTGTGTTTATTTTGGCAGTAAAAGAGCAGGGTGGTGGCAGCAGCAGCAGTAGCAGCTTCCAGGCCGAGGCAAGCTTTTGGGGAGAGTCTTGAGATGCTAGTTGAGTTGGCTGAGAAACCGCCAGGAGCTCCTCAAGGGGGACCAGTTTGGGGTTAGGCACCAAAGCAAGGAAGGAATCTGTTTCTCCCCCCACACACACACACACCAATATGCATAAAGAAGCTGACCCACTGATACCAAACACCACCCACAAGCTCATATGACATCTCCCTGAAAGGAAATGAATCCTCATGAAGGCTCTTTAAATGTGAGGAAAGGAACAAGAGGGCCCTTTGGGGCCTCCGTGTATTGAGTCCTGTCTCCAGAGGCCACTGAGCCCAAGAAACACCAGTCCTGAGAGCGAGGATGATAAACTCTTTGTGGTGTCTGTAGAAACCCTGGGAAAGATGCCCTGTGGGACACTCTGAGAGCCACACCCACTTGCAAGTCCACAAAGCCCTCTCTCCTCTCACATCCAGCTCCACAGGGGAATTGCAGGAGCAAAATCCAACAGCACCAGAATGTGCACAGAGGGTGGTCCTCTTCTCTCCCCAGCAGTTCTCAGCTGGCGTGTATTTACAACCCAGCGACCAGGACCAATTGCACTTTGTTGGCTAGAAAGCACCGTGCCCAATGTTGCCTTCATCCCCCATCACCAGGCGAGTGGTGGAGTCATCCTGGGGCTACGCTGGGGCTCACCAGCCTGTACATCGCTGAAGGCTCGCTGCCAGGAAGGAGAGAAAATAAAAACAGCAGGTCACGGAATGCCAGAATATTCAGAGGTACAGATTCCACACGGGAAGTTACCTACATGCTTCTTGTGAAATGGTCACACAACCAGGAATCCTTCCAGAAATCCTAAACCTGTGGCAAAGTAGACATCTGGGTGCTGCGCTATTCTAGGATCATGCCACAAATGTTCCAATGCAAGGCTGTTTGCAATCTGGAGAATGCATTGGGGGAATCATCTGCTTGGTGGAAACTCGCAAACTTGCCCCGGAAGGGCTTCACTCCTGCTGTGGTTGTGGCTGGACGACAGGCCTCTCTGCTCATCAGAGTCCTCAGCATAAGCTACTGGTCATGAGCATAAGCTTCCACTGCACCACCTCCCCCTCTGACAACATGTCTCAGGTTGAACAGTAGCTGCTAATGCCTCTAGCAAATGATTCAGATGGTTCACCGTCGACAAAGCAGCAGGAAAACATCAGACGACAAGGAGCATTAGCTCAAAGCCCAGCCAGGTCTCACGATACTAAAGTGACAGTATGAATCAATCCTGATTGTAGCCACAGAACGAGGAAGAGAGCACGTTCCCCCACCTTCTCAGTGGTTATCAGCAGCCAAGGACTCATGGTGGTGCAAAGTGCCGTCAGATTGCAGATGACTGAAGTCCCTCACCTCCTTCACACACAGGCCATCTTTTGGGATCCTGCCCAGATTCACGAAACTGTGAAACTGGCAGCAAATGGCTCACACCCCTCCCTTCCACAAGCTGCTGAGCCAACCTGTTCAAAGCCGTTTAACTGGCAAAATCCTCCCATCCCCATCCGCTCCTAATAAAGTAAAACATACACCAGGCTGACATCTGTGACCGGATCACACCAGAGAACACTTGGAAATGTATAGAAACCCACAGCTCACCTCGAACTTGCTCATGAACTCAGCAAAAATGCCAAAGAAAGCCTCTGAGGTTGTGACTTTTGAGTCCTCCCCAAAGAAGGACAAGGCTTTGCCAAACTCTTCCATTGCTTTGTGCTGAAGATCAGCCAAAGACTGAATGATGGGGCGGGCACGTTCCAGGAAAGCCTCGAGGAGGATAGCTAAGGACAATCTGAACATCGTAAACGTGTCGTAAGAAGAGAGCCAAGCGCAGCGCGCCAGAAGCCCACAGATGTAAAGCAGTAAGCAAAGAGATGGCTTCATTGCTCTCTTATTAGCTAAAGAAAGCCAATTCCAGTTGCCTTTATTCATGGGGAGGAAGCTTCCCAGGGATATCTTCACTCAGAATGCAGAGGAGTCTCTGTAATGTGAAGTTTAAATGGCACAAAAGCGCAAATGAGTCCTCACCCCACCCCCCATCCCAGCGTGACTCTTAACTTTCAACTTTCCAACTCTCGTTCAACCTGCTCACGTGTCGGCGAGGCTCACAGGACCAGACCACAGTCTCCAGTCGGGCCCTGCTTCTTTCCTGGTCATCTTGGCCATCTTCTGGTCCCTGGGGGTGGGGGGTAGTTGTGAATGTCCTGCATTGTGCAGGGGGTTGGACTAGATGACCCTGGTGGTCCCTTCCAACTCTATAATTCTATCCCTGCGGAGAAGGGGGCAGAGGCTCCCGTCCTGCTGCGAATGCAACAGTGAGGAGGGCTTCCCTCCTCCAGCGCCAGATTCCCGGCGGGCTTGGGTGTCTGTCTGCAAGCGGATCGCTGGCTGTTTCGACAAAGGATACAACCATCACGTCCCCAAACCTGTCCTCCGAGCAAGCCGGCATATCCTGGCAGGCAATCTCAATCTCCTCCACGGTGGTGTGAAGGTCATCAAGGTCGGCCGTTAATGTTCTCTGATTCACTAAAAGGGAGAGGAGAAGCAGAAGTTGGGCTTGGGCCATTTTGGCTTCTCCAATGGAGTCTTCTACAGCTGTCCTGGGACCAAGTACCTTTCAGAGGTTCCCCCAAGTGAAGGATTTCTATCATCGAGGCTAACCTCCTCCCTGGAAGAAGGCCCATCCATTCTCCAACCACATCTCTATGAACAGATGACGCTGCTTCAGACTGGCTTTTTAGGGTCCCAGGCCAGGATCTTTCCCAGCTCTGCCTTTTCACTGGAAACGCCTGACCCTGAACTCTGGGACCTCCGCTGTGCGTGCCAGGAGCAGGAAGCAGCTGCCTTGCGAGGCAGGCTTCCGGTGTAATAGTTTCATCTGGCACTGAGAGAGTGAGCCAAGTTGCACCCTGCCCAAACACACCCTGTGGGGAAGCCCCAGAAAAACCCCCAAAGCCCTAGAAGGAACTAAAGTGGAAGGTGGAGTTATATCACAGAGCAATCAAAGACGGATGCCAGAGGCCCACAGGAGCGACTCGCTAATGTTCCCAGACAAACCCAGGAGCGGTTCCATCCTCGGTGCTTTACCTTTGGCAGCGTGTGGCACTGTAGGGAGATCCTTGGCAAAGCCCAGGAGTTCTGGGAAATGTTGGCTAAGCGATTTGGCAAGGATGTGGAGGAAGGTGGATTTCCCATCGACAGTCTTGGTTGTGTTCAACTGGAACGCAGCAAAGCAAAGCAGTCAGTGGGACCCTGGGCCACAGGGTGGCTGAGAGTAGTTGGCTCAGCTTGGGCATTCCCATGGCAGTGAGATTGCTAGCTCTTGTGGCTGGCAGCCGAGAGCGAAGCTCCTGCTTTCTGGGGGGGGGGGACCTTGGGGAGAAGGGGGCTGGCCACGAGTCACAGAGTCTTTACAAGGCGAGCGTTTCTCCTCTCTTCCTTCGGAGTTCAGGGTAACGTACTTGGCTCTACTGCGCCCCCCCCCCCATTCTCTCCTCACAACAGCCTTGAAGGTTAGGTGTGGCTGAGACTGCATGACTGACCAGGGTCAACCAGCGAGCTTCCTGGATGTGGGAGGGTTTGAACCCAGGACTCCTAGGTCCTAGCTCAACCCTTTAACCACTACTTCCCACAAGCTCCTGGTCTTTCCCTTTAATTTATATAGAGCAAACTTAAACTTGGCAACCTTTATGAAAGTTACTGAATGGGGCATTTCTTCGGTCAAGGTCAGGATTTGGGGAGGCGGAGATTACCCTATCAGGGGCTTCCTTTAAGTTTAGGGGGGCCCTGGTTCCACTTGCCTCGGTTAGGAAGTTGATTTTAAAGCCTGTGGTTCTGTTCGTCTTCGGCTGCCCGTGGTTAAGGTAGTTGCCCATCGCCAGCACGAACTGCAAAAATAATCCCTCGAGATTAAACGAGCAAGATACCCCAAGTGTGCCCCCAGCCCCCCCCCCAGACAGTTCCCTTCTTTCCTCTCCCTCTTCCATTTGGTGGCGGGCAGGGAGGTTTGCTAGCACGGCCGTTTGTTTTATTGCAGGCCAGGCAGACATTTGGCAGCTGCCGATTTCTCCTTCATTACAAGCAAAGCATCATCTGTTAGATGCCTGCCTGCCGAGTGACTGTCAGGTGCTTAAGAATCCCACTAAAGAAACAAGCCTCAAGGTTAAGAACACCGGGAGAAGGAAGGGGACCACCTGTCTGAAGGCATGTCCCCCCCATGGGTGGCAGGTGTTGCTTCAGGAACATTACAGAGTAAAGGCATTCTAGTCCAGCCTCACACCCAAAGAGAAGATACCCCCTCCACACACACACACCTGTCTGCCAGATTACCCTATTCAACTCACACCATACCATATGTTAGTATGCCAGAAGCAAATCCACTGCAGGAGGGGGGTCTGCAGAGGAAATTGATGGTGTAAACAAGGCAATCTAAAGAAAGGAAAGAAAACGCTAACCAATTTAATCCTGGGAGGTGGCGTAACACTTCTTGACTGTCCGTGCTGGCCAGCTGCCCTGAGCTTTCCCAGCCACTGCCACTGCCCAACGGGCATTCACAGAATCGGAGGGGACAGGGTGGCCCAGGTGGGACTGCCCACCACTGCTGTGAGCAGCAGGAGGCAGCATTGGGGCCAACAGCAGTGGCAGGGGACGTGGCAGAACCCTGCAGAGGAGGACCGGGGGGGCGAGACTTCGGAGGCCACCGCTTGCTTGCCAGGGGTCTCGCCCAGCCAGCCCCGAGCCACTTCAGGTAGGAGAGACTCTTTGGCAGAACCAGGCCATCCTGTGGCCTGTTGTACAGCGCGATATTTGTGCCAGCCAACGGTCAGAGTACAGAGATCCTCAGGGGGGCCCCAGCAGCTGGAATCCCGCTCCAAGAAGGGGCCCTTTGAGTTAATCGGTAGCCAGCGAATGACTCTGTGCTGTTAACCAGGCGTTATTCACGGCATCATTAACAGGCCTAAAGACTCAATTCAAAAATGGCCTTCTCACGCCCATGACAAACTGCGCAGCGCAAGCAGATGTGTATATATGGGAGCTATTGGTTGCATTATGATGGTCCAAATAAGAGCAATAATGTCGAGGGCAGAGTGCCTGGTTCACCCCTCCTCCATTTTGCAGAAGGGTGACATGATTAGAAACAATCGACTCACCTCTCCTGCCTTTTCTATCCCCATTCCAGTTTCTGAACCTGTTTCAGTGGAACAGGCTTCCTCGGGAGGTGGTGAGCTTTCTAAGCAGGTTTCTAAGCAGAGGCTAGATGGCCATCTGTCAGCAATGCTGATCCTATGACCTTAAGCAGATCGTGAGAGGGAGGGCATCTTGGCCATCTTCTGGGCATGGAATAGGGGGTCACTGGAAGTGAGATGATGAGAGGGAGGGCATCTTGGGCATCTTCTGGGCACGGAGTAGTGGGTCACTGGTGTGTGTGTGTGTGTGGGGAGGTAGCTGTGAAATTCCTGCATTGTGCAGGGGGTTGGACTAGATGACCCTGGTGGTCCCTTCCAACCCTATGATTCTATGATTCCATTAAATTTGTGCTTATGCATTTGCTGAATGCTCTGGTCAGATCATCCCTGCATAGGAGAAGCCTTTCTGCTGTGGTTTTGAGGCACGGGGCGAGGTGTGTGTTTGTGTAGGTGTTGTGCAGTTCACGGCAACTAACTAGGAAGCGGCTCTGCCACCTAGTGGCCACCGCTGGCAACTAAGGACCGGCCCTCCTGACCTCCAAGATTTTTGCCAGCTTCTTGCTGTTCTTCAGCTCCAAGGATGCGTTGAAGACGCACTCGTAGCTGGCCGTGATCTCTTCCGTCTTCTCCTGCAGGGTGGTCTTGAAGTGGAGGCTCCGCAGCCGGGTTTTATACTCTGGCACCAGAAGCATCTGGAAGACAAAGGAAGGACCGACCCTCCTGAGGCTGGCAGAGGATCCTCCGGGATGCCCTCTGATGGTTCGGTTCTTTGTCCTGCTGGCATTTTACGCACATGAAGCTGCCCTATACTGAACCAGATCCCCCACTTGGTCCATCCAAGTCAGTATGGTCTACTCAGACCGGGAGTGGCTCTCCAGGGTCTCAGGCTGAGGTCTTTCACATCACCTACGCACCCGGTCCCTTTAACTGGAGATTCCGGGTATGGAACCTGGCACATTCTGCATGCCAAGCAGATGCTCTACCACTGAGCCTTACCTGCCAGCTGCACTCCCACAACTGCTTGAGCCCTAGCTGATGCTGGAGCTGCAGCAACAACATGCAACGAAGGCCGTGAAGAGCCTTCGGAACAATTTCTGGAGACCTTTCAAAGTGGGGCCCAGAAGGGGAGCTCCCAGCAGGAGCAGCTGCTTCCTATACACCTCTCCCTGCCCACAGTTCCTTCCTCTGCACAGTCCAGGTGCCCTGCCTGCCGCCCTTCATGGTTATGGGGTTCACAGGTGATCTGCAGAAGGTTTGGGTGTCAAGTTGTGGCAGGACAAGCCCAGCTGCTTCTCATGCGATGTGAGAAGTTCTGGAGTTGACATTTACTCGGCAGACTATATTTTTACAGGGTGGTTTGCCAGTGCCTTCCCCAGTCGTCTTCCCTTTACCCACAGCAAGCCGGGTCCTCATTTTACTGACCTCGAAAGGATGGAAGGCCGAGTCAACCTCAAGCCAGCTACCTAAAACCGACTCCCGTTGGGATCAAATTCAGGACATTAGCAGAGCTTGGACTGCAGTACTGCAGCTTTACCACTCTGCGCCCCGGGGTTTAGGTTTATATTAATCTCTGTCCTTAGGTTTATATTAATCTTCAGACATCTTTTTGGGAATCGGAGGCCCTCCGCCCCCTGCCGTGTGGTCCGTCCATCCATCCATCCATCCATCCATCCATCCATCCATCCATCCATCCATCCATCTGCTGAGCCCCATTCCTCTCGCCCAGCGTTCCTGCCAGACGCCCCCCACGTTTCGGCTCACCTGCAGAACAAACTGGTCTGGCTCGCTAAGCTTGCCGGGGTCCCCTGAGTAGCCGTGGTACCGCTGCACCTCCTCGCTGTCGGGCGCGTACAGCAGCAGCTGCTTGATGTGGGAGGCCTCCAAGCGGTCGCTCTCCATGGTCAGGAGGATTTGGCGCAGTTCGATGTGCGAAAGCTTGAGGTGGGCGATCAAGATAGCTGGAGAGGAAAGGCGTCGGCGAGGGCATCAGAGGAGCTCCCGGCGAGGGCAGCTGGGGGCAAGGCCCTGCCACCAACAGGGTGGAAAGCAAGCCGTGCCGGCCGATACTTCGGCCGGCCATTCAGATGCACCACAGGGCCCCAGAATTGCACATGGCTTCATTTGCACCCCTAAAAATACTGTTATTCCCACTCCCGAGAGACCTCTTGGGTTTTCTGCGCAGGCCCCCAGCCCTGAAGATAACGGGAGCCCTTCTGGCCCACGGAAGAGGAGAGGCCCTTCTGGAAAGGTTCTCCTCAGGGGCTCAGGCAAAGGCTGGACTTTCACTTTTACCTCTCCGTGCACGTGCCTTTCTGCCCCTGGATCCGCTCTATACCGTGATGGCACGCAGGGTAGTTACTTACACATGTTGTAGGCTTTTTTGTGCGAAAGGATCTCTACCACGTCTTTCTTTTTAAAGGATTCCGGCAAGGGGCTTGGCTCTGGAAGAGAAACTGAAAGATTTAATCAGAGATAAGGATGGGGTTTGGAGGGACCCAGGAAGGAGAGAGAAGGACAGACTGTCGCAACTATGGGGTGGGATGAAGATGGGGGGAGGCGAGCGGAGCGGCCGGCCTGGGTTGATGCATGCTGGGGAATCCTGGAATCCAGCCACAAGTGTGACCACCAAAAGCACCCCAGGCTGGAGGGTGGAAGCTCAGCTGCAAAAAGCAAGACAAGACATGAGATCCCAGAGATCGTGAGACCCCCCCCCCAGCTCACCCCAGTGCCCACCTCGCTCCTCCCCTGCCACAAGTGGATCCTTTGCAGCCTACTTCTACTCGTGAAGCACAGATTCCTTCACTCTTCCAGCCCCTCTTTCTCAAGGAAACCACATCCACCGAGCGTGTACCTCTTCCGCTCTGCCACTCATGGCTTTCTCTGCTTTGGGGGTGGGGGGGCTTGCGAATGTGTTTCTTGTGATATCTAGCACAGGAAGCAGCCTGCTAAGACAGCCAAACCACCTCTGTTCCCACTGGAGCACGTGAGCGACCAGGGATCTTCTGTTTAGGGCTGGCCTCTCTCAGTGAAAGATCGGCAGCGTGTGGGTGGGGGAGCACCACTTTGCTCATCACACCCAGAGTGGGTGGCTGGGCCATCCCTGTGTCTGCGGTGCTTCTCGTGCCCACGCTGACCCCTGGGGCCCCAAGACAAGGTGGCAGGGAAGCCCCACTCCAAGACAACACCCAGAGGACAGGACAAACGACGCCGGGATGAGGCAGGGAGCATGTGCAGGCCCTGGCGCGTCAGACTCAGAGAGTAAACAAACAGAGCTCACAGAGAGACTGCAGGGAGGGCAATTGCCACACTGCCAAGGCAGACACACGAGGGTTGGCATGCCACTGCTGGGTGGTCCAAACGTGTCGGATGAGCACACTGTCAGTTAACAGACGTTCCCCCAGGGCCAGGAAGGCACCCAATGGGATGCGCCTGGCAACGCCTCCCCCAGACTAGCCTGAGTAGCTCATGTGCCCCTCGTGCCCCCTTCCCCAGCCAAGGCCGGCTGCCAGGGTGTGACTCACTTGCTGGCTTCTGGGTTCCAAAATGCAGCTCCAGGTCGAGGTATTTGACCATGTCGCTCAGCTTGTCGTAGTCCGAGTCCTCCCCGAGCTGTGTCAAGAAGGAAGGAAGGAAGCGGGGAGGTGGGGGGGGGGGTCAGTGGCACGCAAGCCCAGGCCAAAGGGAAGAAGAAGGCAGCAAACACGCCCTTTGCCCCACATCACCCCCCTTGGCAGGCCCATCAAAGGCACGCCACGTTCATGTGGCTCAATAGTTTGGGGTCAATGTCTTTGCATCTCACGTAGTACACACACATTGGGACTGTGAGAGAGCCAGAAAACAAGAGAGCCAGGGCGGTGTGGTGCTTAGAGTATCGGACAAGCATCTGGGAGACTCTGGCTCAGATCCCCAAATCTATGCCCTGGAAGCTCATTGGGTGTGACCCTGGGCCAGTCACATGCTCTCAGCCTGACCTGCCTCACAGGGTTGCTGTGAGGGTAAAATGGAGGAGAAGAGAACTACGTGAGCCGCTTTGGGTTCCCACTGGGGAGAAAGGCAGGGTATAAATGAAGCAAGTAAATAAGGGAAGGGCCGTGTGGCTCAGTGGCAGAGCCTCTGCTCGGCATGCAGAAAGGGTCCCAGGTTCAGTCCCTCGCATCGCCAGTTTAAGGGACGAGGCGAGGGGGTAATGTGAAAGACCCCAGCCTCAGAGCCTGGAGGGCACCCTGCCGGTCAGAGTAGACAATACTGACTTTGATGGGCCTTGATGGTCTGATTCAGTATGAGGCAGCTTCGTGTGTTCATGGGTTCAAATAAATAAAAGTAATCTCCAGGAGGGATTATAGATTTTTTGGTGGGGGAGGGTTGCAAATTGGCATTGCTGTTATACAACCATGCCTCTACTTTCTCCTTCAGAGCCCCCTTCAGGCTGCTGCCAGCCAGCCCCTGCCCCCCATCATACCTGCCCCCAGATGGTGCCTTCAGAGTTCTCCACCTGCTCCCAGCGCAGCCGCTTGACGCTCATGTGGTGGGACTCGCTCCTGCGGTGAACGATGCCCCGCGGCACCGGTGGAGGCATGCACGGGACCGGCAGAGGAGGGGGTGGCGGCGGGGGTGGCGGGACCGGTTGCGGGTGGCCGGCGGGAGGGCTGGGGTGGGAGGCCGAGGGGGCGTTCCTCAGGGACTCCGTGCTCCTCCTCCTGTAGTCCTCTTGGGGCTGGTGGAACTGCAGGGGCGGAGGGGGCGGTGGCGGGCTGATGGGAGGTGGCGGGATCTGGTCGGACAAGGTGGAGTAGGTCAAGGAGCTGCCGTCGCTGCTGCTCTGGTACTCGCTGGCGCTGCTCAGGTCGTTGGCCACGTAGCTGCCCTGTTCGTCGTGGAAGCTCATCTGCAGCCCAGAGAGGTAGGAGAGGACAGCTGAAAGGCCGGCATGTGGCCAAAGGGGGCCTGCAGGCACCAGGTGAGGCTGGCCTTGCCCCGGCCTTGCTCAGCTCTCTCAGAGGCAGAAACCCTCCCTCCCCATCCCTGCTCTCTAGCTGCACACACACACCTGGGCCAATCCACACGGCAGAGGCAGGCGGTGCCACCCCTGTGCCATCCCTGTGGCTGGCTTCTCATCCCAAACACAGAGGTGGTCTGGGAAAAGAGGGGCTCAGCTTTCCCCATGGGGGAAGGGCCGTGGCTCAGTGGTAGAGCACCTGCTTGGCATGCAGAAGGGTCCCAGGTTCAATCCCCAGCAGCATCTCCAGTTAAAGGGACCAGGCAAGTAGGTGATGGGAAAGACCCTTTTCTGCCTGAGACCCTGGAGAGTTGCTGCCTGTCTGAGTAGACAATACTGACTTTGATGGACCGAGGGCCTGATTCAGTATAAGGCAGCTTCATGTGTTCTTCTAGGGGAGGGGCCGTGGCTCAGTGGCAGAGCATCTGCTTGGCATGGAGAAGTTCCCAGGTTCCATCCTGAGTAGCATCTCCAGTTAAAGGGACCAGGCAAGTGGGTGATGTGAGAATTTCTCACACGCCACCCTCTGCTCTCATCCACTGTGTGGTGTGTAGCAGTTAGACTAAAGGTAGGAGAGGTCCGAATCCCCGTTCTGCAGTGGGAGCTCACTATGTGCCCTCGGGGGCCAGTCACATACTCTCAGACTAATTTACCTCCCAGGGTTGTTGTTGTGGGTAAAATAGAGGGAAGGAGGGAAATGTGAGCTGCTTTGGGTCCCCATTGGGGGGGGTGTTTGAAGGTGGGGTATCAATGAAGGAAGTAAGTAAATTTATCCAAAGTTAGAGAATCTGGCAGGCTGCAACAGTCAGAATCTGTTACTGGGGACCGCCTGCGGTCTCCCTCTTAGATTGATTAAGCAAACTGAACATGTTTCGCCCCAGACCGACTAACAGTTTTGCTCCTTGTGAGCCACGTCTTCCTTGTCTCCAAGCAAAGCTCCCACCCAGGTCCACGTTGCTGGAGGCGCGAAGAAGCACCAGAGGGGTCCCCCACCTCTTCGTAGTCGTTCTCCGGCATGAGGAAGTCGTCCACGATGGTAATCCGGTGTCCCAGCTGCTCGCTCAGGGCATCCAGGAAGCGATCCGTGTCCCTGCTGCGCGGCGGGCGTGAGAAGGTGAAGAGCTTCTTCCGCCGAGAGAGGGGGCTGAGGGCAAGGTCGCCGTGTTTGGGGGAGGGGGCCGGGCTGCTGTCCAGGCTGACGTAGGGGTTGGACTCAGTGCTGCTGGGCGAGGGGATGCCACCATGGGAGTGATAGTAGCAAGGCTGGGTGGGCGGGGCGGCATTCTGCCAGGAGATGGCCAGGCTCGTCTTCCGTGCACCTGCAGAGGGCACAGAGGAGCGGGAGAGACCCCTTCAGAGAACAAAGGCCCACCACAACGGGGTGGGGGTGGGGGAGCTTAAGCTGGCAGGAGGGCTCTGCTTAGCATCCTTGTCCTATCTGGGCAGAAAACACTGGTTGGTCGTCATTTGGTTCTTGCCGTTAAATGTTCACCAGCAGGCTGCCAGGCCCTTTAGGTTAGGGGCATGGCGGCCCCATGGCGAACGGCAGCCTGCTGCTTTGCCTCGAAGGCATTCTCAGCGAATTCTGTGCTCCAGCTCCATCCCAGCTTCGGCTTAAACCAAAGGCCTCCGCTCTGAAGCCAAGACACAGAGGCTGTTTATTACCTGCGGAGTTCGCTTGTTCCAGGACTGGAGGCGATGCCCTGCGTGAAGCCAAGTTGCCCAGCTTCCCTCCAAAGCCTGTGGTCAGCCGGGTTTCCAATTCTGCATAGACGGCCGACATCTAGAAACAAAGGGAGTTTTTCCGCTGGGAGTCAGCCGCAGAATGCCCATGCTCCTCCCTCCCTCCGAGGCCAGGCCTGTAACTGGCAGAGGGGCTCACCATTTTGGGATTGGGTGTCTCCGGAAGAGAGGTCCCGTCCCCTGCTTGCCTCTCCCCAGAGCCGAGACGGATGGGCACCTCGACAGCTTCACAAGAACCTGCTGGGAAGATAAACCGCAGTGTGGAAAGGAGAGTCTATCGTGCACCTCATAAGAACATCAGAAGAGCCCTGCCGGATCACAGACCAGTGAGGGTCCATCTAGCCCAGCCTCCTGTCTCACCCAGTGGTCAACATTTATTCTGGAGATCCAGCAATAGGGCACAGAGGCCTTCCCCTGATGTCCCCTCCTGGCATTGGGATTCAGGGGTTGACTGCCTCTGGGACCCCCTTCAACAGAGTGATAAGGTGGACTCTACACAAATGTAAGAATTACGTATGAGGATAGAGGTCTTCTTTCCCCAAGTGACTCTGGACTTGGTTATGATGCCATCCCACGAGTCTACATTCCGCAGTCTGAGGCACCCCCAACCTTGGGATCCCTTGTTAAGTGATATAGCTTGAACTCAAGGGTCACCCGTAGCCATGGACACGCCTTTTGGATTGTGTTCATTTCCACTCCCTAAAAAATATGGCCATCCCAAGTCTCTGGAGGGAAAGCTGGCAGAGAGCCAAAGGGATTCCCTCCTTCATGCCCAGCAAGCAGACGGGAGGGTACAAATGCGAAGCAAGGGACAAATCCACCAGCCTGGCCTACCTCCAGCTCCACCATCCTCAGAACTGTGGGTGCGGACGCTCGTCCGGCGTACGGGGGCTGCCCGAACCGAGCTGCGGTGCCGTTCCTCAGACTCTGGCTCAGCTGCAGCTGAAAAGGAAGACCCCGGCACGTGAAAATCTCTTCCTGAGACACCACCCTCATAACGCTTGGGGGTTTTTTTGCACCGAAGAAGGCAGGAACTCGCCGCTGTTAAGTCGAGTTTAAATCCCTTCTGACCTGGATGTAAAGACTCAGAGATCTCCCTTCCAACTTGTGTCTGGTGAAGAGAGCTTTGGCCTTCGAAAGCTTTATACCCCAAAGATCCTCTTGATGAATCCATCTTTTGCTTGGCCGAGACAGTTGCTCTTTTTTCTTTCTTGATTCAATTTTGGGCTTCTAGTTTAATTTTAAGGACTTTGAGAGCCGACTGCAAGCGCAGCGTCAGGTGAGGCTTTCTAGCCTTCGGTTAACTCTGCATTCATGGCTGCATTCTCTCTTTTAGGCCCTGTCTGCTGGACCTGCGCCTCTAATGGATTCCCTCATCTCCTCCTTGATGACAGCTGATGTTAGCAAACAAGCCCCCCGAGCCTGTCTTCCAAAGGTAACCTTCCACAAACTGGGTTTTATCCCCAAGCGTTTTAACTGCTCTTCAGCATTAATAAAAATATTTTTGGGATAAACACAACCATTGCATGGGAAAGAAAAATCCCAGAGCCAAAGATTAAAACCTTTCATTCTAAATTTACCCTCTGCTTTGGCTGCCTGGTTGCAAAAGACCACAATGCCCCCACCCCCGAAAACACACAGCTGGTGCTGAGGTTGCCTGAGCAACTGTAGGCAGCAACAGGGAGGAAGGAGTAGGGGTGGGGTGCCTTCACCGCGGGGATCTGGGTGATGTGCTAATACCCCCCTGCCGCTTGCTGGCACCGACATGTTTCCCCAAAGAGGTCTTGTCAGCTGATTCCCTGCTGTTTCTCTTGCACTTCGGAGAGAGGCTCTTTCCCTGAATTCTTCTCAGACTTGGGACGAGGGCAGCCGCGAGGGCGGCTCTTCTGCATCTCAGGTGCAGTTCAATGAGGCTGACTCCGGAACAGCCCTGAGGGGACGGTGCCCTCTCCGCCTTTGGTCTGCCAGGTACAGGGATGCTTTCTTAGTGACCTTCCGTCGTTGGCCCCTCCCTTAGAATAGATCTAGACTCCCTGCTCTTCTTATCAGCCATCACCACTAGACAGGGCCAGCATCCGCTGATGCTCAAGTGGGCCGGGGGCCGGGGCTTCTGGCAGGGCCCACTGCTGCCGATCCCCCAACCCGCCCTTTCCCTGGCCGCTGACTGGCCAGTGCTCTTATCACCCATGCTTCCAGCTGCGCACACCGCCCTGTGCCTTCAGGGCAGGGGATGAATGTGAGCATGGGCAGAGGGGAGGACTTATGAGCACAGCAAGGGGAGGATGCATAGGCAGCTGGTGGGACACATGGGGCAGGAAGGGAACCCTCTGTCCAGGGCCCCCAAAATCTGGAACCTGCCCTCCTGCTGGACATTTGCTGCCTTGCTTATCCTTCCTCTCAAGGGGGGGGCAGCCCAACTCCCTCTTCCCATCCCCAACCCCCAAGCTGGTTCCAGTCCTTCTCAAGGCACCCCGCCAACAGCTTGGAAAGCAAGGGGGCCTCACCCCCCCGGTGGGTGCCCGGCAGCTCACCTGACTTGTAGCCGAGGAACCTGGCGATCTTTTGCTGGCAGTGTTCCTGCTCCTCGTAGGTCAGCAGCTGGTAGATGAACTGCCAGATGACCTGCTTGGAAGGCGTGTCCAGGACAGGGTAGACGTCCACGATGAGGGTGTCAATGTTCCTGGGTGGGCAAGAGGAAAGGCAGCGGTCTTTTTCAGGGCCAGAAAAGAGAGTTCAGTTTCTCAGGCACCCATATTACAATGCAGGAACTGGTCAGCTACACTCTGAGGAGAACCGTCCCCCCCCTTTTCCCCTGGCCTGTGGCCTTAAACTGGAGCCCCTGGCATGCAGAAGCCTAACAGCTAGATTTTATTTTTTTCCACTTCCACTTATTACTCTGTGCTCTCCCTGGCCAGAACTGGGCTCAGGATGGCTCCCTTCCTGTTTTTTTTTTCCTCCACAGAAGAGGAAAGCATCATTTTTGCCTTGCTGCTGGAAGGCATGCAAGCACGGACAACCCGAGAGGTGGCGTGCGCCCCTCTGATGGAATTAACCCAGAGAGTGCCTGCCAGCCCCTGGCCTGGGCTCCGGCTGCATCCAGCTACCAAGACAAGCCCTGATCTTGCAACGATGCGTAGAAGTGCTGGTTCTGCAAGAATTGTGCAGTACTGAATGTGGAATCGTAGAATAGAATCACACAAGAAACATACAAGAGGGACAGAGGGAGAGAAAGCGCCAAGGAAAGGGCTGCTGCAGGACCGAAAAGGACTTTGGCTCTTGCCTCCCGGTGTGGGTGAGGCAGGTGTGGAGGGGCAATCAGCCTCCCACCTGTGCTGGAAGAAGCTCTCCAGGGCTTTGCAGACAGTGTAGCGCTCGGGCGGCGTGAGCAGATGTTCCAGCTGCTGGTGGAAGGTCCTGCCCTGGATCTTGATGCTGGAAGGCAGAATCTCTGCCACCCACTGCAGGGATGTGAGCGCTGAGGAGGAGCTGAGGGTCTCAGACGACTCACAGTCTGCATGTGCAGCAGGGGCACAAAAAAAGAGAAGAAACCAGTGCTGAAACAGAAGACGGGGCAGATCCCTCCCGACCGTGGTGGAGGGCCAGCCACCCCACCCCCCAGGGTGGCTCGAGATGGCCCAAGCCAGCCCAATCTCATTAGATCTCAGAAGGTAAGCTGAGGCGTCCCAAGTTAGTACTTGGATGGGAGACCACCCAGGAAGCCCAAGGTTGTTACACGGAGGCAGAGGCAACGGCGAACCACCCTCTGATCATCTCTTGCCTTGGAAAACCCTCTGAGGTCACCATATGTGAGCCGCAACAGCACTTCCCACCACCAGTTTGGGGAGGGGGGGTCCACATTGTTTTTGTAGGAGGGAAATTTCATTTCGGAAAAAAGGCCCCCACCCTGTTTTACAGTGTACACTGGCTGAGAGCCAGCATGGTGTAGTGGTTAAGAGCAGTGGTTTGGAGCGGTGGACTCTGATCTGGAGAACAGGGTTTGGTTCCCCGCTCCTCCTCCACATGAGCGGTGAAGGCTAATCTGGTGAGCTGGGTTTGTTTCCCCACTCCGACACACAAAGCCAGCTGGGTGACCTTGGGCTAGTCACTGATCTCTCAGCCCTCCCTCCCTCCCAGGGTGTCTGTTGTGGGGAGGGGAAGGTGATTGTGAGCCAGTTTGAGTCTCCCTTAAGTGGTAGAGAAAGTCGGCACATAAAAACCAACTCTTCTTCTTCTTTTATTTGTGAAAATACCCATAGACAATGGGTATAACCCAAGGAAGGCGGACGTTCTCCTAGGCAAGCCTGCCCAGGAAGTCATAATCAGGATTGGAACCACCGATTGAGCACATTTCTTTACGGGAGTGAAAGGGAGGAGCAGAATTCACCCCACAGCCAGCAGGCCCCACTCCGGTTCACAACAACATCTGTCTTTGCCTAAAATGTCTGAATAGAAACGTAACAGCAGAAGCTGGATCCCAAAATGCACAGATTGAACGTGGGCTCAGGTAGAAGTTAAAAATAACGGACAGCATTTTGGCCGTCAACAGGAAACGATGCAGATCCAGTTGCCTGCCCTTTCCCCCATACTGTCCCCACGTAAAGGAGCGCTGCTTCCAAGAGACCGTGTCCTCCTGTCCACCGCATACAGCTATTTCCCGCTTTAAGATCTCAATCCGTTCTCTCCCCACCTCATCCCAATAATTAGGGGGCTGTTGTTTACTGTGAATTAAAAAAAATGTTTTCCTCTTTAGTGCAAAAGGGCATCTTGTCAAAATATGGCCTTACCAGCAAACTCCTAAGAGGAATTTTCTGCCTTGTTTGCAAAACTCACAGGGTTGTAAGGAGCTGCTTTCCAAGCCACAGTGGGAAGATTAGCACTCCGAGGTAATAGGAAAGATGAAGGCGGCTGAGCTGCGGCGTGCCATCAATCTCCACGCTCACCAAAAAGCGCAGTCCGGATGGGGACACCCACGGAGATAAATCTGAGCTTGTGTTCTCCTGGCAGGTTTCACTGTCAGGCCGGACGCCCCTAGTCCCAGCATCCCCCCCCAACCCCCCACCGCTTTCCTGAAGTGGCAAAACCTTTTCTTTAGCCTCTCTATTTCAGACCGAGAGGTGACACATCAGCTGAATCCGGCAGCTGTATTTTCTGTCTGCAAGCATTTGGCAGCTTTGTGTAGAATGCTGCATCTAATCTGACCAGAGCTGCTTCTCAAATACACTCTGCCACGTGAGAAAAGGAGAGGCTGAGACACGGGGACTTCAAGCAGCCCATGGGAGTTGCCCCAAATGCAGCTGCCCCTTATAACAACAACAAATCATTTATTGCGGTCAAAAAGACCAGTTCAACACAAACTTTAAAATTCTACAACATTCAGTTTTCCAGCTGCCCCTTATGCTTAAACCAGGTTGGGAATGGCTTGAACCAGCCGGAGTTTCCTCTGCTGCCACCGCCACAAGAACTTGAGTTCTGTGACGGGCCCTGGTAGTTCCATGCAGGGAATGAAGATTTCCAGAACGCCTGGCCCCACACGCTTGGTGTGGGGAGAGTGGGCGGAGGAGAGGTGTGTCAGTGTCTAGGAGCCCTGGTGACTAAAGGGAACCTCCATGCTCAAAGGCAGCCACCCTCTCAATGCCAGTGCCAGGAGGCAACATCAGCGGAAGGCCTCGGCCTCTACGCCCTGTTGTCGGCCCTCCAGGGGAACGGGATGCTGGACTAGATGGGCCTTTCACCGGTCTGATCCAGCATTGCTCTTCTGGTGTTCTTACTATAGTAGGATACACTTTACCTATTGAACCTCCAAATTTCAGAGCCAGTCAACCTCCGAACCCCAGTGCCAGGAGGCTGCTGCAGAGGAAAACCTCGGCCTCTCTCCCCTGTTTCAGGACCTCCAGAGGAACCAGGTGGCCACTGTGTGGGACAGGATGCTGGACTAGATGGACTGCTGGTCTGATCCAGCAGGGCTCTTCTGATGTTCTTCTGTTGCCTATGTAGAGGTGACCTGCGTGCCAAGCAGAAGGCACACACCCCTTTCCAGCATGTGAACCCCATTATCTCCTGCAAATGTGAATGATCTCATCACCTGAAAAGCTGACGATGCCTTCTTCAACCACGAGGGTGGGCATTGCTCCGCTGCCCTGGAGCATGGACACCACCTTCTCATGGGAACAGTTCCTGCAGGGCGGAAGACATTGGAAGTCAGGGAAAGGAGCCGGAAAAGCCTTCCTCAGCTCCAGGAGTCCCTGTTCTGCCTGGGCAGCAGCTCCCAGGCGGGCTCCTGTGCTGCGGAGAGCCAGGGAAGGACACGGGAGGGCATCTGTGCAGTGCCAGCCCCTCTGTGCATCGCATCCAAGGGAGAGGAACCAAGGGATGTGCCCGTTCACCTCATGTCCAGGCCATTGAGGAACAGGATCCGGTCTCCAGCTTTCAGCGACGCCTTGTCCGCTGGACTCCCTAGACAAAAGTGTAGGAATTCAGACGCACCATTTGGGCACGTGGAGCCTGTCCCCAAAACTGCCCTACGGAGCTCCTGCGGCCCTGCCTTTCCCTTCCCCAGGTTAGAAAGAGGTCGGGTGCCGCTGTGCTTAAGAGTTTGGCATTCTCTCTCTTCTCCTCTCATTCTCTCCCTTCTCCACACGGAAGGATGCCGCCTTTCCTTGGGTCTTGGCAACCCCAGCACTGTTACCTCCTCCGTTTCGGCAGAATGGAGCTGTGTAAGGCCTCAGCTCTGGGACAGCGAAGTGCTCCAGCTTTCATAGAATCATAGAGCTGGAAGGGACCACCAGGGTCATCTAGTCCAACCCCCTGCACAATGCAGGAAATTCACAACTGCCTCCCCCCCCCACACCCCCAGTGACCCCTACTCCATGCCCTCAAAATGGCCAAGGTGCCCTCCCTCTCATGGTCCTAAGGCCTAAGGTCACAGAAACAGCATTGCTGACAGATGGCCATCTAGCCTCTTCTTAAAAACCTCCAGGGAAGGAGAGCTTACCACCTCCCGAGGAAGCCTGTTCCACCGAGGAACCGCTCTAACTGTTAGAAAATTCTTCCTAATGTCTAGACGGAAACTCTTTTGATTTAATTTCAACCGGTTGGTTCTGGTCCGACCTTCTGGGGCAACAGAAAACAACTCGGCACCCTCCTCTGTACGACAGCCCTTCAAGCCCTTTCCCATCTGTCTGTTCCATGCCGTTGTCATGGCGCTCATTCACACCCAGCAAAGCTGATGCCTCCATCTTATCCTGCAATGTCTAGCCACAGTTGAGCCCCCTTTGGTTACAGGGACCCCTTTCGAGCACTCCGATGCCCTGGCAATCCAAGAAGAGTGCCACGAGAGAAACGGTGGGGAGACAATGACGATGCACCCCTCACTTTGTGCTGCCCCCTAAGCAGTCGGAAATGGTGACTCTATTTCCCATGCGGAAAAAAAAGCCTGAGATTGCTTAGGGAGGACAAAAGCCGGCAGGAACCTTGAAAACATCCATTCTGGACATGGAGGCATCAACAGCAGCATGCGAGAGAAATCCCAGTTCTCCTTACCAGGCAAGATGGACTCGATCCACACTGGGGCATGTCCGCGTAAGGTAAACCCAAAGCTCCTGCTTCCTTTGTAGACTCGAACAGTCCTTTGGGAGAGAAAGCCAGTTCCAGCAAATCAGAGCAGCCTAAATGCTGTTTGGACTGGATTCACCTTCGGTTGAGGCCCATTCGGCATCTTTGAGAATGCATGAAGCTGCCTGCTGCTGAATCAAAGCACAGGTCCACCAAGGTGAGTATTGTCTACTCTGGCTGCCAGCAGCACTCCGTGGTCTCGGGCAGAAGTCTTTCACCTCACCTACGACCCAATCCCTTTTAACTGGAGATGCTTCTGGGGATTGAACTCGTGACCTTCTGCATGCCAAGCAGATGCTTCAGCACTGAGCCACAGGCCCTCCCAAAGTTATTAGCCCTTATGACAGCAGGAGACTCAAAAATATATGCTTCTTTGTCCTCCCTAAGGCTGTTATGCCCTATCTCTGTACTTATCGATGCCTCCCCTCCAAATATGTCCGCAACCTCTGTTCTCTCGGTGTTTCCCAAAGGTGCTTCTAAGCCTTTAGTTCTCAGTTATGCAAGAGAAACTGGTCAATGCATTAAATCTAAAATCTGCACTTGTAACTCTGCTCCTTGGTATCTTAAAGTCAAAAACTTCACCGGCTTCTTGCCCCTTCTGCCTCCCGGTTCAAATCTCTCTATCATTTGAGCTCCATTGACCTCACTCCTTGCCACCCACATCCCATCTGACTCAGGTCAGGTATATATATGGATGCTACACCGAATATAACCATAAATGGGGAACAAACCTAGAATTTTTAAAAAATTAATAAATGCATGGAAATTGGATGTAATTCCCTGAATCGTACTCATATCAAGGAGCTGCCAGAGCGTAGAGGTTTTATTCCAAAGACATTTTGACGTTTTATTTTCGAAATAGTTGTTAAAACGTTGCTTGTAAAAATTCTAATATGAATCCCAGAGGGTTATTTTTCCCTTTGCCTTCCAAACTGTTATTCTTCCACAAGGGTAATTTCATGCTTTATTGAAAAAATAAATAAACTCATAACATAGCAGCTGAGTTCCACACAGCGGTCAGAGTGTTTGGATTACGAACTGGGAGACTTGGGATCAAATCCACCTCCGCCATATTGGGTGACCTGGGACTGTCACTCTCTCAAAGCTTATCCTCCTTCACAGGGCTGTTGTTGGGATAAAATAAGGAAGGGAAAGCCAAGCATATTCATTTTTGGAGGAAGGACAAAGTACAGATGTGATGGAACGACACATACGGTGTAGATCAGAAGGTGTGAAAGATGGGGAGCTTACCTGCGGGCTGCCCCCGACCCCACGTTGCTGGCAATCAAGGACGTGGTTTTCCTCAGGCCCTTGCAGTTTTCTTCGTGGGTCCGTGGCACCGAGCTGGCCCGGGTGGAGACGAGCAGGCGCTCGTGGTGGTCCTCGCTGCGGCTGCGCCTGAGCCGGTTGACATGCTGCTCGCTCTTGGACCGGCACAGCTTGCTGATCAGGCTCTGGGAGACCACCTCGTCGAAGCGCTGCCGGTGTTTCCGGGGGATGAAGATCCTGGGGAACATGGCAAAGGGGTCACGTCAAAGGTGTGTCAGAGCACCAGGTATGGACAGCCCACCTGTGCAGCAGGCAGCAAGCTCAAGCCCTAAAATGCCCAGCAGGCAGGGGTGGATATGCCAATGATTAAGCCAAGCAACCGAGACCGTCTGTCCCCCTCTGCTCCGATTCTCAGCTGTGGCATCTTGCTACTCCGGGAATCAAGTACAGCTTCTCCTGAGAGCTGATGCCTTCTCCCATGCTTACATACGCCTTCACCAACCAGAAGAGAAGAGAACAGAAGAGAAAGAGGCCCGTCCTTGTGGCAGGCACAACCAGAACACAGTCTGGTGCCTGTGGCTTTTGGAAACTTCACCCCTTTCTCCCTTCTCCTGTGTAGGAAGCGCAGATTGTGCGTGTGCTTATATGGCATGATTGTTTGTAAGCCTGCCGAGAAACAAGGAGTATTTTTAAAGCCGAACACCCAGATGGTGTTTTCCCTTCGCTACAGGCTGACAGCAAAATCACAATGAGATCACCAGCTCTTCTCTCAAACCCCACCTCTCCCAACTGCCCGGCTTCTTCTCTGCTCTTGGCATTATACAGGTGTGCCGCCTCCCACGCCAACCCCACCGCCCACATACGCAGAGCAGGTGAGGGTACTCCAGCCATCTCTATACTCCCCTAATGACCAGATGAGCAGCTGCCAGGATGGACCTGGCATCCCTTGTGGAGTTGGCTCTTGGAAACACACACACACACACACACACACACACACACACATACACACACACACCCGGGGGGCCCCAGCTGCAAGGGGTGGTAGATATACTACGCTGTGTCACAAAGTCAGCAAGTGTTTTCCCACTGATGCGGAGGGGCAGAGGCCTGTTTCCACCCTTTGACAACCTAACAAAATGGAGAGGAGAGGGATGGGGGTCTTTTTTTTTAATCCCTGCAGAGCCCTTGCTTGTTGCGAGCCCTGGGGCCGACCAGCTGTGCAGGGAGACACCGACCTCAGGGTGGATTAAAGGCCCGGCACACTGCCCAGCGCAGCACACGGGATTTCTCTCCAGCTGCTGTGCACGTATCTGACTAGGCTGCCAGGCTGGGAACTGAGAATGCAGCACCGCCACCAAGGGGGCATCATCCGCTGGACACCACGGGCCGATTCCCACCAGGGAAGCAGCCGCAACTGGTCATTGTGGGCATGCCGGTATGATGCCAACACGTCTCCGACGCGTGCCAAGATCCCAGCTCACCTGCTCCGTGGAAAGCCTCCAAAATGCGAGTGAAGAGAGCAGGTGGCAAGCAGCCTTTTCAGGCTGGAAGCAAGGAGAGGCCGCATGGACACCCCCCTTTTGTCTGACCCACCAACTTGTGAGGGTCTTTGGGAGGCCTTCCTAAACCCCTGCAAAGCCTCTGAATAGAGACGCTGGTGAGATGCATGTTCCCACTGCAGGCTTCACGGTCACACCTCTGTCCCTAGCCAAAAGGATGGGCTGGAGTCATTGCAATACCAGCCCCCCCAGAGCCAAGTCCTGGTGGCGATGGGACCCTCAGGTGTGTGCAGGACCTGTCCCCTCACAGAGGGGCCCCCAGTGAGCCAGAGAAGACTGCCAACCAGGC
This sequence comes from Euleptes europaea, assembly GCF_029931775.1. NCBI lineage: Eukaryota > Metazoa > Chordata > Lepidosauria > Squamata > Sphaerodactylidae > Euleptes > Euleptes europaea. The sequence goes on along the minus strand of NC_079332.1, from coordinate 162,193 downwards.
CACCCACCCAGTGGAGCATCAGGGCACCTTGCCGGGTCCTGGGCATGCCCCTTCCTCTGCTTGGCACTCTACCAATCACCATAATCTCCTAGGGCAAAAAGCCAGAGAAGCTGCAGGTGGTGTGTGGGTTTGGCTGTAACTCTCTGCCCGCTAAGAGGTGACCTTCCTTCTAAATAGGCAAGAGCCCGAGTCCCTGGGGTGCGATGGGTGACGCTTGCCCTGGGATGCCCACTCCAGAAGCTGCCCGGAGGCTCTGGAGAAGGACAAGGGGGGCTGCAAGCCGCCCTTTTGGTAACCAGAGAAGACGCCACCTTCCCCACTCAGGTAATTTAAGACCGGCCGATCAAGTGGCTTTTGTCCTTCTGCATCTTCCAAAGGACGGTCCTGGCAGAGAATCAGCCCTGAGAGAGAGAGACAAAAGGACGCATCACAGAAGAGGCCCGCAAAACTGGGAGGCAAAGAAGTACGGTGCGGGGTGGGTGGGGGAAGGCCCCCTTACGGATAAAAGAGCGGAAGCCTGTTGGAGAAGCAGCCGTGGCCGTGGGAGGCAGGAGCTGCCATGCTGGCAAGTGCTTCTATGGGCAGCCGGCCCCCCTCATCCTCCAGATGCCAGCCTCTTCGTCTTCCTCACAAGTAGCCCCTTCTGGCCAGCCGGCTCTCCTGAACACCAGCCCACGGACGGATGACTGAACTGGCCTCCCGGCTGTCCTGTCCACAGGAGCTCTCCTTCCCAGAAGCCCTGAGGACCAGATGATTGCAACGTGGACTCCCTTCAGCAAAGCCACCCGAGGAGGGCCCTGCTGATGATTTAGCTTGGAACTACAGGCAGAAGGTCATTCATGAGCAGATGCAAATTCCAAAAATCTGGCTTGTGTTCCCCCCCCCCCGTGATGGGGGATAAGAGGAAGAAGAGCAGAACATCTGCGCACATCCGCACACCCTCCCAGGAAGGAGGAGCTCCTGCCACTCCCTTCTTCCTCAGGGCATCCTCTGGGACTTGGACAATCAAAGCTGCCTCCTCTGCCTGATCCCCCCCCCCAAGTAACAAGCAGATGACTCAGCTCAAGGCACGCCAGCCTGTCTCCTTCCCCCTGCTGGCTCACACAGACCGTCCGCAGCACTGCAATCCAAGCATTTGCCACCCCCCAGGATTTGCAGAGCCCTGTGGCCAGGCATCCACCCCAGCCCTTCCGAGCCTGGACACTGAAGATCCCTTTGTCCTTTGCCCAAATGAGTGCAAGAAAAACCCGTCTCCCAAAGGCAGCAAGTGCGAGTGGAGAAGGGAAGGCATTTGATGGATGCCAGAGAAAAGTTCCTCCAGGGAGCTGCAGAAACTGTAAACTCCGGACTGCAAAGGGCCTGACCATCCTCAGCAGTCTTCAAAGCACCATCAATCAGGCCGGTTTATTTGCAGTCAGTTCTGACTTGAAACAGCGATCACTTGTGGCTGTGGTGCAGAGGAAGCGAGCCAACTCTTTGGATCAAAGAGCTCCCATCTGACAGTAACCCTTCCTAAACTGGAAAAAAAGCCCTCTGTGGGTTGCTCCGATCTTTTAGATCCTCTAGCGAAAGGCCCCTGTCAAAGCAGAGGAGGAGGAGGAAACTTGCAGCGCTTGGCTTGGCTTATAACTGAGTCGGAAGCAACAACCTCTTCCTTCCCTGGGCCAAAGAGCCTCGGGGCCCAAACTCTGCCAACTCCACCCGCATCCATTCTGGCTCAGTGCGAGGAGGAATGCTTCATAATGAACAAAGGTTAACATGGCACAGCATGTGCTCAGAGCACCTCACACGTTTCATCACATGCTTTTCCTGCAGAACTGAAATTACAAGCTTGCAGGTGACCCTGGGACCAACTCCATCCTCTGATTCCATGACGCTCATCCTTTCCCTACAGGAACCAGACCTTGATGCCAGTTCCCAGCCACCAACAGAAGGATTTCTGTCTCCTGCCATCAGCTCACGAGGACAGGGCTGCTGAGAAGATGGCCCACCCCCTCCCAGAAGACTCCTTGGTATCCCCATGCCCTCCCACGCACCCAATTTCGCGGTAGCAATTTCATGGCTCATGTGCACTACGAAACATAAATTATTTTCAAACCACATTAACCAGACAGACAGTTGGCACCAACTCCTATACCACCCCCAGAACATTGCAGGTTGTATTACAGCGTAATTCAGGCTACTCTCTTTTCTTAGCCTTGTTGCAAGACACTTCTGGGGTCCCTCAGCCAGCTGGGGCCGTGATAATTAATTGTGCTCCAGAGTTGTTTACGTGGATAGAGTGGATGTGGCCTTTTGTCTCCTTGCCTGCTGCATGAAAACATTAACAGCATTGCTCGCTGTTTTCTAAAGCTGCTTCTTCTGCCCCTGCTTCACTTTCACATCTTCTTTATGTGGCGAGGAAAGGGGAGACACGGGGTGTGCCAGAGGATGCCTTTGGGCTCTGTGCCTCAGCCAAGACTCTTGGGAGTCGAGGGTTGTAGAACTGTCTCTCCCACCCACCTACCCCGCCGCGCTACCGAGGCTCCGGCCTCTTTGCAACGGTCCCTCACCTCTGGATGGGGAAGCTCAGGGAAGTCTCATGAGCTACAAACATTAATCAAGCCGGACTCCCTGGACCCTGCGTCCTCCTGCGGCACTCCAAGCCACTTCTGTGGACACAAACACCCAGGGTGCCAAGGAAGCAATGACTGTATTGCAGCTATTGCTGAATCAACTCAGTGACAAATTGTCCTGTAATAAGAACTCCTCAGAGGGAAAGAGATGTAATCTCTGCTGGAGATTGAAAACATCTTTGTTCTAAAAGTAGGCCTGCGATCAACCCCCCCAACTCCCCCAAGAGCTGGCTGCTAGAATAGAATGCTTGGGCTATTTTTTGGTCTTGTTCTGTTCTGTATACTGACCTACCTTACTAGCTGGAAAAGTAAGCAAATGATGGTTAAAAAAAAAAACCCTCCCAAACACCCCTTGTTAGTACACAAGGGAATATCAGGTTCTCAGACCGACCTTTGGGAAAGAAGCAATGTAAACATGACACAATTCTCACCACAAGATGTCTTGTAAATTAAGTATGGCATGAAAGTACTTCAAAAGAACAAACAGGTCTTTGAGCACAAGTGCAAAAGAAAAAAATGTATTCCAACCGTTCATCGCCTGGGACTTAACCTCTGGATAAAATCCCACAAAGTTATAGAAGGGGTTTGTGCTGAAAAGGCTCTGTAGTCGAGCTCTCTGCATGTGTTATGGGAGTGTGCGAACCCACAGGTCCTTCTGGAAAGCGGTGCACGTCTCAGCCTGCCTGGATTAGGTCTCTGTTTATAAGGAGGAGAGGAGAGGGGGACGGGATCTCTGAGCCATTGTTAAGATGGTTCTGTATTGTAAGAGGGACCTCGGAAATAGGAAGACACCTGTGTGTGGGATGCAGAAATCTGGGGGAGGGTTTTCCAGCTGGCCGGTCACTGTTCTTCAACCACAGAAACGCCAAAGGGGAGAGTACGCCAGGGCGAAGCTTCGGAACAAGAGCCCTGGCAACAGTCTGTATTCTACTCCGATGAAGGTTTCTTCACCCTCTTCTTATTTGCCATCACGTCCCAGCTGATTTGTGGTGCCCCCCCCCCACGGGGTTTTCAAGGCAAGAGGACGCTCAGAGGTGGTTTTGCCATTGCCTGCCTCTGCCTAGTGACCCCAGACGTCCTTGGTGGCCTCCTGTCCAAGGACTGGCACCAGAGTTGACCCTGCTTAGCAACTAAGATCTAAGGAGGGGGCTAGCTGGGGGGGAGGCATCCAGGCCCGGGCATTTCCTTCCCCTGTGCAGGTCGGAAATGAACTTAAGCGCTGCTGGGAAGACACTAACTGAGCAGGGTCCCCCGTGTCCATCCTGGACCCGTTTCAGCATGACAGAGCTGACTTCGTGCATTTTTGATCCTGCAGTCTGCCATCTTCTTCCCGCCTCACCCTGTCCGTGTGCCCGAGTGCCCGAGTGCCCCGCATCTGGCATGGGAGGGCTCCAGGCACTGGAAGCGTGGGGTGGGCGCTGGAGACGGGACTGAGCTAAGTTCTCCCTCATCTTGAGAAGAGAGTTGCTCAGACCAGGACGGCCACAAGGAGGGGTTCTACAAACTGTAGAGGGTGAAGGGAGGGGGGGCAAGGAGCAGTTCAAGAAAGAGCAGGGGGGGGGGGAGCCAAGCCGACTCAGGGCGAGCGGTGTCCAGAATTGGACGTGAGCCGGTCCCCCCCCCCAGTCCATGCAAGCCCCTTCTCCACAGGCAGGTACCTGGAAGCCCCCTCTGGTCGGGCTCCCAGGCGCTGGCGGAGGGCTGTGTCTTGGGGGGGGGGCTGCCCCCGGAAGACTGAAGCTGCCCCCTTCTGCCTGCAACCGACCGGGGGGGGGGGCGTGCTGCGGCAAAACTCTGGGGCTGGCCGAGATGCTCGGAGAGGCGCCCGGCAGGTTTCGCCGCCCTTGTCCCCGGGAACCAGCCGGCCCGCTTGGGAGCCGCTGGGGTCTCGTCCTCCCGGGCGGCAGGCAGCCGGGCAGGGAGGAGCAGCAGCCCGGGAGGACCCGGGAGGACCCGGCAGGGGCCGAGACCACGCGCCCAGCCGGAGCCGGAGCCGGAGCGGAGCCGGCCGCCTGCAGCCTCTGCCGCGCCTCAGGGCGCTCCGCTCGCTGCCCGCCGCGCGCTCAGCCCTCCGCGGCCAGGGAGGCCCCCTTACCCCAGGCAGCTCATCTTCCTCCGCCGCCGCCGCCGGGCATCCTCCGGCCAGCGCCACGCCAGGCGAGGGGACCGCCGCCCGCCGCACGGGCGCCCCGCACACCCCGCGCCGCCGCCGCCGCCGCCGCCGCCGCCGCTGGCCCGGGCTGGGAGCCGGCCGGGGCGGAGCTAGCCCGGCGCGGAGGGGAGGGCAGGGCAGGGCAGGGGGACAGGCTGCGCCGCCGCCACACGCGCCCCCCACCCCACCCCACCCCACCCGCCAGCGAGACCCGGACTCTCCAGACTGCGTCCTCCGCTAGTTGGGAGAGCAGGCGCCCAGTCCCGGGGCGCAGGGTTGCTGTGAGGACAAAGGCGCAGAGGGAAGGGGCCAGGGAACGGCAGCCCTGCGGGCACTCGCCATCCGGGGTCCAGCAGCAGCGAGCGGAACCCGGGGACTGCCCGCCCACCCACCCCCACCTCCCCACCTGCTGGCTGGCTGGCTGGCTGGCCGGGCCATGCTGAGCCTGGACGGCCAGAACCTTTTACCCCCTCACCGCTGCAACCCGATTTTTAATCCAAGGCAGTGGCTGTCCCCACATCTGCTGGCAGGGAGTTCCACACGTTAACAACCCATGACATGAAGCTGGTACACCACCAACAGGTATTTGGTGAGGGGTGAAACCTGTCTGATACTGAATCAGTCCATCAGAGTCACTTATACTGGATGACTTCTACTGATACCTGCCTCATACTGAAACAGTCCATCAGGGCCGATATAATGCCTGCATACAAAGTGGGGCAAAAAAGGAGTTAAGCTCTCTTTTGTCTTGCAAAAAACAACAACAGGGATCTGCCACCATTTCACCTATTTTGGGGTCGGATGAACACAGGACAGAAGCCCCCCTCCACCCCCCCCCCCGGGGAAGGGCCCCAGGGTCTTGCATGGCTCCCAGAGACCCTCCGTGTGGGACGTGCTCCAGGGCTCAGATCTGTTCTGCCACTCTGCTTTCACTACTGGTATCCCCAGTGCTGCTGCTGCCGCCGCCTGAGGAAACGGGGTCACCTGGAGCTGGGGAAGGAGCCTCCTCAAAGTTTAATCAATGAAGGTGACTTTTAGGAAGAAGCAGAAGAAACAGGCAAGTTATTTAAGAATATCACTATCCCTTTTTAACACAATCTTTTTGTGTGTCCCCAAAGTGGTGCTCGGACAAGGAAACATGGCAGATCCTAGTTTTACTAGCGCTGCCCAAAATCCTGCTGCTGGCATCACGTGCCAAAGATCTACTGATTCTGCCAACGTCTATGGGCTGGCAAGTTAAAAATAATGACTGGACAACACCGTGCCCATGACGGAGCAACGATAACTGAATTATCCGAGAAGGCTTTCGTGGGCCGGCAATAGCGTGCAAACCGTGCAAAATGCCTCACAAAGTTACTTGGATAAACAATTTGGGAGTGTGGTCGGTGCTACTGCGCATAGCTTGCTGTAAGTAGGGTCCCGCTATGTAATTTTTGCAATGTTTAATGCGTCATGTTCATGCTTAGGCTTCCTGCAGTTTGGGTTTTTAGATTCCTGGTGGGTTAATCTACAGCCCCAACTCCCACTGTGTTGTTTACTGAATGTCCCGTCCTGCTGATTGTATTGACTCACTCCTTGTCATCTGCCTCGAGTCCCAGTGAGAATGTAAAGAGATAAATAAAATAGGATGAGGCTCAGGAGGCCGCTGCAGGCCGGGAATAACAGGAGGCCAAGACCGGCTGGAGGCAGGCAGGGAGCTGTCCAGCAGAAGGGAGGGAGGGAGGGAGGGAGGGAGGGAGGAAGGGAGCTATCCAGGTGCTGGCTGCAGACTTCTGCAGCTCTTGAGCATCCGGGAAGCCTCTCGCCAGCAATGGATCATACAGTGGGGGGTGGCCAGAATATTCCTTCTCTCCTTTGTGGGCTGGCCGGCCAGCCAAGGTTTAGAGCCGCTCCATTTGCACTTCCAGAGTCTCTTCAGCCCAGTCCCTCTGCCTTGGTCTGTTCTTGGTGTCGAGGGGCAGGTCACGGGGTGTGACTCTCACTGGCTGATGGGGTCAGGTCTGCTTGGCTCAGAGGTTATTGTGCGTGTGTGTCCCCCAGTCCAAAACTGCACTTGCATTCAGTCACTGCAATATGCAAAGGTTTGAATGTCTGTGGCTGTTCGAATAAACCGGGAGAGACCCAGAGTGGAGCACAGGGCCAGAGCATCGCTCGTTCACCTGCGCCGGAAGAGTGACCCCAGAGAGCTTCTGGCAGCTCAAGGGCCGTTGGTCTGACTCGATGAAACCGCAGCCCCTTCTCCTCGTGACCAGACAGCTGCCGGGGAGAGACCCAGGAGCACTGGGCAGCAGGCTTGGAAACGACTGACGGCCCGGGTTGCCACTGGCCGCTGTGAAGGGATGGACGTCCTGGAGGGCAGCCGTGTCTCCCTTCGCCTGGCCCTGTGTGAGGTTGTTATGGAAACGGCAATCTCTCCCCGCTGCACAGATTAGGAATTGGGAGAGCGGAGCCAGATGGAGGCCTGATTGCCTAATGACCAGGGTCTCGGAAGGTCCGTAATCCCCTCTCCGCGAGCCTCACGTGCAGACGGTGCCCCTACTGCCGAGCAGTTCCCGCCCCCCACCCCCCATGGATCCAGAGGGATGTTTTCCCCAAGCACTGGCAACGCGCGCTACCCAGCCAAGGTCAGCTCATGGAGACAGCCGGTATTTTAGTCCAGGCAAACGACACAAGAGGTTCTGTTTCACAAAAGAGAGCTGGGTGCGTTTCTTGCTGCCTCAGCTGCGCAGACATTTGGGCATTTATTTATTTATATCCCACTTTTCTCCCCAGTTCGGACTCACAGTGGCTATGGACAGCGAGGCATCAGGAATGGTTCCCTGTGCGTGTCCCCCCTCCCTCCCTCCCTCCCCCCCAATTTCCTAATGATATTGCTCATTCTCAGGGTCTTACTTCCCTACAGAGCAGATTGCGGGGGGGGGGGGGGAGGCAAGGTGTGACATTCTCCGGGAAGATCTGGAGACACTTTTCTTGTGTGGCAGCTCCCCTCTGTGGCCTGGTTTACAGTTCAGTTATTCTATGCATCCCAACGTCTCCCCCTTTCTCCTCCCCCCCCCCCAATTCCCCACATCAAAATGATTAGTGTCTGTTAGGGTTTATGGCCATCTGTGTGCATGTTTACTATTTTTTTTCAACTAACTCCCCCCCCCCGCCCAATCAGCTCACAGTCCCAAGAAGCACAAATGTGGAAGAGACAGAAGGCGACGAGGGCAAACCAGACACCTCGGCCCTCTGCGTCGTGTTCTGTGCAAAATGGCCAGCAAGGAGGGTTGCCAAATACCTTATGTTGTCCAGGAGGAGGTGCTGGGACTCCTTGGTGAGAGCCATGACAAGGGAATAAGCCAAGAAGTCCACCTTCCTCTCGGCTGCGTACTGCTTGAGGATCGTGAACATCTTCTCTTTGACTTCTGGCTGGTCCCCCAGGATCTCTTGCACCTGCACGCGAAACAGCAGGGTTAGGAACAAAGGAGCTGGTTTTGGACTCCTGCACCAGGAATGCTCTCATGTTGCTGGAAAACCTGTGAGCGAGCCCCTGGCTGACGTCACTGAAATTTCCTGTTTTCTGCCCAGTTCCCAGAAATGCACACCCAGCTTCTAAAGGGGAGTTTCAAAGAGCAGCATCTCAAGCTTTTGCACACACACCCCTCCTCCATTTGAAACCCTTTTCACATGAACGCATGGAAGCTGCCTTACACTGAATCAGATCCTCCATCCATCAAGGTCAACACTGTCTATTTGGACTAGCAGCGGCTCTCCAGGCTCTTAGGCAGAGATCTTTCACATCATCTACTGCCTGGTTCTTTAAAAAAAGTAACACAACACAGAGATGCTGGGAATTGAACCTGGGACCTTCTGCGCACCTAACAGATACTCTGCCCCTGAGCCACAACCCTTCCCCAGTTATTCCTAGCTTTATTCTTCTTGAACATTCCTGCTGTTCTGTGTGACCGGGCCATGAACGCGGGCATTGTCTATGAGTGCCACTTTAGAGAGCTGTTGGGTTTGAACCGTCTTAGAAGACTAGATTTTGCTGCTTACAAGCACAATTTCGCCCCATCATTTGGAAACTTCATGGACGTTTCCTGCTGGTGTCCGGGACAGTGTCTCGAGTGTTCCCATCTTTCAGCTCCAGCACTGGAGAAGAGATGGAAACGGGAATGTGAAGATGCAACGTGCCGAGGAGCAGCAAGACTTTGCACAAGAAGGAAGAAAGGAAGTCGCAGCCCCCTTCCCTGGGTGCCCGTCCCACTTTGGTGCTCTCCAGAGCCAGTTATCACGGGGCGTTTGCAACCTACATCCTGAAACCGCAAGGTCTACATGTCAATCACGTGACCGGGGCCGACATTCCCGTGAGGCATCAGACACTTGAAGGTGACTTCCATCTGGAGCAGCGCACGGCTGGTCTCTCCTGCAGCTGCCTCACATGATGGAGGAAGAGGAGTCTTTAAATGCAGCAGCCAAGACAGCGGAGGAGAGAAAGGCGGGGCTGTTGAACCCTCTATGGATACGTAGTTCTCTCCAATCCTTTTTAAAAGTTTCAATGTCTGCATGGTCTACTCTGCTTACTTGTAACTACCATGGCCACAGTTTTGAAAGGAGATAGGTATGAGTTGAGCTGAGCCCACTGGGTGGGGGGGGGCCCTACAGAAATCAGATTCCGTTTTGTGTCCAGAGCGAGTGGGGGGAGAGAGGCCGAGGGGTGGGGGGACGGGACTCTCGCCATGAGCGAGCCAGAGCCCTTCAGCAAGGTTTCAAACCTTGTGCGGGGGCAGCAGGGAAAGATGTGCGGTTTATTTTCAATGAGGCAATTAGAGAGCGGGGGAAATTCTCCTCCCGGAGTTATGGCCACTGAGATCTCACCCTCTGGAAATGTTCTCACCAGGGAGAGCCGGGTGTGCGCTCAGCTCGCTTTACCTCGTGGGGTATTATTGGGTTCAGCTTGCCAAGTCATTATTTCAAAAAGGCCAGGTTAAAAATACCATGTGTGTTTGTGGTGGTGGTGGGTGGGGGGAAGGCTTGGTCATAGGGTTGCCAATCTCTAGGAGGGGCCTAGAGGTCTCCTGGAATTACTGACAGGCAGGCAGGCTGGGGCCCCTTTTAGGATTGCGGAAAACTCCGTGGAGTTTGCCTTGACTTGTGTGACTGCAGCCCATGAGACCTGTTGAAACTCAGCCTGCAGAGCTCCAGGCAGAGGCCGTCTTCCAGGAGAGAGTGCTTCTCTCTGCCCTGCGGGTCAAACAACGGAGCCTTGTGGCAACAGAAGGGTGACGGCATTTATTGTGGTAGAAACATTTGGAGGCCAGAGCCCCTTTCATCCAACAGGCTGTTCTCCCTCCCTCTCCCCCCCACCCTTGGCAAGCTGCAGCTTAGTTTCCAGGTCAGGGTTTTTGGCAAGGACCAGCAGGGGTTTAATCTGAGGCTACTGGGGATCACTGGGGGGTGTAGGGAGCAACTGAAAATCACTTCTGGCGCTGATGTCTCTTCCTCTTTCCCACTGCAGAGATGCACCTGCCTTGGCCGCAGGAAGAAGGGAGCCTGATACCGGAAGTGTCGAGACAGGTGGGTGAGATGGTGCGGAACTGGCTCTGCGTCACAGACAGCGTCCACCCCCCACCCCCCCAGGCAGAGGCTCTTCTCTGCCGGAGCCACCAATATCCTGGTGGAGGTCCATCAGCTAAGCTGGTAGGGCAAGCACCTGGAAATGTATTGGGCCACATTTAAGCACCACCTGCTCGTCAGTCATCTCGCTGCATTTGGAAGGCGAGGACAAGTTGCGTTTTGAATGTTTTTCAAACACCCAGTGTGATATGATTTGCCCGCATGTGCATGCCCTTATGTCTCCATAAAGGAAAGGGAGAGAGAGGCCAACTTAGACAAAAAGAAAGCTGAACATTTAGCAGAAACGCCTGGAATAGATTATCCCAGAGGCCTCCACCGGCCTTCTCTCTTGTGAGGCCTCCCCACCACCACATCATGTGTGAATGGGTCCCTTCATCCCAGGACAAAGACTGCAGAAGCAGAGGGTTTTATGAAGGCATTCTGTGCTTCCTGCCGAGACTAGATAATGCGAGAAGGGAGAAAGAGACTTTCACATCCCTTCACTAATCCCTCCGTTATTAAAAAAAAAGCGGAGCATGCAGGAAAGCTGCCTTGCCAGTCAGGAAGGGGAAAGGCACATTGAGAACTCGGCAGCCCCTCCCACCAAAAAAATCTTACACCTTCCGCACAAAAATTAACAGGAGACTTGTGGGTCCTTTAAAAAAAACTGCCTACCTCTAACCTATAAGACTATTACAACAAAGAGCAATGCCATAAAAAGCGACCCCCCCCTCCATTTTGCACTGTGAATGAACTCTCCTCCCCACTAGGGTTGCCAGCGTCCAGGTATGGCCTGGTGATCTCCCAGAATTACAACTCATCTCCAGACTACTGAGGTCAGTTCCCCTGGAGAAAACGGCAGCTTCAGAGGGCGGATTCTATGCTATACTATAGATTTTAGGTGCAATCGCTCCCCGAATTTCCCCCTCCAGTGGCTACACCCCCAAATCTCCAGGAATTTCCCAACCTGGAGTTGGCAACACATGCGATCAAAACCCGGGAGGTTTGGGGTCACCAGGCATGGGGAAGCCCCGTCTCCCTCCACCTGAATTCCACACCCTCACAAAGTGGCCTTTGGATCGAGACCCCCCTCTCCTCCTCCCCCCTCCTCCCTGGAGGACCCACCTTCTTGCTGAACTCCTGGGCCTTCTGCCTCCTCTCCTGGTGGATGGCGTCTGCGCTCTGCACGAACTCCCGCACGCTGCTGCTGGCCCACCTCTGGAGCTTCCCCAGCCTCAGGAGCCCCAGCCGGAGGCCTCGCCCCTGGCAGGACTGGATCGCGGCAGCTGCCTCTTCGTACCGCTTCACAGGGACCTCGTTGACTTCCAGGACGTAGTCCCCGGCCTTGATCCCGCACTCAGAGGCCGGCGAGGCGGGGGCCACGCTCTCCACCTGCAGGGGGCAGCCTCCGCCACACGCCAAGGTGAAGCCGAAGCGCCCCTCTGGCCCGGGCTTGAGGTCCAGGCGCTGGATCCGCGAGACCACGCCGATGCTGGGGGGCACGGTCTCACACTGCCTGGCCAAGGCGATGAGGGCCTCGCAGTTCATGGCGGACACGTGCTGGCCTTCGACCTCCAGGATCTGGTCTCCCGGCTGGAGGCCCGCCACCTGGGCGCTGCTGCCGTCTTCCACGGCCAAGATGTAGCAAGGGCCGCTCCCGCTGATCCTAAAGCCAAATTCCTCGGGCCAGCCATTGTTGGTAGCGGGCATGGTGGTAACTGGGGACATGAAAAGGGAGGTTACCCGGAGAGTCCCCGCAAGAAACTGCTCCAGACTGAATTTCTCCTCCCCAAACAAGGAAATATTGGTAGGCGTCAGGTGCCACCACCCGGGGTCTTCTCCAGCCCTCATGAGGAGGCCGTGCTCCTGCACACGAACTCTGCAGCCTTCCTCGTGCACACTCCTGTCTCGTTAATTACTGTTGGGCAGGAGAACTTTTCTCGACATCCTCTCTTACCGGCTATTGGCCACTTATACTGAGAGCGCAGCGGTAACCGCCGACTTAAGCTGCTTGAACAGGCAACTCCGGGAAAAGTAGTATGGCGGGAGAAAAAGGGGGGGGGGGCTTAGCGTTTCTCAGGACCTTTCCTACATTACAGTTCCCAGGTTTCTTTGGAGAACAATTTAACAGTGCAGATGGGCCTTTATTGCCACCTGTCTGTCTTTGCCAGTTTCCCTCTGACAGTGGGTGTGGAATATCTGTGGGGAAGTGTGGACGGGAACAATCGGACTTGTGCCGTACCATCTTCCTATCAAGGAATGCTTAGGGGGGCCCGTTCAGAACTCTCTAGAACTTCTACTTGCCCGTTATCCACTGGATAATTGCAATCTGCCTACTGTCCTCTGATCTGACTTCTGCTTATTCTTAGGGAGCCCTGAAGGGTCCGAGGAGCAAATGGATGACAAGGAGCTTCATCGGCCAAAGGCTGGGAATTGTGGCGGGGGGTGCTGCTGGCAGAGTCCGTGTTCTCTTTTCCCAGGCACCCCCTCTGACGCTCCCCCAGCCCCATCGTCCAGGCGAAACGCACGGAAGCTGCAGCCGTTTGACGGAGGTCCTGCCCAGGTGAGATCCCCCCCTCTCTCCCTGAGAGGTCTGGAGAGGTCCCTGGTTCTCTTCGGCAGGGACTCTCTCTTGCTCCCTCAAGGCCTTGCTCGGCACAAAGAGGGGGAGGTGGGCTTGACCGAATGACCCGCCTGACTGGAGTGCAGGGCTTGCGCTTTGCAGGCCGCTCTCCTGTCCTCTCGGGTCAGAAAGGGTTCCCTGAGCAGTACGAGCATGCCATGCCAGCCTCCGTCTTCCCTTTCTCTCTGCCTGCTGAATTTTATTGGGGGGGGGGGTATCAGAGAAACAGATGGGCCAGCTAACACACGGACTGGTCTTCTCCGACCAGAGGCCTTTAAGAGGAATTAGAACCTGTCAGGAGCTCAAGTGGATTACAGGCCATTCAGGGAGCTGCGTGAACAAAACAGAACGGACGCTGGTTCTAGCAGGGTGGCCACAGCTCTGGGTTGGGAAACGTCTGGAGATTTTGGGGGCAGAGCCTGGAGAGAGGAGGGACTTCGATGCCATAGAGTCCAATGGCCAAAGCGGCCGTTTTCTCCAGGTGAACTGATCTCTATCTGCTGGAGATCAGTTGTAATAGCAGGAGATCTTCTGCTATTACCTGGAGGTTGGAAGAAAAAAAGGCACCACTGTACTAATATCATGGAGTTAAGTTCACCCTCCAAAGCTGCCATTTTCTCCAAGGGAACTGGCTTCTGTCGTCTGGAGATCCGCTGTAATTCCAGGATGACTCTGTGCTTTACCAGGAGGTGCTGGCATCGGCAAATATTTCAACCCGACGCCTCCCATGGGAGTCTATACCTGAGCTGGATACAGAAACAGAGAGAGCTGACCTCCGACCCAGAGTCCAGAAAAGCAGGTTGCAACCCAGACGTGGCTCTCTGACCCACTCCGCTGCTCTTTAAGGCCCTGGAGCGGCTTCATAGTTTTTAGGAAGGGTAATCAGGGCGAATCTCCTAGCAAGCCAAGTTTCCTACTGAGTGGCGATGCAGCTCGAGGGCCGGGTGTTCCCAGGGGCCAGAAGTGAGATGTTGGGATTAACTCGCGCTGAAGGACTGGGATGGCCCGCGACGCAGCCACCTTTGCAAAGGGAAGCAGGCCTGGATATGGGCAATGCCTGGACGGGAGACCCCCCTGAGGTTCCTGTGGAGGTTCCCTCAAGGTCCACGACAGAAAACAAAAGAGGGGCATCGAGGCAATAAAAGGACGCACTTTCAACACTGCCTCATCTTCTGCCTGAGAGTGAGGAGCTGGCAGGATGATGGGGGTCTCTCTTGACAGAGAAGGACGGAGCCCCCCTGTGCCGGGCCCAGGGGCAGCCGTGTCTGAGGCCAAATCTGGAGCTGATTTTCTCCTTCCTAGCAGAGCGAGATCTGGAATGGTGGCCAGCAAAGAGCCCCACTCGGTTGGCCAAGCAGCCCGAACTGCTGGGAGTCGTACCAGGCTGGGCCAGCGCGGAGGCTTCCTGGTAGGGTTGCCAACCTCCAGGTGGGTCCTGGAGATCTCCCAGGATTACAACTGATCTCCAGACTACAGAGATCTGTTCCCAAGAGAAAATGGCTGCTCTGGAGGCTGGGCTGTCTGGGATTATACCCTGCCGAGGTCCTTCCCCACAGTCCTCATTCTCTGCCCACACAATCTCCAGGAATTTCCCAAGCCACAGTTGGCAACCCTGCTCCCTAGTGCTGCCTGGCACTTGTAGGGGCAGAGGTAGCCCACCCTGGTTGCCGCCTGTGCCTGGAACGCCCTGAAGCCTATACACACCTCTAGTCCACGGTAAATCTCCATGCTAAGCCTCAGATTTCTGTTTTTAGCCTCAAAGACGTGGGCAAGGCTCTGCTGGGCTTGGTGGACTAGTGGCCCCACCTCCACAGATCTGTTTAGCCATGTAAACGTTGCAAGAATAGCAGGGCTTGCTCTCCCTCAGAAAGACACACGGCTAGTTGTCCAAAGGCTTCCTTGTCACCCCACCACCACCAGCAACACAGACTACAAATCAGGCGTTTTCCTTCCTTTTCCATGCCTTCCTTTGGCCAGAATTTAAGAATTGTCCGGAGGAGCTGTTGTTGTCCGGTTGTTTTTAATATGAACGCATGTCAAGCAAAGCTTACCTCTCTGGCGCAAGGCCTAAGAAGCACCAGCGGCGGCTCGGAAGGAGGACCGTTACCCAACTAAGCCATCGCGGCGGCTTCTGCGCTGCTGGATCGGTTACAGACCTGTGGGTCTGAGTTTCTATGGCAAACTCTATCCAGGTGCGGTAACCTAATAGGGCTGTCATTAGCAGGCCGGCCTTGCCAGGGAGAAGAGTGCAGGGCACGCGAGCAGGGGGGGGGGAGGCAGCTCTTCTGCCGCTACAGAGGCCGCCGGCTACTCTTCGAGCCGTCACTGGGCCTGTGGATGGTGAAAACCGGGTGGATCTGCAGACACCAAGACAAAGAGCTGCTCCCAGGACAGATGTATTGAGGGTCTGACTTTGCAGAAGAAGCCAGTCTTGGAGGCACATAGAACAGAATCATAGATCTGGAAGGGACCACCAGGGTCATCTAGTCCAACCCCCTGCACAATGCAGGAAATTAACAACTACTTCCCCCCGAAACACCCCCAGGGACCCCTACTCCATGCCCAGAAGACGGCCAAGATGCCCTCCCTCTCATCATCTGCCTAAGGTCATAGAATCAGCATTGCTGACAGATGGCCATCTAGCCTCTGCTTCAAAACCTCCAAAGAAGGAGAGCTTACATCAGTGGGAGCTGATGGTTCTTGCTGTAAGACAAAGTTGTTTCTCCAAAGGAAGCTTGAAGAAAAAGAGCACAGCGCCGCATTATGAACAGACTTGCCGCTCTTTACCCTCAGAAAGAAGTTTTGGAGGGTAGTCCCACTGGCCTGCAGTAGAACAGAGTCAAACCTCTCTTTGTCAGACACGAGGTGGAACGGAGATCTCCAAGTCTTTGCCTCCCAGCCAGAAGGTGGGGGAGGCGTATTGCAAAGAATGCTTGTGAAGAATGCAAAGATATGATGCATATTGTCATCAGTTTGATTGCAGCGGAGGGGAAATGCCTGGGGGCAGAAAGAAGAGGATTTAGCCTCTCCACCTGACCTTCCAGTCCCTTCCTCTCTCACCCTAATGGGTGACTGGGGGGGAGGTGGCGGCAATATTTTGGAACGCCGTTACAAGAGGCCTGGCCCCCCCTGGGATGCCCCTTGGTGTTGCCGAAGATGCTGAGAAGCAGCTCTCGGATCACGACTTGCAGCTGCTTGAGCGGGTGGAATGCCTGTGGGGCCACCCCTCTCTGCCCGATCCAGGATGAAAACGAAGCAGTGGGAAAAAAGGTTGAATATTTTAACACGCACTTGCACTTTGACTGTGTTCCTAAAAATAAGCTAAAATATTCATTAGTACTTGTTAACTCATCCAGACAAACCACTCATCCCTGGGCTTGGCATTTGTCATCACTGAAGCCCATTAGATTTCCAGCTTCACACACACATGATTTAGACTGAAAGTGAGAGGGGAGCACACTGGAGTCAGCCCCCTCCCCCCCCCCCCCATGAGGGGAGTGATCCAAACAGGACGGGAAGGGGACGAACAAACACGGGCCCGGGAGACTTCGGGGATGTGCCGTAGGGGATCCGTTTTGCTGCATGTACGGCTTTGCTTGGCAGCAGTCAGGTCTCTTGTTCCACTCTGGCCGTGGGCGAGGAATTAAAGGTGCAGAAGGGCTTAGAGGCCAGCTCTGGTTTAGCAAAGGCCGTCTTTATGAACTCGCAAATGGGCTGAGATCTTGCAAGCAGCCCAGTGCTGATGCAGCTGCCCAAGTTCTGTCGTGGTTGTTTTGTGAAATTCCATTCCTGGCTCTTTTCTCTTCCTTTGTGGGACTCATGGTGGCATACCTCGGGTGCTGGGGGGTGGGTGGGGGTTCTTCCATCTGGGCACTGACCAGACCCAATGCCACTTTGCTTCAGCATACCCTGCATACTGGGCAGGTCATGCAGAAGAACTGTGCTGTGGCCTGGCTTCCAAAGGGAGGAGGATATGGAATTGCAGGGGTGGGAGGTACTTCAAGAGTGCATCTGTGATGAAACACACACACGCTTGCAGTGGATGAGTTTTATGGGGCTTAACAAAGCTTCTGCACTCACTAAGTGGGTGGAGAAGACTCCGTTGTTTTGCAGTATAGGGACAGCTGAAGTTTGACAGGCCAAAGAATAAGCTGAAAAACAGGTGTTTTTTTTTTGGAGGGGGGGAAGGATCTGAATTAAGCTTCCGCACAGAGAAATCCACATTCGCCTCTGTCCTCATCTTGACCTCTTTGTGATTTCCATTATGTGCCATAAAAAGAAATCAAATATTTGCTGCTGGCATTAAGCGATTTGCACAGGGCCGGGGAGCCCAGGCACTAAATCCAGCCCTCAGCATTAGAAAAGGGCTTTACTGGGATAGACCCCAGCTGAGTGGTGATCCAATTAGCCACAGAGAGGCCTAAATCCCCTCTCCTGATTCCAGCCATATGGATCTGGTGGCTGAACGGCTCAGGGCTGGCTATTCCTTGCGTGCTGACAAACCGCTCCCGAGGACACGTGAGGAGGAAGGGGGCACCCATGGGTCTTTTAGTCCACCTCTCTGACCCAAGGTACCACGGCAGAGAGTTAATTCGATGGGCATGCCCCCCCCCCGTCTCCCCTGAAGCATCCCTTACAGAGGGTGGTCTGCATGTTTCTGAAAACGCACCTTTCGATTGGGCCAGGCCCAAAACAGCACAGATTAGTGAGCCAGCTTTTGAGTTCCACAGAACCCTTCATCAGGCTGGATGTTTGGTACTACAGGAAACAACCCCCCCCAAAAAAAGAAGGGGGTGCACGACAGCAAAGACCCTCTGTCCTGCAGTTAAGAGCACAGGATGCCTTGCGCAAATGGAACGGGGCCGTTCAAGGTCCCTTATAAAATGCCACTGGTTTCAAGTGCCGCAATGCTGCGACAGACAAGCTTCCTGGGTGACTTCCCTGTCATTTGTGTGGTTTGCCAGATCCCTCTTTGCCAACAGTGGGACGTTTTGGGGGCAAAGCCTGGGGAGGGGCTTCAATACCATAGAGTCCAATTGCCAAAGCGTTCATTTTTCCCTGGGGGAACTGATCTCTATCGGCTGGAAATCAGTTGCAATAACAGGAGATCTCCAGCTATTACCTGGAGGTTGTCAACCCTACATTTGTGGGACTCGGGATGGCAGCTTTTGTGCCAAGGACATGTTGCATTTGAGAAAATGCCCCCTGGACGCCCCCTCCCCGCCCCGCAGGCTTTTTTTATTTGAAGACGACTTTCTCCTTTGTGGGTTTTTCCTTTTGTTTAGGTCAGTTGTGGATCTAATGTATCTAATCCCTTATTCATACTTTGTATTAATTTTTATATTAGGTATTGATTTTATAATGTTGGATACGACAATAATACATTAATTAAAATAATATAGGGATTAGTTCCGTTAGCAAAAGATTATACAATTTAATTTTAGACGGAAGAAGGAGAGGGGTAAGTCATTTGATTGTTAAATTAGAAATACTATTTGTCTTTCTCATTATTATTACTATATTGTTTTTATAGATATATTAAATGAAGAAAAATATAATTTTTTTAAAAAAAGTTGTGGATCTAATGTGGAGGCTCTTGTATTATTGTGCTTTGGGGAGGGAAGGGGGGGGAGAGTCGCTCTGGAAATCCATTCTTGTTTGCACGACCACATAATCCAGATTAATTGAGCTGGAATAAAAAGAGCGACCTGGAAGCGCTCCCCCCTCCTCTCCGCCCCCCCGTTGCGTGGTCCCGGGCATGCGCACATGGCGCCATGGACGCACGTGGGGTCCGGGCGGGGCTGGCGGAGGCGTGGCCGCGTTATCCGCCCGCTCATTGGTCGCGGCGCTTCCGGGTCTCTCCCCTCCCTCCCTCCCTGCCGCCGCCTTGGTCGGAGCCACGTGAGCCGGGGGTCTTGCAGCCGCCGCTCGGTGCCAGGGGGGGCCCGGTGGGTGCTTTTGCCCCCCCCCAAAAATACAAAAACAGAGAAAGAGAGCAATGGTTACAAGAGGGGGGATAGGAATAAAGGGACGGGGAGGGCTGAGCTGGGCCACCTGGCAGGGTTGTTGTGAGGGCTATCGTAAGAGAGGGAGGGCAGCTTGGCCATTTTCTGGGCATGGAGTAGGGGGTCACTGGGGGTGTGTGTGTGTGGGGGAGGTAGGTGTGAATTTCCTGCATTGTGCAGGGGGCCGGACTAGATGACCCTGGTGGGTCCCTTCTTTCAGGCAAAAGGGTTTGGGGCCACCACATGAAGCCTGGAGCACCAGTTAAGAATAATAAGCAGGGAATAAATGTTTAAAGGAAGAAAGCAAAGAGCCAAATGGGAGCCTATGAGGTTTCACATTCTAGCTCAGCCATGAATGTTTTTGGGGGGAGGGGGCTCCTACAAGCTGACCTCTTCATCCCACCGTTATTGTGAGGGCAACTGACCGGGGGGAGGGGGTCAGGTACAGGTGTGAGCCCTTCCCAAGAAGAGGGCGCCTGGAACAGCCTTGCTGGTATCAAAGACAAGTAGGTTTTTATTAGATCGTTGCTCCCCTTTAGTCAACTGTTGTGCAAGTGTGCATTTTTCTGTTTGTGGTTTACAGCTAAACATGAGAGAACTGTGCCTGCCTCAGCCTGGGCTCGGAAGCAGCGTTGATGGGGGGCGCCTGAGCTTTCCCTCTCACCCTGTTGGCTCCACACCAAGCAGCGTTTGCATAGGGGAGAGAGGAGGAAGAGCCCTCTGTCGGCATCTGGATTTTGCAGAGCGGGATGGACTTCTTGAGCCTCTTCGTTCTCTATGTCTTCCTGGTTCTGCTGACCGTTCTCCTGGTCTGCCTCTATGCTGGAAGGAAGCAAAGTTTGCCTTCAAGAACTGTCAGTTGGTTTGCTCAGGTAAGGAATTTTAACGCTGGTTGCAGAACGCAGGATCTTGGGTGCGCCCAGGCCTCTGACAGATCTAAAAGGAAACCAGGTGTATATTGACAGCAGATCCACGTACCTTGCCTGGCTGGAGGCCCGCCTCTTCTGTCTTCTCTCAGGAGTTCCAGGTTTTTGAACTTGAGGAGGCGGCCTTTTTATTTCTTTGAATGTTTGTGGCTTTTTTGTTTTTTGGCACAGGTGCTTTCTCATGTAATCCCAGGCCAAGTTCACGGAGCTGCTCAGAGGGTGCTTCACCGCCTCTTCCACACACGGTATTGCTGCCTTTTGTGTGTTGCCTTCCTTTGGGCTGTGACTGTTAGTTCTCAGTGCCTGTCTGTTACGTTGTCCTTGTCGAGCAGACATGCTCCAAGAGCTCCGTGCTCAGGTCTTAATTCACGGTGGGTGACCTGAGTTGGATCGGGACTGTGGGGTGCAGGGAGAAGCAGCGGAGGCCCTGCCTCCTGCTCTTTTTTTCTGGCCTGAAATGGCCCTGCGGAGCCACTGTTTGCCCTGCTGGGAAAATAACTTCCTCTAGTGACAGGCGCCGCCTTCCCCTTGTGACAGACACCGCTTCTTTGTGATCCTGCACCTGGCTTTGGAAGTGTTGGTTTATGGCGAATACACCTGGGAAGTGTTTGGCTACTGCCAGGAGCTGGAGTTCAGCCTTCCCCTCCTCCTGCTTCCTTACCTGCTGCTGACTGTGAATATGGGCTTCTTCGTTCTGTGTTCCAAGACTGACCCTGGTAAGACCACCTTGATCTACAATGGCGGCAGTTGGCCAGTGTGGCAATTTCTCCTGTAGAGGCAGTGATGACCTGTCCGATGAGGAGGTCAGCCTCTGCCTGGACTGTGCCACTCCTGACAGGGGAATGTGCTGGAGCGTCAGCATGGCGTAGTGGTTAGAGTGTCGGACTAGGATCTGAGAGACTCAGATTCGAATCCGCACTCTGCCATGGAAGCTCACTGGGTGACCTTGGGCCAATCACACACTCAGCCTAACCTACCTCAAAGGGTTGTTATGGGGATAAAATTGAGGCGAATGCTGCTTTGGGTCCCCTTTGGGGTGAAAGGCGGGGTTCGAATGAAAGAGATAAATAAATATGCAAGGCAATTTTCTTCTTGTACAAAACCACGTCAGTGAGAAGCATTCTTTGGCATACAGTTGTCGACGTGTGGGAATGGGAGAGGGGCCGTTCTGTGACCTGAGCTCCCACCTGTAGACTGAAATGGCCACAGACGCTTCATCCGCTGCCTGTGAGACCTCAGCTGAAGCTTCAGGCACCAAATCGGTGGGCTGCCAGTCTGAGCAGCAGTTTGCCTTTGGACTTGTTTTGCCATCCTGGGTGGGGTCCTGTGACCATCTGGAAGATAATGTCAGATTTGCCATCGGGGCAGGTCCAGTTGGCTTCCAGTATAAGTAGATCAAGGCATCCACTTCTCACCAGTGCCGGTGGGCAGGGTTCTGGGGCAGTGCTGGTCCTTCAGCAGTGCGCGCAACTGACCGGAGAATGTGGGCTGCGCATGGCTGTGCGTCTCTGGGGAGGATTCCACCACCCCTTGCTGGCTGCTCCTGGTTACGTCACTTGGCCGTGACGGGTCTTGCTTCCCTCCTGGAAAGCGTCCTGGCCAGCAGCGACCAATTGGTACATGAGGTCAGAGGGGCAGGAAGAGGGGAGAAGTCACACCCACCAAGATGTGTTTGTCCGTTTCCCCCTTGTAGGTGCCATAACCAAATCCAACCAGGCGCTCTTCCTCCACGCTTATCCTTACGACAGGGTGATGTTTGACAGAGGCGCCACGTGTGCCAGCTGCAGTACCAGGAAGCCAGCCAGATCCAAGCACTGCGGTAAGCTTTTCAGGCGGTGGCTGCTGCTGCTGCTGCAGGGCCCTCCGCTTGCTCCCAGACCTTTCAGACCCCCCCTGGACAAGCTCTTCTGCTGGAAACGCCCCCCCCTTCGGGTCTCTTCCTCCTGCCTCTTGGATGCTTGTGTGTCTGCCACCAGCAACTCCCTCCCCTCAGTCATCTCCTGCCCATTGCGAGAGCAAGCACTCTTGCCACTTCTGTCGCTGCTTGCGTTTTGATAGGGTCGGAGAAGCAGCACGCTCGGGGCCTCGTTTCCACACTTCAGGCTTGGCCCATTAACGAACCTCAGCGCAGCGTCCAGGGCTTTCATTTCCATGTCGCTGTTAACACTCCGGGCCTTGAGAGTCTCAGTGAGAAAGGCAGGCTATAAATAAGCTAAGTAAATCAATATTGGAGAGCGCTTGCAGAAGTGATTTTGCAGCAGGATGTGTACGGAAAGGCCTCTGGCAGTATCTTTTGTCCCAGAGCTTCGGGCAGAAGACGTTGA
This sequence comes from Euleptes europaea, assembly GCF_029931775.1. Classification (NCBI taxonomy): domain Eukaryota; kingdom Metazoa; phylum Chordata; class Lepidosauria; order Squamata; family Sphaerodactylidae; genus Euleptes; species Euleptes europaea. The sequence continues at coordinate 139,950 of NC_079332.1, read as the reverse complement.
GCTCGTTGTCGTTGTGTACCAGTGACCGTGGGGTGCCGAGCCCCACACAAGTTGCACTTTGTTTCTTGGCAACCAAGTAACCACGCTCTCGTCTTGCGCAGGGGTGTGCTGTGCCTGCATGCATCGCTTTGATCACCACTGCGTTTGGGTCAACAACTGCATCGGGGCTTTCAACACGAGATACTTTCTTGTCTACCTGCTCACCCTGAGCGCCATGGCGACGGCCATTGCCGTCGTCACCACTGCCTTCCTCCTCGAGGTGGTCACTCTGTCAAACCTGACGCTGGGATATTATGTGGATGACGAAGGCCGAGAGCACCCGGTCGACACCGTCTTTGTTATTCAGGTAACTGTTGAGCAGAGGCCTCCCTTGACACTCCACAGCAACAAACCAGATCTCAGGAGAGGCATAAAGTAGATTCTGGAAGCCAGGCCAACTGGAATTCAATCAGAGGAGACCTTTGCCAAGTGAATGTTTTCTAATTAAAAGGACCCACCGCAAAGCTTCAGCTGAGGTGTTTTCTACAAAGCCTTCCCTTTGTGGCTGCCTTCGGTTAAAATGGCTGGTCTCTCAGGGTGCCTGAGGAATTACTTGTAGCTTAGTATGTAGATGGAAGATGCATACGCATAGTTAATTCCCCCGGCCTGCTATTTTGCTGTGTTTGTCTGAGACGTAGCAGCCTGCCTGTGCTGGGGTATGTGTGTGTGTGTGACTCGGAGCGTGGGGGGCATCCTGTTTCAGATGGGTTCTTTCTCCCCCTTTGCAGCATCTCTTCTTGGCCTTCCCCAGGACAGTGTTCATGCTGGGTTTTGTCGTCGTCCTCGCAGTGATCTTGGCCTCTTACTTTGGCTTCGGTCTCTACCTGGTCCTGATCAACCAGACGAGCTACGAGTGGTTTAAGTCAAGAAGATTCAAGAGCGGGGTTTACAAAAACATTTACTCCAGAGGACTCTGGGGCAACGTCATGGAAATTGTGAAACCGCTAATGAGCCCCGAACCAAAGAGAAGGTGACTGGCCAGAAGCACCAGCAGACTGGACTCATGTGCCTGCAAAAGTGTCCGTGGCCAATCGGAAAGAAAATGGCGAAAATGATTTTGAGCCATCCTTCCCAGAGCAGTTCGTCGTGCTGCTGCCTGTGAAGGTTTGATGGGGTGAAAGAGATTCCAGGTGTGGCAGCAATCCTTACCTGTAAGTCTTCCACAGGTGGTCCCTAAAGGGATGACACTGAGTTAGTCTGAGGCAGTGGCCCAGACCACGCAAGAAGGATGCTCACCTCCATATTGGGTAGGGGAGGGGGCTACAGTTCTGTACAGTGGTCCTTAGCTAGTTTTACATGGAAGGAGGGTTCCCTTACGTGTGTAGTGCTTAGGCTGCATTTGCCAAGGAGGTTCGGACACCCCCCCCCCCATCCTCCTTTTGAGGAACTACTGCAGGGCCCACCTTGGGGGCGTCAGAGCGCTGAAGTCCTGCTCCGGGTCCCTGTCCCAAGAACAAGGAATGTGTAGGCTGGAGTCGGCTCTTGCCAGGTGGCACCCTGTCACTTTCCTTTTTGAAAGCTTTGCAGGGCCAGTCTATAGTCTCCCCCCCACCCCATCACGTTAGAAGTATGTCTTTTAAAAAGAAATTTATTTACAGGCTCAACTGTACAATCTCCAATTAAAGGCTATGTGGTTACAAAAGAAATGTACAGTGTGACTTTTACAGAGCACTTGGGAGGTATTCCTCGGAATAACCTGTGGCATTTTGCGGTGAAGCCTTTCGAACCATCCTCGAAGGTTCAGTGTCCGTGACGAGTCGCTTGCGTTCCTTGCCTGAAGCAGCTTGAAGGAGGAAAGGCAAGTGGTTTGGCTTCTCCTTTTGCCTGCAGCCAAGGATAAAGTGCTTCCCTCTGGCCTTCTTTGCTACCCAGAGGCGCCCGGGAAGCAGAGCCCAACCGTTCAAACGCCCCCGGCCCCGGAGGGCGAGTGAGGGGCCTGGTGCTTCCAGTGACGCTCGGCGTGCAGGTGGCAAGGAGCAGCAGTCGGCCCTGAGCCTTGGCACTGTCCTGTGTACCTGTTGAAATGGCATGTGGGGACCGCCCCCAGAGACCGAGCACAGCTGCAGCGGGGGGCAAAGCCCTGACCCTAGAGCCTTAGACGATCACCGTCTGCACCTCCAGCTCCCCCTCCTGGGAGGCGATCACGAACTCGCCCGAGTGCTCCACGATCTCGATGCTTTCTCCCAGGGCCGCCTCGCCGCCGTCCTCCGTCGCCAGCACTGCTCCCTCCCCGATGGCAGACGCCAAGGTCATGGCCACCTGCTCCGTGAGGCTCTCGGGGGTGGCGATGGCGATCGTGTCGGCGCTGTCGGCCGTCAGGGTGGTGCTCTCGGCCACCGTGACGTTCTGGACGATGATCTGATGGCCGGAACTGGCTTGGTTCACTATCTGCTGCACGACTTTCATGATGTGGCTGTCCACCTGGACGAGGAAGAAGAGAAGAAATCTTGCCCGGGTATCCAGGAACGGGTTTGGTGCAAGACAAGAGAGGGCCTGTTTAGCACAGAGAACGGGGGCGACCAACGCAGGCTTTGGCACAGCAGCTTTTGGGGCCCAGCAGCCTACCTAGTCAAACACCCATGGGCTCATCTCCCCTCGAAACCAGCAACACTCAGAAATTGAGGCCAGGACACGACCGCTGGCCTAATCACTATAATTTTCTCCAGCAAAAAAAAAAGCAAAAATACTTTGAAAATCAGGTGAAAGTGCAGAATCAGAATTAGATCTCCCACCCCCCGGCTGGATATTAATTTAACCCTTTAAAATTAGCCAGTCTTTCCCCCACTGAACTCCCCATAACACTGTATTCAAAGTCACTTGTGGGTGAACTCGTGAAGCTGCCTTTTACTGAATCCGACCCTGGAGGGTCCATCAGAGTCAGTATTGGTCTACTCAGACCGGCAGCGGCTCTCCAGGGTCTCGGGTAGAAAAGGGTCTTTCACATCACCTACTTGCCTGGTCCCTTTAACTGGAGATGCCACTGGGGATTGAACCTGGGACCTTCTGCATGCCAGAGGCTCTACCACTGAGCCACACGGCCCCCCTGCCCTCTTAATCTGCCCATTTATTTAACAGGGCTCTATTTTTTTTTTAAACGACTGACAGTGAAAACACTGGGGGCTCCCTCCTCCCCTCTCAGGGCCCAAGGAGCATGACCCCAGTGGACCACCCACCTCGTGCCTCGTTCCTTCGATGATCTCTGTGGCTTCGCTCGTTTCCATGTCTTCAGTAGCTGTCTTGAAAAGAGAGAGAGAGAGAGAAAGGTGCAGGTGTTCAACTTGGGCTCAGCTTCGCAAAGCGAGCAGGAGCAGCTCCCTCAGATCCATCCTGCTGAGGGCAGTGCTTTCTGCCAGGTCAGCTGCAGACTCCTTAACGTAGGAAAGCAGAATGGCTCTGTGGGATCAGACCCACAGGAACACTTCAGCTGCTAGAAGCTTCCCCCCACCTTCCCAAGGGGGGCAAAGTCTGCAGTGACTTGCCAGCCAGACTTTTGGGCCGGACGGCCCAGCCTCAAACGCCTGCTTTGCCGTGCTCGGCCGCTTCCCCATCCCGCCCTCCTTTCCAGCTACCTCAATGATGTACTCCTGGGTGTCTGCCACCACGGACGAGAACTCCACCAGGACCGTCGGGGCCTCTTCAGTGATGACGGTGGCAGCCAAGCTGTCTGGCGACTGGCCTTCCTCTGACACGTCGGCCTCTTTCAGGGTGAGCAGGCAGCCCCCTGGGTTGAAGTGAGAGACCCAGACAGAGCAGAACATAGTCAGCGCTCACGTTAGGGAGGAACCCTGGCATGCGCACACACACAGGCTCCTGCACCTTCCCAGCAGGTCTCAGGCCAGGATGATCCAGCTACGAGCGGAGTACTGAAGTCCCTGTTGCTTTTGGAAGGCTGCTTCTGCTTCTCGTGGCGGGGGGGGGGGGGGGAGACGACAAGTGGTTTCACTGGGCCACCCTCCGTTTGGTGGGAGCCGAGAGGCACCACCAGGCGCCCACGACTCACCTTTGGTCCTCAGGTGCCTGTTGAGGGTGCCGTGCTCTGCGAAGCCCCGCCCGCACTTGTAGCACTTGAAGGGCTTCTCGCCTGTGTGGTGGCGCAGGTGGCGCACCAGGGAGCCCTTTTCTCGGAAGCCCTGGTTGCAGAAGTGGCAGACGTACGGCTTGTCGTCCAGGTGCGTCCGGAAGTGGACCTGCTGGGCATTCTGTTGGGGGGAGAAGCAGCAGGTGGAGAGAGGGAAAGAGGAGGATTCGGGCGCTGGAGGCAGGCTAGCCTCTGGCTGTTGATGCCGCCAATGTTCGGCTCCCACCCAACAAGCAGGAGGCTGGACTCCTGAATCCGGTACCGCCCAAAGTGGCAGCCTCGACAGCCACAAACTCCCCTCAGCCAGCCAGCGTGGGGTAGTGGTTGAGAGCGGTGGTTTGGAGCAGTGGACTCTGATCTGGAGAACTGGGCTTGATTCCCAGATCCTCCATGTGAGCGGTGGAGGCTAATCTGGTGAACCTGATTGGTTTCCCCTCTCCTACCCATGAAGCCAGCTGGGTGACCTTGGGCTGGTTACAGTTCTCTCCGAACTCTCTCAGCCCCACCTTCCTCACAGGGTGTCTGCTGTGGGGAGGGGAAGGGAACGGGATTATAAGCCGGTCTCCCTTAAGTGGTAGAGAATTTGGCATATAAAAACCAACTCATCTTCTTCAAGTCTGCGCTCCGCCTCGAGCTCCCTTCTCAGTGGTGCTGAGGCAGCCTGGTCTTGCCTTGTGGGAAAACACCCGGCTCTCGACCAGCAGCACTTCTGCTCAGCAGAGCCAGCGCCCGACTCCCTTCTGACCAGACAGGGCTGAGCTGAGAGCCAATCAGAAGTCGGTCTGGCTTTGTGCTGAGTTGCAAGAGGGGGTGCTTCCCCCCCACCCCACACACACACGCACAGCGCGCAAAGGCTCCTCCTCCTCCCTACCTTGGTCTTGTACCTCTTCCCACACTTGGGGCATGGGTAGGGCCGCTCCTCGGAATGGACCCGCCGGTGCCCCTTGACGTGGGCGATGGTCTTGTACAGCTTGCCGCACTCCCCGCAGCAGAAGCGCCGCTCGTTCACGTGCACCTCCTGGTGCTTCTTCAGCAGGTAGCCCTTTGTGAACTCTTTGCCGCACTCCTCACACTTGAAGGGCTTGTAGTCTGGGGACAGATGGGGGAAACAGGCAAGGAGGGGGGGTTGAAGAGAAGGAGGAGGGGCTTCACATGCCCCTTGAGAGGGGGAGGGGGGTCTCAGAGAAGGCGCTGTCAAGAATGAGCCACCCCCTGGAGCAACCCCCATGCTGCAGAGAAGGCAGAGGCTTAATGTGCATCTGGACAACAACTCTGGATATCCTCAGTAGGACTGCCCGTCTTTCCAAGGGGGCCCTGCACACTGCCAGTCCTGGCAACCACATGAGGGGAGAAGAAGAGTGGGTTTTGTATATGCTGACTTTCTCTGCCACTTAAGGCAGAATTAAACTGGCTGACAATCGCCTTCCCTTCCCCTCCCCACAACAGACACCCTGTGAGGTAGGTGGGGCTGAGAGAGCTCTTAATAGAACTGTGACTAGCCCAAGGTTCATGTGTGGTAGTTAAGAGAAGCCAGCCAGACACCCCTCCCTTGGTGCCCCAGTGAAAAAACGGTAATGAAGGCCTTGCAGGTAAAAGGGACCATGAAAAGAGGGCAGCAGCAGCGAGCGGCGCTGAGCTGTACTGAGGCGTCCGAGAGGCCAGCCCCTCCCACCCCGTGAGCGCGCAGTAGAGAATCACGTTCAGCAACCTGAGCAGAGCAGCACCAATAGCCGTCACGTAGCACCCTGAGCGTGCCGAGTGTTGTGCTTTAGCATCTCTGTGTTTGCAGAGCCAGTCATCTGCACGGCCCCCGTCTGAGGAAGCCGCTTGCGTGTGGATCCCCGCAGGAAGCCGCCTCACCTAGATGTCCGCTGACGTGCAGGTCGAGGGCCGTGGGCTCCTGGAAGGCTTCACTGCAGTAGGGGCAGGCGTGCTGCTTGCTCCCGTCTGTCGTCTCGGCGTCTGGCTGCGAAGCAAAGGGAGCCCAGCCTCAGCACCTCACCAGCCCAGCCGTGGCCCAGCGCACCCCTGAGCTAGGAGAGGTTGTGGGGAGAGCAAAGAACGGCTCTGGTTCTGGCACACCCACCGAGCTCCCTCATTTCCTGGAGGCGAGGGGAATTAAACACCACGTGGGTGAAGCTGCTGTGGGGGGGGGGCTCTTACTGCCTCTGCCTGCTCGACGTACTGCTCCTCGCACAGCTTCTCCGGGGCATCCACCTCTTTGCTGTTTGGCTCCTCGGGTGTGGGAGCCCCGTCTGCACCATCATCGGATTTGGCCGCCTCCTCCACAGACACGCGCTCGATCACAATCCCGGAGTTCCTCATGGCTTCTCGCAGCAAGTTCTCGCTGTCCTCTCCCTCAGGGGGCAGCACCTCCTCAGGACTGGAAGGCTAAAGGGAAAGGGGGAAGGAAGCCTGTGAGTCTGAGCCCCCAGGTGTCCTTGCATCCAGGGTGCCCACCCTACCACCCTTAATAAAAAAAAAAAAACATAACAAAAGAGGCTGGTGGTACTTTGAGCTACCCAGTTTTGCACAAGGCAGCGGCCAGCTCAGAGGCCTTCTGCCACGGTTTGTTTTCACAATGTGCAGCTGAGCCCCACTCGCCATCCGCTTTTCTCTCCAGCCGTGCCAATCTCAAAGCCCACCACCAGGGGCCGGCCCCCCTCCAGATACACAGAGCCCCTTTCGAGGCAGTGCCGGCCTACCTCTGGGTCCAGCGATTTGGCCTCTGCAACGGGAATCTCCTGCATCTGGACATGGACTTCGTGGAGGACGTTCCCTTTGGCGTCCGTCACGAGACGGATGACGGGCGAGGTGTCCAGGGACTGAGCGGCCAGCGAGGAAACAACCTGAGCGTTGGAGCTGCCGGGACCTTCGAGAAAAGTCCCCGGCTGCTCAGGATGCGCTAAGCAGTTGGGCTCCCCGGGAGAAAGGCCAAACGGCCTCCTTTCCTGCCTTAGAACTTCTGCGGGAGTCCCGCTCCCAAAGGCTTATGCCCACCGCTTGTTCAGGAGCAGCACTGCCAAAGCCACCAGGAGCTGACAAGAGGATGTCAGTTTTACAGAGTTCTTGTAAAGTGCTTCCCAAACATCAGCATCTTGTCACCTGCATAACAACCCTGCAAGGTAGATCCAGCAGCACCCCTCCTGAGAACAACTCTTTACCAGGAGGGCAGTGAAATGGGACCAACCACAGGCAAAGCAGGGATTTCTCTATACTCGGGGCGGGAGTGGTGGGGGGGAGAGACTCCCCAAGTAAGTGAAGAATAATTAATTTGGATATCTCCAAAAAAAATATAGCAGATAGTTTACCAACCCCACTGTCACCCTCTAGACCAGGAGGGCAGCTCTGACCGCCAGCAGTCAGTTCCAACTGTGCCTCTGAAGGGAAGACCCCAAAAAGGAGGAAAGAACACCAGCATGGCCACTGACCTAGGGCTACCTCCTCTTTGCTCACTACGATTTCCTTGTTCATGTTGAAGCGGATTTTCTCTGTGCAGGGAGTCAAGGATTTCAGGTGCCGAGTCAAAGCCCCTGATTCACGGAAGCTTTTCCCACACTTCTTGCACTTGTAAGGACGCTCATCTGAACAGGTTCAGAAAGAAAAAGACAAGAGAGTTATGACATGGTGGAATCCCTCTCTCCTCCCTAGCTCAGCACCCAGATGCGTTTGACACAAGGCAGTAGTCCAGCTTATCAGCCTGTCGGAACAGGTGGAACACAGGGCCGCGGCTCCTGGCCAGCAAGTGAGGCAGACCGCTTGCCAGAGACCGGTCTTAGAAGCCACTGAGTTAAGGCCACACTAATGACGTAACCCTCGGAGCTCAACTGCTGCTCTCTGGCCCCTCTGGGCCTTGCTCCAGACCCACTGCTGTCCAACACCCAGCGCCACAGGATGGCACACGCGTCACCTGCTGTTCTAGCACAAGCCAGCCCCTCCCACACTCACCTGTATGGCGGCGATGGTGGCGGATGAGTGAACCCTTTGTCCTGAAGGACGTCCCGCATAGCTTGCATTCATAGTCTTTTCTGCTGCTGTGAGTGATCATGTGAGCTTTGAGAATGCTGGCCTAGTGGAAGAGAAGGAATCTCTCTTTTGCAAGCAGCCACACGCAGGCTGCAAGTGTGACATTTTTAGCAATGATTAAGAGACAGGCACCCCCACAGAGAAATGATGGAGAATGCCAGGAAACGTGCAGCGCTTGATCAAGGACTGACTGTTCAGCCATAACATACCGTTTTAAACGTTTTGTGGCAGAGCTCACACACGTAGCGACCTTCTTTGTTAACCAGCAGTTTAACCTTGACAAGTTCAATGGCTGCCCCTTCTTCTGGGTCTTCGGGGCTCTCCTGCCCCTCCTCTCCAGCAACATCGCTATCAATGTGGCCGTTGGGGTTTTCAAAGACATGTTCGCCGACGACAATCACTTCTTTAATGTGCCCGCTGCCTGCAAAGGTGATCTCAAGAGTTACAGTCTTGGCGCCATCCCGCCTGGCCAGAACCAGCCTCTCTTTGGCTTTTGCATACTGCGGATCGGCCCAGTCCATGGGCTGCCAACTATCAGCACAGGATCTTCATGGGGACAGACAGACCTCTGTCAGCGCCCTGAGCAGGGAGAGTGGGCCAGGTATGTCCTCTAAGTTCTCTGTGCTGCCACATTTGACCTTATTTTAATTTGTCTGGCTCACATGTTAACAGCAAAGCCAGAGTGACTTCCTACACCTAAGTAATCCTTGTTTGAAGTAATCACCACATTCTGCGGCAGCAAATTCCATGCGTCAATTATGCCCTTTCTTTTGTTAGTCCTGAATCTACAGTCAATCAAGGTCACCAGATGGAGAGTGGAACCTTTTTCTGTGCCATTCCTGATTTTTTAAAAAGCTTGTCACCCCTCACCACCACCACGTTGTCTAAACCCAAAAGCCCAACATGCTTTCAATTCCCCTCATAATGAAGACACTCCAATCCCTGGTTCATTCTGACCGCTGTTTTTTTTCTTCTGTACTTTTTCCGGCACAAACTCCAGGACAGCCGTTTGGCAATGGAATTACCAGAACTTTCATGCAATTACTGTTATAGAAAAGGCATCATAATAACAGCCACCTGCCTTGCTTACCAACCCATTCCCAAACCCTGAGTTTGTCTTTTCCCCTGTTCCTACATAGCGTGTTGCCATTTTCATTGAGCCCCAGATCTTTCTTGGATCATCAGTGTACACGCTTGGGGGGAGGGCATCTTTTTATACTTGTTTACACTGAATCTTACTGGTCGTTTTGTTTCTTCCAGCATGGAGAGATTCTCTTAGAGCTCTCTCAGTCTACTCGGGTATTTACCACCTTGAATGATTCAGTGCCATCTACAAACTTGGCTGACTTACAGACAACAAGGTGAACAGCAGCTACCTCCACAGACGTCCTGATAAGATCCCCTCTGCTGACTGCCCTCTTTAGTGAAAACGGTCCCTCGAGGCCTCTCTTCCCATTCAGTTCTGTATACACCTGCCCTTTACACACACACACACCCAAACTGCCATGTTTGTTCGTTTGGGAACGCTGTCCGAAGCTTTCTGGAAGCCCAAGTCTGCCATCGCTCACGGCTCAGACTGTCCCAGCAGCCTTTGCGGCACGCTCACCTAAAATTGCAGATGCGCTGCTGATTTCTTCTGTTATGGGAGAAGTTTCAACAACTATGTGAGCCACAGTTATGGGCTCTTCTGCAGATGAGGCCACCTGAGGCAAGAAACAGGGTTTCAGTCAGGAAGGTTATATCCCGAGGGCAACAGCGCGGAGGGATTCACAATATCCCTGGGCCAAAAGCTCCTAAATCTAAACTGCACCCCTCTTCAACCACAGCCAGCCCCTACTGGCTACTCCACTGCCAGTCTCCCAAATACACTTATGTATTTATTCAGACATTCATACCCTGCTTTTCTGCCCCAGGGGAACCCAAAGCAACCAACAGCGTCATTCTCTGCTCCTCCATTTTATCCTCACAGCAACCAAATAAGTAGGTGGTGAGAGAATAATTGGCCATCCCAAGGTCACCCAATGAGCTTTCGTAGCGGAGCAGGGATCCGAACCTGGGTCTCACAGATCCAAGTTCAACCATCTAACCACCACACCACATGGTCTCTCGTCTCTACTTAGAGATGCGCCCAAGAATTTGCCAACCCTGTAATCAAGGCTTGGCAGTTTGGTGTAGTGGTTAAGATGTGGAAGACCCAGGTCTGAATCTCGCTCTGTCATGGAAGCTCACTGGGTGGGCCTTAGCCCAGTCAATTTGTCTCCACTCAGTCTACCTCACGGGGTTGTTGTGAGGATAAAATGGAAGCGGAAGCAGAACCACGTTGTAAGATCCTTTAACCAAGCGCACTGGAATGGGAGTGTGACGGTCCTCCTGTATGTGACTCTCCCAGCGCCAAGGAGGGAAGGGAAGGAGGAGCCCCACCCTGCCCACTCCCGCCCGCAGAGAACTTGCCGGGTCTGCCGCCGTAGCTTCTTGGGGTCTCTGGCAAAGCTTTTGCAACTTGTGCTGTACGAATTCCTCCAAAGAGGTGAACTCGGACTGGCAGCGGCCACACTTGTGCCGGTCGTCTTCATCTGAAATTCAGAGGCCAAGAAAACCGTTGTCCCACCTTTACAAGACAGACTTAACGAGAGAGATTTCAGCCATTCACGGCAGCTCGGAAGAGATGCCTGAAAGTCCTGGCTTCTACCGAAGGGCTGCGTGGAGCTGCCTCCTGCAGAGTCAGAGCACTGGCCTATCTGGCTTTGACTGGCAGCAGCTCCCGAGGGACCCCCACACACAACTACTTTTTCTGCTGGAGTGGCTTCAGCTTTACCACATAGCCACAGCCCCCCAGCTCACTCCTAGGGGGAAGCACGTCGAATGGGTTGCTAGCTCCAGGTTGGGAAACTCATGGAGATTTTGGGGGGGGGGGTGGAGCCTGAAGAGGAAAGGGACCTCAGTGGGCTACGATGCCACAGAGTCCACCCTCCAAAGCAGCCTTTTCCTGGAGGGGAACTGATTGCTGTAGTCTGGATCTGTAATTCTAAGAGCTCTGCAGGCCTCACCTGCAGGCTGGCAACCCTACCCGTCAGCACAAGAGAGGGTGGATCGGTAGGTCCCCATTGAAAGGAGAACTGGAACGCATGGGCTATTTTTTAAAAAACTTGATTTTATTGCCGTACCAGTGTGCCAACCATGGGGCTGAGCTGAGTCGTGCGGGTCTTTCGCACAGTGCTGAGAAAGAGACCGTAACAGGGACTTAGGTTGGGGAAAATGCATCAGGTGGTGGGGTGGGGGCCCAGCAGGTCTTGTCCTCGTCATTGGTACTCTGGGAGAGGGGAGGAGGCCTGCCGCCCTTCTGGGCAGGGAGGCTCCCTCAGCGATTCGCTGTCTCTGTCACACCGCCACGGCAGCCTTATGGGCACCACCAGCGCCCTGAACCCCCCACCCCCCCCACCCTCCGACCCGACCCTTTCAGGGAGCACGAGGTTTGCCCTGGCGTGGAGGCCGAGCCAGCAAGGGCAGGACACGTGAAGCCGCCTTCTACTGAACCAGACCCTTTGAGGGTCCATCCAAGTCAGTCTTGTCTACTCAGACCGGCAGCGGGTCTCCAGGGTCTCCGGTCCAGGTGTATTCCCATCACCTGCTTGCCCGGTCCCTTTCACTGGAGGTGCCGCCGGGGACCTTCTGCGTGTCTTCCCCGTCAGCCACCTGCCTGCTTCCCTTTACATGGAGGGGCCCCTGGGGCCTGAGCCGGGGACCCTTCTGCCCTGCCCGCGGAGCCCCAGGAGGGCGGCTGGGGGGCCACCGCGCGAGAGGCCCTGCACTGGCGTCTCGGCAGCTCCACCGGGCCACACGGGGAAAGCGGGGCTGGCCGTGGGGGCGGGGGGGGGAGGAGAGGCTCCACCCCACCCCCACCCCCCGCTGTCATCCCGCGAGCTGGCCCCTCCCCTCCCCTCCCCTCCCCCCCCTCCCCTCCCCTCCCCCCCGGCTACCTTCCTCCTCGAAGGGCGCGGGGAGGCCGAGGAAGGCGGGGGCGGGGGGGGCGCCGGGGGGGGCGCCGGGGGGGTCGCGGCCGGGCCCGCAGACCGTCTCCGCCGCGCGCTCCCGAGCTGCCGTAAGCCCCGCCGGCCCAGCGCCCGTGGCCGTCGCGGCCTCCATGTCGCAAGGCGCCGCAACCACCAAAGATGGCGGCTTTACGGCCGTGTCGTCATAACAACGAGCCCCGCGCCGCCCCAGGGACGGGGGGCGGGGCCTTCCCTCGGCCCGCCCACCCACCAGGAAGCGTCAAGGGGGGAGGGGCGGGGCCAGCGACACAGATGACACGCGCGGCGAGGAGGAGGAGGAGGAGGGGGGGATGAGAAAGCCGAAGCTCCGTTCCTGCGCAGCCAATGGGAAAGCGGCGGCGACCCATCTCGGCCAATGGGCGGCCGGGGAGCAACCGGGAGGTGCAGCGGGCGCTCAAGGTGGGGGGCGGGCGGGTCCCAGGCGCCTCGCGCCGCCCAATGAGGGCGAGGCGGGCGTCTCCCGGCCAATGGGCGGCGTCGGCGCGGCGGTTGGCGCCTGTGGCGCTGCGCGCGCGGCTTCCCCTCAGAGCGGAGCGGGGCGTCGATGGCGGCGTCGGGGGCTGGGCCGGGTCCGGGCCGCGGGCGCTGCGAGCGGCTGGGCGCGTCGGGGGCGCGGGCGGCGCTGTCGGGGGCGGAGGCGGTGCTGTTCGACTGCGACGGCGTGCTGTGGCGGGGCGAGGCGGCGGTGCCGGGGGCGGCGGAGGCGCTGCGGCTGCTGGAGGGCCCCGCGGCGCCGGGCGGCGGGAAGCGGCTGTGCTACGTCACCAACAACTCTTCGCGCACGCGCGCGGCCTACGCGGAGAAGCTGCGCCGCCTGGGCTTCCCGCCCGCCGCGCCGCGCCAGGTCTTCGGCTCGGCCTACTGCGCGGCGCGCTACCTGCGCGGGGCCCTGCCGCCGGGGGGCGCGGCCTACGTGCTGGGCGGCGCCGCGCTGAGCGCCGAGCTGGAGGCGGCGGGCGTGGCCCACCTGGGCGCCGGCCCCGCCCCGCCGCCCGACTCCGCCCACTTCGGCGCGCGCGCCCCCCTCGACCCCCACGTGCGCGCCGTCCTCGTGGGCTACGACGAGCACTTCAGCTACGGCAAGCTCTGCCTGGCCCTGCGCTACCTGCTCCGCGGCGGCGGCGGCGAAGACGGCGGCGGCTGCCTCCTGCTCGCCACCAACAGGGACCACCGCCTGCCCCTCGAGGGCGGCAGCGCCGTGCCCGGTACGGGTGGGGGGGTGGGGGAGTTGGAGGGCGCCGCCAGGGGTCATCTAGTCCAACCCCCTCCCCCCGCACAAGGCAGGTGTCTGCTCTGGCCATGCAGGCAGCCCTGGCCATCCACCAAGAGCGGCGCCGGGGGGGGGGGGCGGCAGCGGCGGCGGCACTCCTCTGGCTGGGTCTGGCTTTCCCCTCTGTCACAAAGGCAACGATATCCAGTCATGGGGACACAGAAAACAGAAAGGACCTGCTGGATCAGGCCAAGGCCCATCAAGTCCAGCAGTCTGTTCACACCGTGGCCATCCAGGTGCCTCTAGGAAGACAACTGCAGCAGCACCATCCTGCCTGTGTTCCAGAGCACCTAATATAATAGGCATGCTCCTCTGATACTCAAGAGAATAGGGATGCATCATGATTAGGATCAAAAGCCGGGAAGACCAGTTTGTAACTAGCCGGTGGCCTATGGTGAGTGAGGATCACTTCTAAGCATGGGAATGACAGCAGGCTGAGAAGGAGAGTTCAGCAGGAAACACCTTTGTAATTCTGCAGTAAGATAAGGTCAGGGTGGCTCAGGAAGTGTGGCGGAAGAGGTGCATCCTGGGGAGCAGGCCTGGTAGTCGCCACATGGCCAGTGGCCACTGGCTAGAAAAGACTGCCATGCTGGATGGAGGTATGTGGGCAGACGGTGGCTGTCCTTACCTGCAAGATGCTTGTGCTGGGAATGGCAGAGCCTGGGTCTCGCTTTGCGTTTCACCAGCCTTTCCCGTTGTCTGCGGGAGGCATAGCTGGCTTCTGTTCCTGATAGGCTTCAGAGGGACGTCGGGGTGAGGTCTAAGGCAGGTCCCTTGCTGCAGGATCCAGCCGACATCAGCAGGGCCTTCCGCTGGCTGAGCCTTTCCCCTTCTCTCCTCAGGAACCGGCTGCCTTGTCAAAGCCGTGGAGACTGCGGCAGAGAGGGAGGCGTTCATCATCGGCAAGCCTGGCCGGTACATGTTTGAGTGCGTGGCCAGCGAGTTCGACATCGACCCTGCCCGCACCATCATGGTGGGCGACCGCCTGGACACAGACATCCTCATGGGGAACACCTGCGGCCTGACGACTCTGCTCACCCTCACGGGGGTCAGCACCCTGGAGGAAGCCCAGGGCCACTTGGAGAGCGGCTGCCCCGAGAGGAGGAAGCTGGTCCCCGACTACTACGTTGACAGCATCGCTGACCTCCTTCCTGCTCTGAAAGCTTAGATAAAGGGAAACTATCCCCAGCTTTTAAAAAGCGATTTCCCCTCCCCTTCTCCCACCCCCACCCCCCTTGGCAATTTGAGGGTGAGAATCTCTCCTCGGCTACTGTAATGTACATTATTGCTGCTTGCACATTTGAGATGCTTTTAGCACCTAACTTTCAATTCGAGTGCTCTGTTTACAAATTCCTTTAAAGATGCACTTTGGAACAAAGAGGGAAGCACGTTGCGCCAGTCCACTCACAGACGCTGCAGAAGCGTCAGAGGACGTCTGCCGCGTTAAAGCGTCAGGGTAGAGTTTTGCGCAACGAGGATCGGGCACCTTGCGGGACGGTTTCTTGTGGAAACTGTAGCCGACTGTTTGGAAATTCAGGGAATTGAGCGGTTTCAGGGCATTCGCTCTAGAACTTGATTTTAAGCTTAGTTTTGATGCTTACTCAGGGCCAGTTTCAGGCAGGTGTGATGTCAGGGGGAAAGAAGCCACACACGTGTGTATGTCTGGTGGTTTTGTCATCCTTCCTTTCTCTCCCCCCCAACTGCACTTGCTTAGTATGCAAAACATTAATAATTTTGTCTGTGTCACGTGTTCCTCCACATTAGATGTATGTATATAGAGTTAGGAAGGACTTCAGATGTTTTTTTTAAGATTAACTCTAATACATTGAGCATCAGTTTTATCAGCCAGGAGGGAAGAGGAGAGAGAGAGAGTTAAGTACTTGATTTCTAGAGATCTTCCTCAAGTTCTTAAGTTACACACCACCGAAGCACCTGTTTAATCTACAGGACTAAACGCCATTTTCGGTAAGGGGCTGGAGAGTGTGACACTTGGGAGACTCCAAAATTGCAGCTGTGCTGAATATCAAAACAAAATGTGTCTTGCTTACCTGGCTGAAAGCCATCCGTCCTGGGTGCAAGAGAGAGCGACCCGGCACAAGGCAGGTGTTGGGAACAGCTGGGCCTTTGGTGGGATTTCTCTGGTGTAGAGAGGGGCAGTTTTGCTCTCTGGCCATTTTGGAGTCTGTTTTGATGAAGCAAGTCCAGCCACTCGCTTGGTGCTTCCCGTTAAAATCTTCCTTGTGGGTTCGGGAGAGGACCTGAAAAGAATCCTTTGCGGCTCCACCTTAGCACCAGTGGCTGGCTGAGGGAGGGAGGCTGAAACCATTCAGCTTTGTAGTTTTGCGGCAAGGAGGATGAATCGTCCTTCTTCAGGTGCCCAGGTGGCTTTCTGCTTGTGGCGCTAACCGCCAAAGTGTGTAACTTCTCTAGAAACAAGATCTGTAGATTAAGAAGGAGCAAGTCCTCTCCTGGCAGCAGAGAGAGGGCGCTTTGTTCTGCCTTTCAAATGTAGCCCAGACATCGTTGACCTTGTGTGCCAACGACTCTTCTTGTATCGCAGACACTTGAAACGTGCACTGACTTTGCCGCCCTTCTGTGTAGCAATAATAGTGTCGTCCACAGTGGAAGGTAATTTGTATTGATACAGTTAGTGTCGACGTTTGTACTCCTTTTAACAGTACCTCTTTGGAAGTGTTAAAGGTGCGCAGTGATCCCCCCCCTCCCCCAGTAATCTGTTTCCTAATAGAAAGTATTTTCTCTTTAGGCTCTTTGTTAAGAGTAAATGTTGTTCTACACTTTATTTCCTTCCGAACTGACTTGAAAATGGCACAGCATCCTTTTTTTCTGGTACTTGTGCTTATGCAATTCTTTGGAGATTCAGGAATGTGTAGAGAACATAATAAATGTCGTTTAAATCCTGTCAGCTGCTGCTCAGACCTACTTGCCAGAACGCAGAACCCGTTTATCTCTCTTAACTGTTTCTGACCTTGTGGTGAGGCTGCTGGTGAAAACATGTTGGTGACCCAGCGGCTTCTGGTGGGAAATGAATGGTGGGGGACTTTGAGTCGCATTAAACATAAGGTCTCACTGCGTTTGGTGTTTTGTCATCTTTTAATTTTAAATCCTTTGCTGGTATTCCATTAAAATGGTTTTTAAAGGAATCCTGTTTTCCCTATTCCCTGATGCCGAAATAATATATTAGGGTTGTGTGTGTGTTTTTTTAAGGAGTTGTGACTGATGCTCCAACTGTGCTTGGTCCCCAACCTGAGGTCCTTTTCTGAGAGAAGCTGTGCTTTCTCACTGCAGCATTTGATCACACATCAGAAAGCGAAATCTCTAATTTTGCTCTTAGACAGTGATTTTTTTTGGCAGAGCAAAATCTGCCCAGCATTAACCTTGAGCCATGACATGCACAGATGTGCTGGTGTGAATTTGGAAGCCTGCGGAGGAGGGTGCCGGCATAAAAGCATTCCCTCTTGCGGCCTCATTCTTTGTTTCCAGTGGGTCTCAAGCAGCAGGGCAGGGAGGTGGTGTGATCTTTTGCCAGGGCAAATAGCCGGGGACTGAAAGACCGCCGGCGCTTCATAAAAGCACGAGCCAGGCTGATGACAAGCGGTCCTCTTAGCCTCGCCCCAGATCTTGGGACAAGCTCCTCGGGGAAATTCCTGAGGCCTTCGGGCCAGGGAACAAGTGAGCCAGCCTGGCTTGGCTGTGTCTCTGGTCGGTTTCTTGAACTGGTCCCGGCGTGTGGCTCTCCTTCCTGTGGGCCGTAATCCCCCCGGGGCCTTGCTTGGTTGTACGATGAGGAACGGATTCCTCCTTAGCTGCGTCTCTCTCGCAGGAGTGACCAGTAGTTGCCTGAAAGGTAAAAAGAGCGAAAACTCAAATGGCGGATTAAAATGGATTGGTTTTTCTTGAAAACAAGGGCAATCCTGGAGCTTCTGATGCTCTGGATCCGAAACGCATTGAGAGGGGGGCCTCCCTGAACTGCCTTTACGGTGGATTTTCCTCCCAGTTGTGGTTAGTCCCCCCTCCCCCCAGTTTCTTGTGTTCCTTCTAGCCACTGAATTTGGCGGTAAACAGCTGAAATCCCTGTTAAAACACCTTTTAAACCTGCATCCTCCACAGCTGTGTAGAGCACATAGTTTGATTTCTTGCTCCGTTTGGGGATTTTCTAATAAAACGTCGACTCTTTGATGAGAGGACTCTCAGGGCTGGCCGCTCATTGTACCAAAGCGGGAGGAGTCTCCCTTCTCCGTCTCCTGCCTCCCCTCCCTTCAGGCTCATGGCACGTGTGTTTCAATGGGCTCCACCTTTGGAAACCAGACAGCTAAGAGGTGAAAACCACCGTTCCTCTCCTGCTGGCCCTGGTGTTGCTGAGGGAGAGTTGTGGTGGTCCTTGTGTGTTGGAGAGGAGCCAAAGATGGGCTGTGTGGATGGCAGGGGCCCTTGGGCCTTGCACTTTGGGGCGCATGGGAGTGGGCTGTTTCCACTCAGTACAAGCTCTGCTGCCCCTCTCCCCTAAACGTTTACACGTCCTCAGCCGAAGAGTGGCCCAGCCAGACTTGGGGTGACTGCCAGCACATGAAGTCTGACACAAAGCCCCCGATTGTGTTGCCTATGAATGCCTTGGCTGTCTCGCCAAGGAAGACAGGCAAAGCAGCGCCCTACCCAGGATACCATCTCTCTGCAGCCCCCCTGGCTTCCCCTCCCACCGAGGGAGGCTCAGGTTTCACCTCCACACGTCCCTCTCCAAGCTGAAGTGCCAGGGTGGGCCGTTTACCTGGCCCCGACGGGCACATTCTCAAGTTTCTCCCCGGATTCTGAGGACTGTCTGATCATGCACAACCTCGAC
Source organism: Euleptes europaea (assembly GCF_029931775.1). Taxonomy (NCBI): domain Eukaryota; kingdom Metazoa; phylum Chordata; class Lepidosauria; order Squamata; family Sphaerodactylidae; genus Euleptes; species Euleptes europaea. The sequence goes on along the minus strand of NC_079332.1, from coordinate 121,633 downwards.
ATTGTCCGAGGACGGAGCTGCAGGAGGCTGCATCCGGAGTGGAAGAATGGAGGAACAGGCGGTTGCTCACCCCACCCCGTCCTCGGTGAGTCCTCTGACCCCCCCTGACCCCCCCCCGGCAACCTTTTCTTGGCACTATCCGAGAGAGAGAGCCTTGACATCATAAACAGAGAATCAGCCTCCCTGATTCCATCTTTACTTTCTCATAAACCAAACAAAAAACGTGGGATAATTCTCAGAAGAGCCTGCAGGAGAACTTTCCAGTGGATTTTGTCCCAAGTGAATTAACAGGACGGAAGCGCTGCAGTCTGGGTTTCTCACTCCAGGCACCAAACTTTGGGTGCCAGAGGCAGGGTAAACGAGGTCACCAGAGCATGTCCATGTGGGAGGCAATGTAGCATTTTTGAAAATAAAAGGGGGAGAAACATGATGCCTCAGATCCAGGCCGTTCATTGCTCCGGTATGCTGATATGGATTTGGGAGACGCTTCCTGCGGAAAGCCTAGCTAGCTTGGGCAAGCCTGCTGCTGTAACTCAGGGAATTTCACCATGCTACAGAAAATGCCACATTCTCACCCTGCGTTGTGTAAGAGCCACAAAGCTTCCAGCACTTGCTTAGCCAGACAAGATAAGATGAAAATTGCCTGAAAGGTTTTTCTATTGGCCAAGGCCCTGCCCAAGTCAACCAATTCCAGGCTCTTTGGTACAGCATCTTGTTTTCTGTCATCCACCTGAAATTTCTGTGGCACATGAACATTGCTGCACGCGTTCTTTGGCGCTTGTTAAATATTTTACAATGTACAGGGCTGTGCTGTGTTATTTTAATATCAGCCATCTTTACATCCCCACATGGTGTGAAGGCTATTAGAAATGGCCATCTTCACACTTCTTGAGATCTTGAGGGTTTTGCACACGTTTAATTTGGTCACATCTTTTGTAGAGAGGTTTGTGGGATCCGTGGAATTCTTATGGGCCAAGACAGTTGAAGCACACTGTGTACGTAGACCTTAATAACGTGCAATGAGTTGCATCAGAAAAGTAGTTTTGTTTTTCTTGGGAGAGGGGAGTGCACCTACTTCTGTTTTCCGTGTCTTGTAGGCGAAGAGGACCCCACCAGAATCGAAAAGCCCTTCCAGGACATTTTGGGTAATTCTCTCTGTGATTCTGATTTGTGGGATTATCTGCATCACTGTGGCGGGAGTTCTCAGCTTCACCCAAAGTTTTTCCAAGGTAAGGAACAGGAGCTCTTGCTTGCCATCCCCGTTCAGGGGGGTGGGGGCCATGAAACCAGCAACAGAGTCAGACCTATGGGCCCCTCTCTCCCTTTAGCGTTCTCTCTTGTGACCGGCAGCGGCTGCTCTTCAGGGTCTGTTTCCTTCTGGCAGTGTTTTGCCCCCTTCCGGCACATCAATTCTCACAAATTGCCAAGACTCTGGTTGTGCGGCGAGAGATTGTCCAGGCCACGTGGCTCACTCGCTGTCTCCCTATTAGTGATCTCTGTTCCTTTTTCCATTAGCCTCTTTTTCAGGTGGTCCGATTAAACTTCCCAAACAGCCCAGGGTCCCAGACAAACCAGTCAGCCTTTGTGGATAAGTCCCGGAACACTGTTACTTATTATGTGACTTCCTCAAGTAACCGCACAACGGCAATCCTGTTTGACGGCAAGAACGTGAGTGTGCGAGTCGCTGGCTGCTTTTTTGGGCAAAATCTCTCTCACACGGACCTGGGATGGGGGGGGGCTTTGCCGTGTGTAGACGCTTCGGAGGGGGGAAAGACTGAGGCTTCTCAGGTGGACAAAGGAACTCCATTGGGGTGGCTTTGGCCGGAAGACCCCCGCCCTCCGTTTCTGTGACATTTCTTCTTCGTTCTGTTTGGCGTACCCGTTATTGGGCTGCTCCTTGGTTTTAGGTATTATGTGTATTTGCATGGTTTTATTGTATGTAAACTTTATTTGCCCTGACCTGGATGGCCCAGGCTAGCCTGATCTCGTCAGATCTCAGAAGCTAAGCAGGGTCAGCCTTGGTTAGTATTTGGATGGGAGACCACCAAGGAATACCAGGGTTGCTGTGCAGAGGAAGGCACTGGCAAACCACCTCTGTTAGTCTCTTGCCATGAAAACCCCAAAAAGGGGTCGCCATAAGTTGGCTGCGACTTGAGGCACTTTACACACACACACACACAAAACAACTTTATTTTAGACACTTTTAATGCTGAAGTGTTTCAATATGTGATGTTCACCACCCTATTTGGGTGGGAAGGCATAGAAATGGTTTAAATAAATGGGGGGGGGGGATGGGAAGCCCAAGAGAAGCCTGCTCTGATAAAGCCCTTTGCCCTAGAGCACTTCTTGCCAGGGGCTGCACCGTGGAAAGGCAAGAACAAAATAAGCGTGACAAGTGATCTCTAACAGTCCTTCTCTGGGAGTCGGTGTTGAAGCCTCCTGGTTAATTTTGCCTCAGTTGCCATGGTTCGGAAGCCGACATGGAGCGAAGACTCTGGCCTCGTCCCGGGAGGGGGGGGGGCAGCAAGAGAGCCTGGCAGCATGCACCGGGTGCCTTTCCCTCTGTCTGTCTAGATCAGGCACAATGGAGACGGGAAGGCCAGGCCTCCAGACCAGGGGGAGCATGACCTGCAAGCAGGCCTGGGTACCAGCGGCTTACGGTTAAGAAATTAGCCAGTGTGGGGCAACTCAAAACCCGTCTGGTTAGGAGGTACAGCAAAGGCTTTTGTGACTTGTGCTATACTCAGAATCACACTGGCTGGCTCCAGCCCTCTGCCTGCCTTGTCTCCTCCGCACAGGGTTATGTCTGCTACAAGCCTGCTGAGCAAAACAGCTGTTACCTGAGAGTGATGGATGGGCAGGACCGGGAGACTGTGCAGGCGACTTTCGACCTGTCCCAGCACCGGGTAAGTAAGCAGCCTCTGTAGAACCCCCAGCTGCCTGACCAAACCAGGCGCGTGAAAAGATTGAAGCAGGCCTTGATTTTCCTATTTGGGAAGCAAAGAAGCCCGTTCCGCTGGGCACAGACGCAGATGGCCTCTGGTTCAGAGGGCTTTGAAAGAGGATTGTGTGAATGTGGAGGGTGAGCCCTTCCACTTTCAGTCCTGCTGGGTAAATGGAGCTTACCTGTACAGAGGCAGCCTACCTCTGTTCCTTGAGGGAACAACCGCACACTTTATACCCTATGGTGAGCTTTGGAGGCATTTGGCTGGCCACAAACAAAGGAAGAACATAGGAAGGGAATGTTGTAGCTCGGAGGCATTTCCTCCAGCCGCTTATAAAACTGTTTTCTTCTAATGGAGTTTGCAATTGGGGAGGGCTGAGGGCTTGAAGAGGTGAATACGAAGATGCTTTATAGAGCACTGGGTCACTGGTCTGCCCATCCGACCAAGTTCTGCCTGCTCTGGTGGTTGCTCTTCGAGATTTCACAGTCCTTCTTAGTAGGACGTGAAGATTGCCTGGACTGCTTCTGCCTCAACAGGCATGGGGGAGAATGAAATGGCGTGGTTGGCTAGTATCAGGAGGGGAAAATCCGACCATGCTAACTGTGTGGGATTGTGTTACCCGCTTGTGGCAATTCCGGTAAAGTGCACAAACAAAGGGGCTCTTGTCAGCAATTCCTCAGCAAAATCAGTTTGAGGAATGATCTCTTGCGGCCTTTCAGGCAAAATGTTAATAGCTCCAGTGAAGGGAGAGGGCGGAGGTCGGGTTTCGGGAAGACAGAGGGCCCTGTTTGCTGTGAATATCAGAACAAAGCTCTGTGGCATTGGCTCACGGCTCCCCATTCCATCTGGCAGCCGCCACTCCTTGCCAGCTCTTCTGAGGCTCCCCCACAACACTGAAAATGCATCAGGAATGTGATCTGTCCAACAACCTTGCTAAGGCAATGCTTGCTAGGAGCGTGGGCATGGCCTTCCGGCTCTGCGTGCCCGTAGGGAGAGGCAGGGGCGGTTGCCGTAGCTGGAGGAACTGTCGGCATCGGCCGGGCACCGCTTTGAATCTCCCAGGTGGACCCAAAGCCAGGAACTGGGGGCAGTCCAGACGCAGAGAGCCTGCAAAGGCGCTGCTTGTCTTTCTGTCTGTCCCACCGGGAGGCACAGTGGCTGGGGCTTGGGCTGTAGTTGTGTCCCCTGCCTAGAAAGTCACAATTCCCCTGCCCGTGGCCTCCGTGGAAGGAAGCACGGGGACCCACGTGGTTCCTGCTCACTTTGAACGAGGGGAGCTGTGCAGGTGTGCCACAGTAAAAGAGTGTGGTGCTAATCCTGCTGTGGCTGCTTCTGGCTCAGAAGCTTTCCTTGTGATTTGAAACATGGAGGTGCTCAGGAGCATTTGCCTCAGGCGCTCTCCTTCTTTGCGGTCGCAGTCACCATGCCATGTTCCCTTTCTTTTCACAAGATGGATCAGTTCCTGCTTCCCAACGACCAGACAAGGTACTACCGCGAGTTCCTGGGGATTGTGTCGGGAAGACCCGTCCGGCCCGAGGAAGCAGGTGAAGCCGTCCACTCTCTGTGCGAACAGATGCCCGTCTACTGGGTCAAGAAGAAAGAGGGTAGGTTAGGCAAAGTCTGTGGCCTCTCGGAGCAAGAGGGAGGCACCGGGAAAGTGGGCCCTAGCAGGGCAAGCCAGCAAGGTGCTGAATATCTGCTGTGGACGCAACAGCCCCGGGTGTGTGGCCTTGGCTAGTCACTCGTGCAACTGCCGGATGGGGACCCCCCCCCTTAATGTCCCCCTCTGTAACTGGGCCTGCTTTTCCTGGGTCATGAGTGTTGGGGCCCTCTGTATTTCTCTTGCCTTGTATTTCTCTGCCTCCCCCTTGCCCTGGGGGCTGCCAGCTAGCAGGAGGGCAAGAGAGGCTGGGGAGCCCTCCTGGGCATGGGTGGCGTGGGAGGCTGGTGTGTGCGGCTCTGCTGTTTTCAGCACCTTCCATCCCGGTGGTTTCATTTTGGATAGTAATGAAACAATCCCAAGTCAGTTTCGTACGGTGGCCATGTTGCTCTGCCAGTAGAAGCGCTCAATGCGAGTACAGGAGCACCTCAGAGACCAGCAGGATTTTGAGACTTAAAGCTCCCTTCGTCAAATTCTGGGGAGGCGGAGGATGTAAATTTCCTTGGGTCTCCATTGAAGTAAATAAATGATAAGTCTTTGCGGGGGGGGGTATGAGCTTTCAGGAGTTGATGCTCCCTTCATCAGCTACCCAAGCTGCTTCGTGCAGTGTAGAAAGGTGAAAAACCTTCCTGGACACGATCAGCTGGTTAGTCTGACTGGCCCTCATTTGACTGCTGAATTCCACAGGCGGGTTCTCACTCCCCACCCCCTGAGGCCAAACTGGGAGGGGAAAGGATGTGCCCCGAAACAGAAGCCCCTGAAATGCACTGGCCAGCAACCTGCTTTAAAAACAAACATACACAGGATTTTCGTTGCCACATACCAGATATTGCCAAGGACCCAGCATGCGGGGCTCTCTCTTTCTGTCTGGCTCATAATGCAGGCATCCATCCATCCCAACCACCTCCTCCTTCTCCTTGCAGGCCCTGCCAAGCAGCGGCTCATCTACCTGTGCATTGACATCTGCTTCCCCAGTAACATCTGCGTCTCCATCTGCTTCTACTACCTTCCGGAGTGAGGGGCCGGGGATCCTGACCACCCCTCTTCCCCCTCGGGTACTTGAAGTCCAGTGGGAGAGACCTCCCTGGCTCGCGCCCCCCACGCAGCCTCTGCCTGAAACAGCCCCACCCCCAAAGCCGAACCCATCCTATAATGTCGGGTCTGGTTTGGGCCAGAAGGGCAGCCGCCGCGCTCCAAAGAGTCCTGCCGCGGCTTCACCAGTGTATCCATTTTATTTACAGAAGGGGGTTCACTTCTTGGCTGTAGCCTGTAAATAACCGTCTTGGGATAGAGCTAGCTGCATGCTGTAGCCAGGGGCCAGTTAAGTCGGACTCATGCATACCGTGTGTTGCGACAGTCTTTTTCTTTTTGAAATACACACACAAACTATTTTGTACAATGTTAGTTACCCAAATGTGACATTTTAAATAAAAGCACAAAATGAGGATATTGAAGCAGCTCATGTGGTTTACAAGGGTTTGCAGCTGTGCTTCCTGCCCCCTCCCTCTGCTTTTCTAGGGAAAGGCTTCCCTGAGCACCCTCGAAAAGGAACTCAGGCTTATTTCTGACTTCTTGGTTTCTAAACCTGCGGAGCTCTTGCCCAGGTGGGTGCTCCTCCTTTCCTAAGGGGGAAAAACCCAGCTTTGATGGGAGCTGAGAATCTGGGCACAGCCTTTCTTGTTGTCGCTGCACTCCTGAGAAGGCCCCCATACATTTCATCTTGCTTCCACCAGGCGGTGTTTATTTCAGATATCTTTTATTATTCGTGGCCAACTCAGGTAAAGAGCAAAAAACAACAACCCTCCAAGTCCTTCAGATAGAGTGCTTCTATTTTGGTCTCCACTTGCAAATGAAACTTCCCCGCCAATTCCTGGGGATGTCTGTTTGTCTGTCTGTCAGAAAGAGCCTCCCCTCATGGGAGAAGAGGTGCAACCTCTGCTGGCCATCTCGTCGTCCTGTTAGTGGCAGCGATATCCTGGCTCCACGTTTTCATCCCAGGCTGATAAGTCTGGCTCTTGAGGGCCCCCACCCTGGCTACACCCGCAGGCGCTCTTCAGCCCAGCACGCTGTCGTTGAAAGCCAGGCAGACCACGGCCTTCTGATGGCCGCTGTACTCTCGCTTGATCTCCCCCGTCTCCACGCACCACAGTCTGGCCAGATTATCCGAGGAGGCTGGGAAGGGGAAGGCAAGCAGAGAGAGGTCAGGAGGCACCAAAGAGGCAGAAGCGTGAGCCGCTGTGGTCCCTGCCTCCCTCACTCGCTGGCCAATCTTGGCTCCTTTGCCCTCTGGTCTGCAATCCGGGAAGGGGAAGGACCTCCTTTGCAGGGTTAATAGGAGAGGGGAGTTTCTGAAGGAGGGCCGGTTCCCCAGAACCGCCTCCCACTCGGCCGCTTGGGACAGCACAAAGGGCAGGGGTGCCCGCGTGCTCACTTGAGAAAAGCAACTGTCGGGGTTCTGCTTTGAGTGCCAGAGTACCCCAGGCTGTCTCCCCCCACCCCATGTTCAGTGTCACGCCCATTTCCTGGCCCCTCTCACCGGTGACGATGTACTGGGAGTCTCCTGAGAAAGCGCAGTCCCACATCCAGCCGCGGGAGGTCTCCCCTGGGTTGTTGCTCTTGATGCTTAACTCCGTCATCAGGGAGAAGTTGGACGTCTTCCAGATCTTGCAGGTCTGGTCAGCGGAACAAGTGGCCAGGAGCCTGGAGCAGGAGAAGGTGGGAAGCAACATAAGGGCAGGCAAAGGGCTTGCTGTGGTGAGAAGAGTGCATCGTGCCCTTGCAGCTTCTCAGTGCCAACAATACCCGCCCCAGGCAACCGCGTGGCACCCCTAAGTGTTTGTGTGGCTCTTAAGCACTTAAAGGGTTCCCCTCGCTTTTGTTACGCTGAGCGGTAAACACAATCAGTTAAGTTAATGCATTATTTCAGGTGTTAGCTAGGAACTTCCTGGTTGTTAGCTTCTCACCGTAGCCCCGGCTAGCATTTTCTGCATCCTGGACAGCTGGGATCCTTCTGTGACTCACACAGGACGCCAGGCAGGCTTCGTATGCCTAACTGGCCGCACACACAGACACACACACCCCACGGCTACATGCTGCAAGGGAAAGCAGCCAAGGCGTCCCTTGGGCTCCTTCCTTGCTCATCTCACCAAGGATCCGCCGCTAAGCTTCAGGGGCCATATTTTAGAGCATCCGGTTACCCCAGGAGGGGAGTAGATCAGGGCCGCCTGCATGACAGCCCCAGCAGCCCAACCCCTCACCCCCCAACTCAGGAGAGCAGAACAGGAATGCTGAAGCTCAGTCAGAGGACCGGCAGCAGCTCTGGAGTCGGCCTGCCCCCCAGGTGCTCGGCTGGTCCTAGGGGTGAGTAAACCAAAAAGATTTGAAGGCCGCTCACGTGGAGTCTGGGCTGAACTTGCACTGGAGCGCGTAACGGTTGTGTGCGGGAATCTTGGTCTTCGGGATCAGCTGGGTCACCTCGTCTCCAATGCCCCCTGTTAAGTTCCACACGTAACAGTTGCCCTGCGAGGGGTGGAAGAAGAGGAGAGCGAACGGGCTGTCTCAGCCCTTCTGCCAGTGATGGCCAAGGTCTGGCTCTCCCGCTGAACTCTCCCGAGCAGAGAGCCGACCTCTCCGGATGGTGGCCGGCCCATGGGCCAGGCTTGCTTACTGAGCTGTTGACGGCCGCCATGTAGCTGGCATCAGGGTCGATGTGAACGGAGTTGACCGAGACTTCCGGTTCCGGGATGAGCTGCTCGTTGTGGTCTGTTTTCAAGTCCCAGATGTGAATGGCTCCGCTCTGATCTCCCACAATGAGTTCTGCCTGGAAGGGAAGGGGGCAGATGGAGGGCCCGTCCCGAGAACTGGCAAGGAAAGGCAGGGCTGCTGTGCTCAGCAGAGACCCCACAATACCTGATTTGGGTGCAGGCAGACGCAGTTGATGGGCGCGTTCACTTGGAAGATACGCTGGCACTGGAGGTTGCGCGACCTGGGAGGGGAAGGGGCACAGGGGGCGACTCAGGGGGGAAAGCACCACCCTCTCCCTGGCACGGCTTCTTTTGCTCCAGGGAACACCCCCCCCCCCCGCCCGCAGCACTCAGTCCACCAGGAATGCCTCCCGCCCGAGCCACAACGGACCCTGTTCATGCTCTCCCACCGGCCCTGGGCTATTCTGAAACCTTCCACCAGAGACCTTCCAGGCTGGTCAGCCCAAAAAAGAAAATTGGGCAGGATAAGGGGACCCTTCTAATAAACACCTGGTGCTGTGGCATTTCTAGGGAGGCCTTTTACAGACGGTTGTCTTGTACCCTGCACCTTCCCTAGCATAGCCGTTTGTCCTTCATACTTCTGACCCCCTTAAAAAAAAAAAAAACCAGAGACAACACCTCGCTTTATGAAGAAAACAGAATTGAATCTGAAATACCAAAAAGGCAGTAATCCTAAAACTCTCTTGCAGTGAAGCACATCCTCCTGAACTAGCCAGGACTGACGTCTGAACAAGCATGCTAAAAAGTGAGGCCGCCATGTCCCCCTCTTGGGGCGGGGATGCGTAACCGAGTCTCTTTCAGTAGCTTAGATGGCGGCACTCAGCCCAGACTGGAGTCACCCTTGGCCTTTTCCTGAAAACTATGACACAGCCCCCCTTCTCCCCCGCATCGCTGCTCAACAGCGGCTGCGGGAGAGTAGCCGGGGACCCTCGGCCTCCATCCTTTGCAAGGGCTGAACAGCCCCCACCCCACCCCCCGCTCTGGCCCAGAGCCAAAGAGAGACACCTGAGGTCCCAGATCCGAGCCATGCAGTCTTCGCCCCCCGTGTACATCCAGCGGCCGTCTTCATGGAACCCGACGGACGTTATGTTCTTGCTCACGCCGTCGTAGTTGATCACTGGGTTCGGGTTGTTGGAGTTCAGGTCGTACATCCGAATGTGCTGGTAGCCTGGAGGAAAGACACACATGAATGGTTTCTGGGTGCGTGAGCGTCGGTGGAACAACCAGAATGGGTCAGGCAGCACATGAAGTGAATGCGTGCCGGCAGAAGCTTTTGTGGACCCCAAAGCCGGCTTGGTGGGATATTTTGTGCATCTGACAAATTGCTACGCAGAAGAACACAGAACTGTTACTGTTCAAAGCTTGGGGGCTGTGTTGTAATCAATCTGTTATGGCAGTTTGGACTGATCTGTGCTGAGAGAGACTTTGGGCTGAAGGACAGGCTACAAATTCTCTGATCAAAGAGCAGTCCGGTGCTCCGGAATCCGAAGTGTGGGGGGGCCGGCCTCTGTGGAGCTCTGGGCATCCCGCTCCACTCTGGGTCCCCCCCAACCCCCCTGCTCTGATGGATTTGTAGCGCCACAGATTTCCCCAGCCTTTAAAGCCCTTTTAAAGTGATTGATCTATCAACACTCTGGCTGTTTTTCACCTGCTGAACGTGGCATTTTAGCACAAGACTTCTGTTTGACGTTATATTGATTTTGAGAAGGAACCAAAAAAACTGATTGCTTTAAAAGCCTGCTAGAATAATGGAAGAGGCAAAAATGAGGGGGGCCTCATGATGCAGGAGAACTGCATCATGCAAGTCTGTAAAATCAGGAAAGGTTATTGCCCACATCTGGGGTCCCAGTGGCAAGAGAGGGGGGAACACCTCTAGGTCTCTGCCTGCTTTTAAGGTCTTCAGCTTGGACAGCAGCTGGAAAGAAGGAAGAGCCAGAGCCCAACTTCACACATGGGTGGAGACCCAGGTGTGGCCTTTAAGACAAGAAGTCCGCCAACTCTTCATCGAGCAACACCAGCCCCAGTCTCCTGCCACTGGAAGGGACAGCCGGGACCTGGGCCACCGTAGATATGCTATATGGCAGTGGTGGGAAAGTGTCGTCAAGTTGTGGACAAGTATGGCGACCCCCAGTGCCCACTCTTCCCAGGAGCCGTGTGCAGAAGGGCCTGCTGGAGATGGGGTCCCTCTCCCCCCGCCCCCCATGGCTGGCACCCTTTTCCTACCTGCAGCTGCTATCATGCTACGGTCCGGTGTGATCTCCAAGGCATTCACCTGCTGGTCACTCTGGTTAAGGAAGGTTTGGTCGGCAATTGCTGGGGGAAAAGGATGGCACGACTGGGCGGTTAGGAGCCCCCCCCCCGCTCTGCTGGCCCTTTTGGAAGGATACCGAGTCCTGGTGCTGGACCGTTCGGGTACATATCCCGCTGTGGGCCTGCCAGAACCGGACTGTGTGGTCGTAGCCGGCGGTGGCGAGGATCACCGGGTCGCTGCCCACTGTGCCCTGGGCTGTGTTCATGGCTCACGCCTCTCAGGTGAGAGGAGGGCGGAATTCGAGTCTGGGGTTTGCACCTGTTTGGCCAGAGCCTCTGTACTCCGGGAATGGTGAGGGGAGAGGAGGAAGAAACAGAGAATTGTAGTCATTGTTTCTAAAGGCACAGAAGTAAACCTGCCCCAACTGTTTGCACGATTGCCTTTGCGAAGAGATCCGAAATCAACCAGAGGAGCCTGTGCGAAATATCCCCAGCCCCTGAATAAACCATGTGTGTGTGTGAGTGTGTGGGGGGCTCTTTTATAAGAAGAGGGAGAGGGGCACCCCAGCATCCCCCAGCCCCGCCCCCTTTCCCAAGATGGATGCAAAGTACCCCAAATGCTGCCCAGAACGCAGTTCCCGACCCCTGGGAAGCTGGCAATGGGGGTTCTGCATAAATGAACAGATGCAAAAGCGCTTTAAAAACGTTTTGAAAAATTTGCAAAATGCCATATGCAAATTGTCGCAGGAGCAAAAGCAATATTTTTTGTTGCAAGTGTTTGCTGCAAAGACAGAGAGACGCACCACCCACCCACCCCTTATCTCCTCCTCCAAGGGGGGGAACCCTCTGTCCCCCCCATAACTTGGGTTCCCTCAGTTGGGGGGGGGAGGGAAGGGGAAGCCAATGGGAGGGGCCGAAGGGCTCACTTACCAGCTGGAAAGGGGAGAGAGGCACAGGGCGCATGCGCACTCCGGCCTCAGCGAAGCTCGACGCGCGCTTGCGCCGTTGGGAACCTTGCCGGGACCCGCCGGTCTAGGCTGTCATCCCCCCCTCCCGCGCGGGGTGCAAGGGAAGCAGCGCCACCTGCCGGGCTGGAGTAGGAAGGGGCAAACTGACGCATGCGCAGTGCCTCCAGTCGCTTTTCCCTTTCATGGTCTTGCCTAGAATGTAGAGTATGGGAATTGCGGGCCTTGCGGGCAATTTATACAAACCGGTAATGAAGGAAACATCTAGACGAAATAGAGTTGGCAGGTTTGTGTAGTGCAGGTGTTCGAAATATAATTGTATTCGGGCTAATTTTTAAAACCCTTGACTGTTTTTCCCCCCTTCCCGCCATTGCATTTTGCAGCAGTCAAAACCCGCAAGAGGCGTGCCAAGGTCCGCCCCCCCGCCCGCAGCCTGAGAAGCAGCAAAGGCAATACTCCTTGACCCAGCAAGGGAGTACAACGTGGCCGGTGCTGCCAGAGGGTGGGTGTAGTGATGACTACAGGCATGGATTGGCTTTAAGAGGGGGGAGCTGAGGCAGAACTACGGAGAGAGAGGGCTATTTGTGGCTGCCGGCCATGGTGGCTCAAATGGAACCCCCATGTTCAGAGGCAGTCAACCTGTAAATAGAAGTGCCAGGAGGCGGTGTTGCTGGCCCTCCAGAGGAACTGGCCGGCCACTGTGTGAAGCAGGATGCTGGGCCAGATGGGCCCTCACCCAGCTAATCTAATCGTCGAATCGATCGACTTGGAAGGGACCACCAGGGTCATCTAGTCCAGCCCCTCCTGCACAATGCAGGGCATTCACAACTGCCTCCCCCACCCCCCACTCCATTCCCAGAGGATGGCCAAGGTGCCCTCCCTTGCGTCATCTGCTTGAGGTCATAGCAACCCTGGGCGCTTTGACCGACAGCCCGCACCACAACCCTGGCAGGTGGGCCAGCTCAGCCCTCCATTCCCAGCTTCCCAGTCGTGTGGTCACTCTTCCCCCCTCTTGGAATCCGGGCTCTCTCTTTCTCCGTGTTCGTATTGGTTTGGGGGCTGGGCACGGTGGAGCGGGGGGGGGGAAGCAGCCACCAGGGGAGGCCCCCCCTGCACTGAGCCGCGGCTGCAAGACCCTGGCTCCACCCCACCCCACCCCACCCCCTGCACAGTGCAGGACATTCTCAACTGCCCCACCCCCAGTGCCCCCCCTCTGCCCCGTGCGCAACCAATCATGCCTCTGCGCCACCCCCGGGGCGAGGCCCGGGGCTGCCGCACTTTTCCTGCGCGCGTTGGCCAGTGCAATCGCCTGGACGCCCGAGCAGTCCTGCTGCACCGGCCTCCGCCCGCGCCACCGGCCGGCCAGGTAGGAGGGCGCGGCCGGCGGGGCGCAGGGGGGGGGGTGCGTGCACGCTCCTGGCAAGCCGGGCAGGGCTGCGGGGGGGAGTGGGGGGGAGCGGCTGCGGCAGGCAGGCAGGCAGGCAGGCAGGCGTCCGGCGAGACGGAGCCGCGGGCTGGAGGCGCGCGTGGCCGGGGGGAGGGCGCCTGCCGGCAGGCGGGGAAGGGGGCTCCAGGTCAGTGGGCGGGCGGAGGGCAGGGAAAGGGGGGGGAGACCCAGGCCCGCCCCTCCAGCTCAGGTGCGGCTCGGAAAACCCTCCCCTCCCCTCCCCTCCCCTCTGGGCGGCTCTCTCCAGACAGGCAGCCCCTGCCAGGGGGTCCCGGGGTGGCTGCGGCCAGGCACCTGTGCTCCTCTGGGGAGGAGGGGGCTGGTGGGCGGCGTGGCCGCTCTTCCTCGGAGGCATCCCCTGGGGTGATGAGGAGGGGGGCTGGGAGGCTGGCAGACTCGGCCGGGGGGGCCGCTGCCCGGAAACAGGCTGGCGGGCGACGGCCTGCAGGAGCCTTTCCCGGCCGCCCTTTCCTCTCCCCTGTTTGCTCCCCTGGCGACCTTGGCCCTGCTGGCACCGTGCATTGGGCTGGGCTGCAGCTCCCTGCAGGGAGGGGAGGCGCCCCCGTCCTGAGGCTTGGCTGGGCACTCTTTGCTCAGGTGGGCCCCAGGGGGAAGACTGAAGGACGCACCCAGCCGGGCCACTCCCCAACCGCGCACGGGGCAGAGGTGCCCTTTTCTTTGGCTGGTGGACTACAGCTAGGCAGGCTTTTTGGGGGGGGGGTGCGGCCTCTGGGGATGTGGGTGCGGCAGACCTGGCTTCTACAGAGCCACAAATGGGGCCTCTCCTGCTCTCCCTCCCTGGTCTCTGCAGCCAAACGCGTGAAGATCTGAACGGCAGCTGTGCCGGGAACAAGCCGTCCTGGCTTCTGGCTAAATGGGATCAGCCTGGCTCTGGCATCCACGGCTGCCACCCAGCTGCCCAGCGTCCTTCTGGAGCTTGTCTTTGCATCCCATAATAAGGTGGAAGCTGACAGGGGACGGGGGGGACGGGGGCTTGCTTAGAATCTGTTTTCCCCGCTGGACTCCCCCTAAGGTAATCCCTGGATTGTGTCAAGAACCGTCATTTGACCGATGTCCTGCTTATTGGCCACAACCCTTCCCCATGCATTTTGGGTGGATGGGGGCGGGGGGGTTCAAGGTTTTCCTGCAAGGGGTCTCTCCAGCCTTCCCAGATATGGTGGAGTGTATTTGCCTGGTGCTGGGGGCCAGAGGCGGGTCCCCTAGCAGTTCCCTGGGGGCTCCCTCCTCCACTTCCTAGGGCTGTGTGGGAAGAAGGAAATGCAGCAAGATGGGTTTATGGTGCAGAGATGTGTGCGGATGTTGCTATAAAACACAAAGGTGTCAGTTGATGCTCAGAGTTGCAGAAAAACCTGTTTGTGGTGCCATCCCCACCCCAACATAATCTCTGCATTTTTCCGTGGGAAGGAAACTCCTCGGAAGCCTAGAAAGTCCTCTTAAACCCTGCGGTCCTTGTGCACAGCTGGGCTCAGAGACCAGAAGAGTCCTGGTCTGAACCAGTGGACGGGGGATTGTCAGCATCTGCTGGGCATGTGGTGGTTTCTGAATGGATGCATGTTGTGGTCAGACTCAGCAAACAGAGAGGGTTCTTTTTTCTCGCAGTAGCAGGGAGCAGGGGTCCCGCATCGAAGCTGAGGAGGTGACAGAAGAAAGGATTTCTTCAGCCAATAGGTAATTGCTCGCTTCAATGGCTTAAAAAAAAAGTCAGACAGATTCCTGGAGGGCAGGTCCGTCAGAAGCTATTTGTTGTGATAGTTCAATGGAGCTTCCTTGTCCCAGGGCAGTGTACCTTGGAGTAGCCAAATGCCTTACATGCAAGCCTTCTGAGGGCTGGCCACTCCTGGCAGCAGAAAGGCCTGGTGAATCCGAGTGATGTCTTAAAGAGTAACAATAGGTTTATTGTGGCAGAAGCTTTCCCAGGCTCGATCCCATCGTGTCTACCTCGTGCAAACATGGCAGTCTGCATCCCCCCCCCCAAAACAAGTAAGCCAACACACACAAATCTGATCGAAGCTCTGCTGCTGATCAGAAGGCCGGCAATCATTCTTCAAAGGGAGACCCCAGTGTGAAATTGCCGAATTAGAAGGCAGCCAGAGGTTCAGTTGTATTAAGGGGGGTGTTAAGTAGAGACAAAGAGTTTCTCACCCACTGGAGGTGCTGAGCTAATTTAATGCAGCTAGGAAGGTGATCCTCTCAGCCGCCGAGCCTTTGTGGGCCCGCTTGAGTTTGGCATGGAAGAGTCACCCGGTGACCTTGTTGTTCACATTTCCCCACCTTCTGCATAGACGTATCTGGTGACTGCAAGTGCGCGTCACGCATCCGATGAAGCCTCTGCTTCTTTAGGTCTTTACGCCAGACTTGGTGTTTATTTTTGCTCTGGCAGCACCTTCCTCCTCCTTCTGAAGCAGCTTTCTTAGAGCCTGTGAACGAAGGCCCGACTTTTCACCTCGGGGACCCTCTGTGCCTGAGCCAGGCCCAACTCCAGTAGGCCGGCTCTCTGCCAGTCCCCGCAGGAGTCCTAAGCTGTGTGGTGCCATGGAGATGCCATGGAGCCCCATCCCCAGGGGGCAGGCTCTCCGCCACCCTCCCTCGCTCTCCCCCCCTCCCCAAAGTCCTTGCCTGTGAATGCTTCGTGGCCGAGGGGGGGGGGATGTGAACCCGGGTCTCAGTAGACGGTCAGCTTCTCTCATCAGGTTTGAGGAAGTGGTGGGAAGTTGTGTTCAGGTTTCCCACCTCTTTCGGTTAGTGGCATGGTGTGTGTGTGTGTGTGGGGGGTGTCCCCTTCCTCCCTGTGAATATCTACCTAGATTACTCTGTAAAGTTGACATTAGCCTCATGGGGGAGGAGTTTGGTTCCTAGCAAGGGATTCCACCCGTTGTCCTTCTGGGTATTCAGCCCCTCAGCGGTGATGGTTTCTTTTCTCTTCTCCTTAGAAATGGCGTTCCATCGCAACCAGAAACTGAATCTGCTGCGGGTTGTGGTGCTTCTGATGGTAGCTCTGGCCGGCCTCAAGTTTTTATTCCGGGACAGGTTGGTGCTTTGGGGAGGGGGCAGGCAGGTGGGCTACGGGAGGGAGGACCTGCGGGTGATCCAGAGAGCAGAACGGCCAGCTCGAGCTCTTCTTGAGCTGGGAGGAAAGGGGGGGATCGCTTCCCCCTCCCCTGATGCTTGCCAAATGCAGTTGGGGGCCTTCCTAAGAACACAGAGTTGTAGGATGGGATCCTTCTTCATTTCTCGATCTCCTTTAAAAACACACACATACTCAAACTGTATTTGGCAACTGTTGTGTGTGGCTGCTGAGTCTGCAAACAACCCCCACCCTGACATGGTCACTAGATGGAACCTCCATATTCGGAGGCCGTGTAACCCGGGGAGGGTTGGTGGTGAAAAGAGGTGGAATATCAACGGCTAAAAGTAATGAGCCAGATTGTGCTGGGCATTCTGGGGGGGTGTCTCCAGATGCGCAGCCAGGAGACAAGGGCGGCTCACCCTCTGTTTCCACACACGAAGTTTCACGCTGGACCAGCACAAAGGCACCGGCGGGGAGAGCAGCTTCTGGGGCAAGGCCGGGGACCTGAAGACGTTTGCCAACCCCGGGGATGGATCCCTGACGCTCCCGGAGGCCAAGGCGGCAGCTGCCGGGCAAGAGAGTCGGAAGCAGCCAGAGCGGGATTTCAGCAAGACCCAAATGCGGCTGGTGCATCTTGACCTCAAGGGGGCAGCCCCCAAAGTGCCCTACCTGGAGCAGGTGAGCAAGGGTGTAAGCAATGGGGGTGGCGGGGAGGGCACAGGCTGTCAACTTTTCTCTGGCTCCTCCATTCTGCGCCGTCTTGTCTTGCATTTGGGTTGTCGGGGGTAGTGGTGGTGTCAGGTGCTGGCCAAGACCTCCCCTGGCAGGGCCGCAGCTCTGCAGGCGGCCCCCTCTCTGGAGCAAACGCAGCCCACAATAGGCCCCTCTCATTCTGGGAATTGAGCGCCCTGCCCCTGTGCTCCTCTGCAGGTCTTCCCGCTCTTCTCCAAACTGGGTGCCAATGGGATCCTCATTGAATATGAAGACATGTTTCCGTTCAAGGGGGAGCTGGAATCGCTGAAGTCTCCATATGCCTATAGGTAAGCAGAGCCAAGCAGGAATGTTTGGGTTTTCTGGGGCGGGGGTGGGGTGGGGCTGGGAAGGCTGAGTGTCCTCACCTGATGGGGGCTCCTTCCAAGACGCTGCCTGTGACGTCAGTGAGATGGAAAAGGTGCCCGTGACAGGAACGTCAGAAGAGCCCTACAGGATCAGGCCCTGGAGGGTCCGTTGAGTACAGCACATCCCGTCTCAGGCAGCGCCCACCCAGTCCCGGTGGAGGTCCAACGAGGTCGCGCAGAGGCCGAGGCCCTTCCCCTGACACCACCTCCTGGCACTGGGGTTCAGAGGCGGAAGGGCAGCTTAGAAGACCGAACGCTTCTCCAGCCTTCGTTATGCGGTGGTCGCTCACCCTCTTCCTTTTGGTGGTGGAAGGTGCTGGGAGTTAGCGGCTGACTGACGATGACCCCCGTAGGGCATATGAGAAGCTCAGAGGGTGGGTTTGCTGTCGCATGCCTTCCTCTGCATAGCAACCCCTGACCTCCTCGGGGGTGCTCCCATCCCGAGTACCGACCAGGGCTGACCCTGCCTAGCTTCTGAGATCCAACAAGGTGGGGCCATCCAGGCCATCCTCCTCTTTGTGGTGCCCAGCTGTGCCCTGGCTTCCTCTGGCTTTGCCCCCTTCCTGCTGCGGCCTGCTTGCATTGCCCAACCTCCCCCTCCCCTGGGCAGGCTGGTTGGCTGGCTGGCAGGCTTCGAGGTCTGGCCTGTGCTGACCGGCACTCCTGTGTCTTGACAGCGAAGAAGACGTTGAGAGAATCCAGAATCTGGCCGAGCTCAACAACCTGGAGGTGATCCCGCTGGTGCAAACCTTTGGGCATGTGGAGGTAAGAGAAACTCCCCCTCCATCCCCCGCCTACCACTCTGTGCCAGCCCCAGCTGCTTTGGCTTGCGTTTGAAGGCAGGAGGGAGACCCGTGAGCCAAGCTGCTCAGCACTGTGGGAGGGGGGGCGGGGGGAGAACCAGCAGCCGCACCCGTGTCTCTACATTCCAGGATTTTATTGGAGCAACATTGCCCCCATCCTCAGCCTCTCGAGCTGCAGGGCTGAGCTGTGCCGTTCCCTCTGCCCTTCCTCTTCCTGTTGCCACATGTCCTGGCTGCATCCCGCGCAGAACTGCCGCACGTGCTGTGCTGAAAATGACTCTGGTTGACCTGTTTGCCAAGAGCGAAAGGAAACTTCGCTTCTTGGGGAGGTTCCCATACTGGGAAAGACAGGAACGTTGAGGCTTCCGGGGTCTCCCTCCAGGGGGTTTTCCAGGGGAGTTTTCTTTTTTGAGAGATCCCTGGCAGGGGGCAATCCCCTCGTTGTCTGTGGCTGCTGACAGGAAAGTCCTGCCGTCGCCTCCTTTGCCAGGCTGGCGCTCAGCTGAAGGATGCAGGTGGGACGGGCTGGCTCACGAGGCAGCTGGCTTCAAATCTGGTTGGGCCAGTTCTTGCTCCGTGTGCTGGACTCTGGTAGCTCTTGTGAGCACACAGTTGACGGCACTTAACGGCGAATGCAGGAAGCTGACTCCCAGCTTCGGAGACCTGAGTGAACACCCACGCGGGGTGAGGCACAGATCCTGCAGGGCGTGGCACGGTGGGTCAGTGCCCTTTTCCTGGCTGCCTTTGCCTCTGGGTCTTGAACAGCCGCTGCAGGCAAAGGCGTTCTTAGCCAGGACACTGAAGCCGTGGGCAGGTCACTTACCCAGGCTGCTTCAGAGAGTCCGGAGTTCTCTTGCAAACTCCAGAGCTGGGGTCTTAGAGGCCACCACCCCTGTTCTTGACCTGCCCCCTCTACTCTCCCGCAGTTCATCCTGAAGCATGACAAGTATCGGCACTTGCGGGAGGTGGAGCGATTCCCCAACAGCTTCAACCCCCACGTCCCGGAGACGCTGGCCGTCCTGAAGGCCGTGCTCACCCAGGTGCTGAGCAAGCACCAGCGCTCCCACTGGGTGCACATCGGGGCCGACGAGGTAAGGGAAGCCCTCTTCTCCCCCCACCCACACCGGCCGTCCTCCTCGCACTTCCTTGTCCCGGAGCTTCCTACAGGGCCGTTGTGCCCCCTCCCCTAAAACCGCCTGGGGCCAGGCTGGCCCAGAGCCTACAGGCCCGCACCCTGAGCCGCTGACCCCCTGTTCTCCCTTTCCAGGTCTTCCACTTAGGGGAAGGGATGGATTCCAAGAACTGGCTGAGCCACAATGCCGGCGACGTGGGCAAGATGTACTTGAACCACATCCGGGAAGTGGTGAACTTCATCGCCAGCCAGGACTGGGGGTTCCAGGTGCTCCTGTGGGACGACATGCTCCGCAAGGTCAGCGTGGCGGCTGTCCAAGGTGAGCCTGGGCTCAGAGCCCCCAGCTTTGGTCTGGCCACTCTGACCCCTGCAGGGATAGGCTGAGCTGCTCTGATGTCACAGAGGGCCAGGGCAAGCGAACATGTCTCTTCCGCTTGCTGAGCCATTTCTATAGAGAGAGAGGTGCCGGAGGGTATCCAGGGAAGATGTGTGAGGGAAGAGGAGTTGTGGGGGTGGGGGTGGGGTTAAGAAACTAGCATGGAAAGAGGAGTGGTCTAGAAGAACGAGGGAAGCTTCTGAAAGAGAGAACGTTAAAAAGGAGACGAGAACTCGCAGAAGCAAAGAAGTTCATGCATTGGTTTGAAACAGCCTCCCGGTTCTTTGGACGGAAAGGTTCTAGTCCAGAATGTGTTGTTTGAGGAAGCTCGTTTCCTCCAGCCAGCGTGGTTAAGAGTGGTGGTTTGGAGCGGTGGACTCTGATCTGGAGAACCGGGTTTGATTCCCCCCACTCCTCCCACATGAGCGGCGGAGGTGAATCTGATGAACCGGGTTGGTTTCTCCAATCCTACCTTGGGCTAGTCACAGCTGTCTTAGAGCTCTCTCAGCCCCACCTACCTCCCAGGGGTGTCTGTTGTGGGGAGGGGAAGGTAAAGGTGATTGTAAGCCGGTTTGATTCTCCCTTAAGTGGTAGAGAAAGTCGGCATATCAAACCAACCCTTCTTCTCCTCCTTCCGTTTCTGCATTTTTGTGTTTCAGAGTCCGGTATCACCAAGCACGCTTCTCCCATGTTGTGGTTTTATGCTCCAAACTTTGATACGCAACAATTAGGTAATAGGTGTGTGTGTGTATGTATACACCAGACAGTCAACACAAGGGCTGTCTGAGTGGTTGTGGGCCGGGGGTCCAGTTTCTGAGATCCCGGCATGCATTGTTGGCATCCATCTGAGCTGGTCTCTGCAGCTGCAGTCTGAGCCTTGCTTACGTGGAAGTAATCCCCTATAATTCTGTGGGCCTTCCTCACAAGTAAGTGGATCTAGGCCTGCAGTTTTACTTTGAGAAGAAGGCAGAACTTCTTGGGTGCTGCTTGTCTCACCTGCAAACCTCACGCAGCTCGCAGGCAAGGCTCTTGCGGAATTCCCACAGCCCTCTGCCAACCTCTTCCAAGCACCGTGAAGCACCTGGAGCAGCGTTGGCACCAAGGCGAGATGTCACCAGAGCGGGTGTGCTGTGCTCTGATGGCAGCGTTTTCCTGCCTCTCCTCCTTCCAGGGAAATACATCTCCAAATACGCAGAGTGCGGCTTCAAGACCGTCTGGTTTGCCAGCGCCTTCAAGGGCACCACTGGCCCCGCCCAGGCCTGGACCCCCCTGAACCACCACCTGCAAAATCACGTGCAGTGGCTGAGCATCATGCGATCCCTGGCCAAGTCCCCCTCCCCGAGACTGCAGGGCATCGCGCTGACCGGTTGGCAAAGGCAAGGCTGGGCATCGGGGTCTGTGGGGGCCGGCGTTGGTCAGGGGACTCGAGCTCTGCCATCGACGCCTGGTGGGGATCGCAGGAGGCCCCTGCCCCAGCCTAAGAAGAGAATTCCCTGGCAGCAGTGCCCTTCCTGTGGTGATTTAACACACACTCTGGGGCATGTTCAGAGGCATTCCCCTTCCTGTATGCATGCCAAGCCTCAGCCCTGGCAGGGAAGTTGGTTCTGAAGCGCTGCTTAAGGGCGGCAGGCTCCTGGAAGGTGCATGCATTGATGTCGTTAAAAGATTTATATGCTGCCTTTCGGCCCAAACAGTCCCCGAGGCAGGCTCCCAATGGAATTGGAGCAGGTTGGGGGGAAACGTGCAGGAGATGGGAGAGACCAGAGCTGTGATCCGGGGCGGTCTGGCACCCCTGCCTCCTCCTGGGTGTAGCATCTTAAGGGTGGCTTGAACCAGAAGGATGCTTTCACCCCACAAGGTCTATAGTTGCCACCGCAGTGCAATGGCGGGACAAGCAAAACGGAGGGCATCTGTGGATGAGCGGGAGTGGGGGCTTTGGCAAGGAGCGTGACCATGATCGCGCTCCTGGAGGCCCCAGGTGGGAAATCCTTTTGGCTCCAACCCCAAGGTGTGGCAGCTGACTTCTCTCTCCCATCCCCCCCCTGCCCCCAGGTATGACCACTATTCGGCCCTGTGTGAACTGCTTCCTGTCGGTATCCCATCCCTGGCTGTGTGTCTGCAGACCTTGGTGAATGGTGAGGGGGCTGAGCTGGGGACGAGGGTGGGAGGCTGGAAGAAGGCGCGGCCCCAAAGGGTCACCTCAGCCGGAGACGTCCGGCGGCTTTCCAGGGAGATTAAAACAGGGTGGTGGTTCCATGTTCCTTTCATCCTGCCTGGAAGCCACGCAGGAAGGGGTCGGGCTGCCCAGGGCAGTGATGGAGCGATTGCCAAATCTTTGCGAAATGATTGAGGGCTTTTCTCTCCCCGCCCCTTTTTCTCTCCTCCTCAGGTGGATTTAACGAAGCAACCAAAAAGAAGGTCTTGGATATTCTGGGCTTCCAGAGCATGCAGCTGGAGAAGAGCACATGGTGAGCATATGCACTTCTGTGCATGTCCCTCGTGGCTTCTCGGGGCAGGGCTGGGGCTGATGAGATAGATAGAGCATCCGCCTGGCATGCAGAAGGTCCCAGGTTCAATCCCCAGCATCTCTAGCAGGTGACATGAAAGACTTCTGCCTGAGACCCCGGAGAGCCGCTGCCCGTCAGGGTAGACAGTCTTGACTTGAATTGCCCATGGCTCTGACGCAGTATAAGGCAGCCTTTTGGTGACCGATTTGTGTTAAGTGGAGAGGACACCTGGGTGAGCAAGTGGGGATGACGGCCAAGCCACACTGGGGCAAGAGAAGGCACCCGAGCCATCAAATCTCAGAGGCTAAGCAGGGTTGGCCCTGGTGAGTACTTGGATGGGAGACTACCAGAGAAGTCCAGCCCATTTCTCTGCTTCCCCTCTTGGCGGATGCACGGGGCCTTCGGTACCGAAATATGGTGCTCGGTTAAACTGTGGATTGAGACCCTGGAAGTGGGAAGTGCCGTCAAGTCACAGCCGCCTTACGGTGACTCGTAGAAGAAGCTCGGACTCAGCTTCGCCCAAGATGCTGGAGTTGTATTTCCTGCATGCCAAATTCGGCAGAGTCAACCAAGAGGCCCGAGCAACCGTTCCAAGGAGCCAGTGGTGGGTTGCGGGAGGGGAGGGGGTCTGCTGGCAGCCCTTTTCTCTCTGCCCCTCTCCTAATTGTTGTGCCTGCGTAAATCTCAGCCCCCACCCCGAACGAACCCCTTGTGTCTTCCAGTGTCGGCAGCGGGGCCTTTCCTGGGTTGGATATCTACCGGATGGTCGAGCAGGTCCACAGCCAGCTGAAAGACTCCATCCTCAAAGTCCTGGAAGAGGATAGGTAGCCGTTGTGTGGGGAGGGGGCAAAGAGCCGGGGCAGCTCCTGGATCGACCATGGGGGTGCCTTTCCGGAGGCCCCAGCCCTGCTGGCGCCGTTGCAACCACGAGTTCCTTCCAGCTCTCCTCCTTGCCAGAAGAAAGATGTTCCAGGTGGCCAGCAGGGGAGGGAAGAAGGGAAGATGGCTGAGGCTTCCGTGGCTCAGAGGCAGCATGGTGGTGGTGGTGGGACAGTCAGAGCAGCAAGGGGACTCTCCCAGATCACCCTCAAAGCAAATCTACGCCGCTACGCACAGCTGACCACCTCCCATTTGCTCAGCGACTCTGCTTGACTCTTAGATCTGTCCTCATCCTTACCCCCATTTAAAAAAACCCCTCAAAGTCCTCCAGGTGAGATCAGTTGAAGCCGAGGTCCAGATTTGCTGGTGCTGCTCCGGGTCTCACCTGCGGCAGGAGAGGGGGTGCTGCTTAGCAGATGATGATGATGAAACCAGGCTGGGTGGGAAGTCTCAGAAGCCGCCCAGCAGCAACTCCAGTTTGTTTCCCGGGCGTGTTGGTGGGGTGGGGGCTTGCGTCTGTGCTCCGACTTCCTTGGCTACCTGACGGCGAGTTGTGTCTTCTCTTCCCCCCCCCTCTCCCCCAGTTCCATTAAGGGGTGGTTCAGCCAATATCACCGCAAACACCAGTTCGGCAACCCACGCAACATGGAGAGCTTCGGCAGCAAAGTGCTCAAGTGAGTGAGAAGCGGGAGAGGTTGCGTGTCTGTGAGTGTGGGAGGGGGGAGGTCAGATGGAAGCAGGGCCTCTCACACTCCGCACCGGTTAGGGATCAGCATGTCTTTCCCATGTTGCAATCTGGGCCAGGGAATTAGGGGGGTGGGGGCTCTTGCAGCTGGCAGGTAGAACGGAAACGTTCTGGCCTGGAAGGCCTGGAGCGGTAAAAACACTCAGGGCTGTTTAGCCTGGAAAGAAGGCGGTTAAGGGGAGAGACGATAGAGGTCTATGAAATTATGCATGGTATCAGTCATAGACCAGCACAGTCATAGAGCAGCGCAGCTCTTCACAATTTACCATTAAAACCCTTAGTGTCACGCTCTACCCACAGGTGAATGTGTGTGTGTATAAGTGCCGTCAAGTCACAGCCGACTTATGGCAACCCCTTTCGGGGTTTTCATGGCAAGAGACTAACAGAGGTGGTTTGCCAGTGCCTTCCTCTGCACAGCAACCGTGGACTTCCTTGGTGCTCTCCCATCCAAATACTAACCAGGGCTGACCCTGCTTAGCTTCTGAGATCTGCTGCCTTCCCTCCCCACAGGTTAATGCAAATAGTAAAAAACTTGTTTGGACTCTTTGCAAACGATATAAAGTACCCATTAAAATTATTGGCACACCGGAGTTCTCAGCAGCGTCTGAGTTATGCGTGGTATGGAGAGAGCGGACAGGGAGAAGCTTTTCTCCTTCTCTCATAATACTAGAATGCGGGGGGTCATCTGCTGAAGCTGGAGGGTGAGAGAGTCAAAACGGATAAAAGGAGGTATTCCTTCGCACAACGCACAGTTTCCCCCCCCCCCGACTCCCCTTCCCAGGGCCCACGATGACTGGGAGAGCTTCATCCAAACCCTGCGTTCGCACATGGAGGCCGTCTACTTCTCAGACACAGTCGAGGAGTGGATGGAGGAGAATGTCAACCCACACGTGGACCGGCTGCGAGAGTTCGTGCGGGACTTCAAGGAAATCATCCGCCTCAACGCTCGGCCCAAGACCCTCTAGGGGGCCCGCAGCCTCCTCCACGCCCCCTACACCAGATGGCGCCTTGGAATCTGTCCTCTGCTGTGGCCGTTCTGGTGTCCTCTGTTTGACTTGGAAGATCCTCCACAGGGGAAGGTTTGTGGCTGTGGGGGTGGGGGGCAGAGGTTTGGAGATGGACTTTCTTACAGCGGAGCCCGTTTCCAACCTTGACAACAAATGCCCGCCAGGCCTGACCCCTCTCTTGCCCCAGAATAACGGCACTGTAGACCACGAGAGCTGCTGACAAATTGGGGGGGTTGGGGGCGGGAGAGTTAACCCTCCCTTGGGAAGGTCCAGAGGAGGCCTAAATCCTTGGTTGGCAACCTCGGGCAGAAGAGCCCCCTTCAGAAGGCAGAGCTAGGTGCTGAGCTGCCCTGACACCCCCCACCCCAATCCTCCAGCCAGAGCTGGTTCCCTCACCAATTCCTTTTTCGGTATTTCCGTCTGGGGTCAGGCTGTTCTCCTGGGCGCAGGGGCGGGGGCAGACTGGCCCTGGGCCCCCAGTGGCGGACACCTGGCCTCCATTTTTCTGCCACGCCCAGATCAGGAACCGGTGAGCACCGTTCTGGATGGTGTGTCTTTGCTGATGGCAGCCTGCCTTCTCACGTGCCAGGAAGGGCCGTCCTCCCAGAGAAGGCGGTGGTCTCGGGTGGGGGCAAGCCGTTGTTCCCTGGAGGCCTGTCCTGGGTGCACAGGTGGCACGACCTCTCTGGCGGTACGGCCCTTGCGCAGGAGAGCGGAGCACCTTCTTTGCGCCACTTGCGGCAGACGCGGCATTTTCGGGGTTGGGAGCAAAGAGGAGCCGGCAGATTCCTTCCAGACCCCCCTGTTTCCTTCTCATAATATTGGATCCCCACCCCCCTGCGGGCCTTTCCTTGCATTTTTTGGAACTCATGGGAGCAAAGCCCTGGATCCAGGACTTGGGCCTGCGTCTCAGAGATAGGAAAGGATGAGAAAGGAGCTTCAAGGCCAGGAGCCCCTTTTCTTGGACTTTCCACATCTCCTGCTGGGGTCCCCTCCCCCCATTTTAAGTCTGGCCATTCCAGGAGGTGCAGCTTGCCTCAGTTGTCTGTCCGGGTGGCGACGTGGGCCAGGCAGCGTTCCTCCTCCTGCGTGGGGGAAGGACCCTTGCATTCCTTTGCGACTGAGCAATTAAAGGAGGTAGAAGGCAGTCGGGATGGGACGGGACCACTCCCGTCCTGCGCTCTCCCTCTCCAGGGAGTCGTCGGCCTCCGCCAGCACGTCCCCATAGACAGAGGAAGGAGGAAGGGGCTTCAGCTCTGGGGGCTCGGAATAGCGCCAGCAGCCTTCGCTGCTGGATCTCCAAAGATCCCGTCTCTTGGCGAGGCTTCTGCTTCTCAGCGCGCCGGAGTAAATGCCCCGAAGCTGTTGGTGTGAGGGATCCCTTGGCTCTGGAGCGGGAGCCGGGCCTGGTGCCTTGGCCGCCTGCCTGCCTGCCTTCCCCCGGGCACCTGTGCAGAATTCGGCTGCCGTTGGATGCAGATGTGGCGGGAGCGCCCCCTGCCGTTCCAAGGCCTCCCCGGAGAGGAACGCCATCTCTGCTGCTGCTGCAGTGTGCAAAAAGTGGGTCATGGTTGGGATTGGGGTCTTCCCCCGTGGGACCATCTGTGTGGCTCAAGCCAGCCCACCCCTCCTGCTGAGGAACGGATGTTCCTCCCTTCTGCTGCCGGCTCTCCTCCCGGTCTCCCCTGAAGAGCAGCCATTGTGGCCCATTGCTGCCTCGTGATTGGTGGGGGAGGAGGATGAGCCCTTCCCGCCCAGCCCTTCACTGCGGTCTCTGCAGTGCTGCTGTGGCCCTGATGCTGTGATTGGCAGCTGTCCCCCCACCCCCCAGGCAGACGGGGCTCTCTGTTGCTTCTGGGTCCCTTTGGTTGGGTATCTCCCAAGTTGTGTGGCTGGGAAGCCTGGTCTTTCTTTCTCTCTTTCTGTACAGCACAGAGTGCTTCTGTGATGTGGATATCAATAATAAAACAAAAAGTATTTTTCTAAGGAAATATATGCCGAAGTGCCTGTGTCTGAAGTGGTTTCTGAGGTGCCTGCTCGTTGAGCATGGATCCAGCGCGGTGCTTCTCTTGAGGCGAGAGACAGCCTGGCTTGGCATCAGCAAATAAACTCCGCATCTCTCCGCCAAGCCCCCCCCCCCTTGACTGTCTTGGGAGCTTCGAGCCGTTTCTGGCCGCCATCGATTCATTCCTGGCCCTCTCCACGGTGACCGGTGGAGGAGCTGCACTCCCTCGCCATGGAGAGGCCTTTCTGCCGAGAGAGGGAGCTCTTCTCGCGCGCTTCCCGCACGCAGGGCCGCCTCTTCCACAGGTGCTGCCCGTCCTCCGGCCAGCCTGCCCCAGTGCCAGCTCTTCCATCTGGGGCTGGGAGAGGTTCTTTTCGCTGCGGCTCGGGAAGTCTCTGGGCTCCGTGTTCCTCGTTTATTATATTTTCCTGCCAAAAACGTGGCGCTCAAAGCTGATGGCAGTAATAACAATGTCAATGACAACATCATAGAAAAGGAGCACGAGGGAGGGAGGAGGTTCTCAATAAGACTTTGTGCAGAGATGCCTGGGGGCGGGGGACCTCTTCTCCTTCTGGACCCTCTTGGGTGTGGCTGTTGTGTGTCCCCTTCCCCCCTCCCCCGGCCTGTTTGTCCTTCTTCTCTGGGTCTCCACCACAGAGGCCCTAATTTTGCATGGGTGTTGAGGCCTGGAATCTTTTTGGGATAAAGTTCAGAGCGGGAAATAGATCTGCTTCTTGAGAATGTCCAAAGTGCGGGAGTAATTGCAGCCCTCATGTCCAGCCATTTGTATGGAACGGCCGTCTGGAGTCCTGGGACGAGGCGGGTTTGAGATGGAAGGCAGAGGGGGGGGTGTTCTTTTGGGGAAGGGAGGCCTCCCCTGCGCCGAGAGAGAGAGGGCCGCTTTTGGCTCTTCCGCTATGGAAAAGGATGGCTCCCTCTTGCTTCTGTGGCGGCCTCTCCCTCCCTGCGCTCTCGTGGCCGGGAGAAACGTCTGGCCAGCTCTGGTCCCGGCTTCTGCGCAGAGTGGAATGAGTCTGGGTCGCTCCTGTTTCAGCGCTTTATTTTCCCGAGAGGGAAGTCTTTCTGGGGCTGGGAAGGCCGCCTTTGTGAGCGTGGCCAGGAGCCTGGTGCTGCTGCTGCCTGTGGGGAAAAGGAGGCAGTCCGGCTAGAAGGCGCCCCTCTGTCTGTGGGGTCTGCCTGTGCAGCTGGGAGACTGTCCTCTCCGTGGTTTTGGGCTGGCCTGGTTCAGGCAGAGCAGGTCGGGGAGTTCATGCAGCGGGGTGCCCCTCCCACTGCATGAAGCACAAGCCTCCCTCCTGCTGTCTGAAAGGGTCCGGCCTAACTGCTTCAGGGACCGCAAGATCAGAGAGGACTTTTGCCTCTGGCATTTGGGAGGCGAAGAGGGGATGAGAGTCACCTTGTGAGAGGAAGCAGCATCTGCTGTGAAAGTTCAGAGTACTGCTGAGGTGGGGGGGGGGTTAGGGTTACGCAGGCCAGCATCCTGCCGGCAAGTCAAGCGACACCCCCCACAAGTGATTGTGTTTGTTGATGTATTTATTTATAACATTTATTAGTTGCTTTTCTTCCTTACGGGGCTCAAGGCAGCTCTCAAAACATAGATGAAACACAGAAAATGAAATAAAAACACAAACCAAGATTTAAAAGCACAATTCAGGACTGCTAATGACTTCAACGCAGTCCTCCACTGCCTTTGAAAGTTGCTCCATAATTGTGGGGCTGCCACTGAAAAGGCCCCCTCTTGCGTACCCACAAGAGGAGTTTATTTGACGGGGCCGTCAGGAGTGCCTTTCCCCTGTGATCTGGGCAGAAGCCTGTGGGAGAACCAGTGTTCAGGCCAGGCCTGCTCTGATGGACGCCTCGAAATGGGAAGCAGCTTTTCCACGCGGAGGAGAGAGGCTGTTGGATCCGGCCTGTGGGCCACAGGGCAGTTTCCCCACACAAGCCCCACTGCGACGGCACCAGGCCGCAAAGGGCCCCCCCCTTCATTTCCGCGGGTTTGCACAGCAGAATTTCCTGGGGGTTTGTGCCCTGCATGGACAAAGATGGAAGGGATGCCCACCCTGGCTGACTCGAGATGCCAGCCCTGGGCAGCATCCTGGCCGGCTTTCTGCATGAGCAGAGAAGGCTGAGTCCCTACTGTTGTGTTCATGTAGGTTTGGGGAGGGGGCCGTGGCTCAGTGGGCAGAGCCTCTGCTTGGCATGCAGGAGGTCCCAGGTTCAGTCCCCGGCAGCATCTCCAGTTAAAGGGACCAGGCAAGTCGGGGTTGCGAAAGACCCCTGCCTGCGACCCCGGAGAGCGGCTGCCGGTCTGAGCAGACCATGCTGACTGTGATGGACCGTGTGGGGTCTGGTTCAGTATAAGGCAGCTCCATGTGTTCCTGTGTTCAATCTTGCAAGTCCACGTCTGCCTGGCACCGTGGACTGAGGCTCACACAGGCGATGCCTTCGGCCACCAATTCCAGGCACCAATTTCACGGGGAGATGGTCTCGCCCTCGGACTTCCCCCCAGTGGCAGAAACCTCCCCTGCTGGGTGGATAATAGTGGGGGTGGAGGTCAGGAAAGGGTTCCCTCCCGGTAAGGGCACAAGCAAAGCCAGCCCAGCTGAAGGAGAAGCGCCGGAAGCTGCTTGGGATGGCCGAATGCCCGGCGTTTCTTTCCTCGTTCCCCAGGGGGAGGAAATCCCAGGTATGGAATGGGAGAAAGGATACAGGATGCAAACAGGATAGCCCTTGGAAGGGGGAATGATGCCCCCCGAGACCCCGGGGCCTGGTAGAGCTAACGGTCACACATTCACAGGCACACAGGCGCCCTGCAGCCAAATCGCTTCTCCTTGCCCCCCGCCGCCATCCGTCGTCTTGCTGTCTCGGATCGACCCGTGCAGCCGTGGAAGGGGTGTGCGTGTCACGGGAGAGCCCGTGTGTTCAGCCTGGACCGACTGGAGTCCGGCTGTGCCCCTCAGACCGCTGCCCCTGGCACCGGGGAGGGGGGGGGGGCCCTCTCGGGCTGCCACCTGTATTTGGGCCCCGGAGGCCAAGGACCCTGGCCGGACCTCCCTGGGCCCTCGCCTTCTCTGCACGGGCCTGGGGTGGCCCTCTCTGGCCTGGGAAACACCTGGCGGTTTGGGGGGGGAGATTGGGGAGGGGGGGTTTGGGGAGGGGTCTCCGAAGGCCCCCGAGTCTGGCCGCCCAAGCGGTCGTCCCCCCCCTGCAGAGGGCGCCTGAAAAGGCTGCCAGTTGTTGGAGGCGGCGGGTCGGAGCCCGGGGGGCTGTGGGGGGGTCCGGGGCCTTCTTCGGGGGCGCCCCCCCGGCTCCTAGGGCTGAGGGGGGGAGAGGCAGCGGGAGTGCAGCCCTGCGGGCCAGGGGGACACCCGGGGGGCCGGCAGAAGGGGGGCCCGGCCACTCACCGGGGGTGGGGAGGCGGGGGGGGGGTTGGGCAGTGGGATGATGGCGGTTCCCCCCCGCCCCGCTGCCAGGGGCCACTCGCAGGGTGGTTGTGAGGATCGCGGAGAAGGCCAGGAGCCCCGGGGGGGGGCGGCGCTGTGGGCGTGGCTCGGCCCCCTCCCCGGCAGGGCTGCGGCGGGAGCCGCCCTCCTGGCCGCCCGCCTTCCCGAGCGGCGGCGGCTGCAGCAGCGGGGCGCGGCGCGCGGGGCTGGAGGGGGCCGGGCGGGCCATGGGGCAGCCGGACGCGGGGCTGCTGCTGCTGCTGCTGCTGCGGGGCGCTGCGCGGCGGAGCCCAGCCCGGCGCGGGTGAGCGGCTGGACCCCCGGCCCGCCCGCCGCCGCCGCCGCCGCCGCCGCCGCCGCCGCCTTCGCCCTCCCCGCCGCGCCTCTCCCGGGTCGCGCGCCGGCGCCGCAGAGGCGGCCGGTGGGGCGGGCAGGGGAGGCCGGCCGGAGAGGCGCGCAGCGGAGCGCAGGATGCGGCGGCGGCGGCAGCGCTGAGGCCGCCCTCCCCCTGCCGCCTCCCCCCGCCGCCGCCGCGCCCGCCGCGCCCGGCCGCCCGGCCGCCATGGGCAAGGACCAGGAGCTGATGCAGGCCGTCAAGGCGGAGGACGTGGGCGCCGTCCAGAAGCTGCTGCAGAGGCCCCGGCCCGGCAAGGCCAGTGAGTACCCCCCCCCGCGCCGGCCTGGGCCCCCGGGGCGGGCGGGGGGCTCGGCGCTGGCCGCTGGCCAGGAGGCGCGCCCCAGGCTGCTTCGCTGCCCGCTTCAGGCAGGCGGCCCCCTGCAGGGGCGGGGGGGGGGAGGGAGGCCGCCTTTGGAGGGGCAGCGCCAACGGCCCCTGGCGGGGGCTGGGCGAGGGCGGGCCGGCAAGGGAGCAGGCCGGGGGGCCCGGGGGGGCGGGGAGAGGCCGCGGGGCCGGCGCTCGGCCCCCTCCCGGGCCCCCCCTGGCGCCCTGGCCAGCCGAGCCCCCCGCCCCGCCGCGCCAGCCCCTGGGGCCGCCGCAGCCTGGGGTCGGGAAGGAGAAGCCCTCCCCGCACACGCCCCCCCCCCGGGCTGCGGCGGCGGCGGCGGCCTCCTGCTGCGGGGGGCTCCTCCGGAGGGGCCTGGCCCCACACCGCCGGGCCGCCGCTCGGCCTCCGGGTTGGCCTCTCGGGCCGCGGGGCACGGCCAGGTCTCCTGAAGCGGCTGCACATTGCGGCGGCCTTTGCGGGTCGGTTCGGGGCTTGTGCTGGCCCCCGGGGGGTGGCCATGCGTGGCCCAGGGATGCCACCCGCACGGGGGTCCTTCGGGCACGTGGGTCAGAGAGCGGAGGGTGCCCAGGGTGGCCGCCACAAGTTTGTGCTGAACGGCCAGCCTCCAGAGCGTGTGCAGAGCTCCCCTGGGGAGGAGCAAGGAGCCCTCCCTCTCCCCCCCACCAATTACTGCCTCCGCTGGCCCTGCTGCAGAATGGGGGGGGGCTCTTTCTGATGGGGGAAGCCACCTGCAGAGAGCTGCCCCCGGCCCCAGGCACTGCCCGGCTGGAAAACGGATTATTTGGGAGAGTCCGGCCGGTTCCTAGGGTCCCTCGGTGTGTTCTTTGGGCTGGTCAAGGCCACCCTCGCTAAAGACATCGTGTGCTCATTTGGAGGCCGTTTCAAGATGGAAAGACCCCCGGTCGGAGGGAAGTCCGCGTCTGTCTGGGAGTGTGTGTGTGGTGGGGGGGGGGTCACGTTCCTTGGGTCTGGCAAGAAAACCCTGGAAAGGGGCACCCTCTATACTGGCGCTACAATCTGGACTGCAAAACCCAGCTACTGCTCTGCATCCTCGTTCTTTCTATCCCTTTCTAAAATTTGTTTCAGTTTTATCCCACCTGTCCTACAAAGAGCGCAGGGGGGGTGTACATGGTCCTCCCTCACCTCCTCTCAACCTATCAAAACCCCTGTGAGGGAGTTCAGGCTGAGAGGAGGCCTCAGGTTACCTGGCCATCTTGGTGTCACAACCTGCCTTTCTCCACTCTTGTCGTCTAGCCGGATGTTTGGGGATGAGTATCTCAGTGGTGAGAGAGATGCCCTTCACGTATGCTCAGGAACACTGCCGCCTATTCTTTCCCGAGTCCTGGAAGTAGCCCACCTCCCCACGTGCCACTTACGACCTTCGAGGAAAGAAGTGTTTTGTAACAATTCCTTGTCTGATCGCCTGTTCTTGGTCACCCAAGGCGAGTAGCCATTTACAATTCTGTGGGAAAGACACCTGCAGAAAGGAGGGGAGGTGATTTGCTTGGCCTCCCCTCCACCCAGTGTTTTGGGGCAGGTTACGCAGTGGTAGTTTTCAGGGTTTTATTGATTCCCTCTAACTCCAAAGTCGTGATTGGTCATAGGACTGGAGGGTGCTGCGGAAGCGAGATTCTCTGTAATGCAAAGCATTTACGGTGTCAAAACTTGGCAGGTATTGATCCAGCATGCTCTCACCCCCTTTCGGAGAGGCATTTTGGAAAACGTTTTTTGCTGAGCATTTAGTAGTTTCATTATTTTTTCTTTTTCGGGAGCACTGAAAATCTTGCCAAATCATATCCGCTAGTGCTGAATTCCTCCCCCACCTCACCACGTGGGTGATAAATCTGTCAAAAGCCAGGCACCGTTCCCCTAGCACTTAAGGAAAGCTCCATACCGCAAATCAAACATCTGCCCTCTTCTTCCTTCTCTCGGCCCTGCTGTGAAGACATGGTGGGGTGACCTTCGCCTTAGCGGAGGCTGCCTGTTATGCCTCTGGACCAGTCATTGCTCTAAGCCGTCCTTCCAGTGTGTGTGCGAGTGTGTGTGGGGTGCCCTGGGAACAGCATTTTGCTTGGAGGTGCAGGGGCCGGGTGGTTTGTTCTCCTTTTCACATTGTAAATGAAGCATTTAGAGAGAAGGATGCTTCCAATTGTAACTCAGGGCGGGTGGGTGAAATCTGCCTCCCTAAACATAACCTTTGGGGGAAACTGTTCTAATAAGAGCATATCTAGTTTGCGGGATCGTGCTGTGATTCATCCATCCTTAGTGCGACCACTGCGAGGTTCACATTACCCCCAAGCTGACACCCGCTTCCGTGCTGCATCTCCTAAATACAGTTGTTGACTTGGCCGCAGCAAGTAGATCCCATCTCTGTTTAGCTGTGGCTCAGTGGTGGAGCCTCAGCTTGGCATGCTGAAAGTCCCCAATTCAATCCCCAGTGGCATCTCAACCCGGATAAAGGGACTAGGCAAGTGGGTGATGTGGAAGACCTTTCTCTGCCCGAGTCCCTGGAAAGCCATGGAGAGGGGCGGTGGCTCAATGGTAGAGCATCTGCTTGGCATGCAGAAGATCCCCGTTTCCACCCCAGTGGCATCTCCAGTTAAAGGGACCAGGCAAGTAGGTGATGCACAAGACCTTTCTCTGCCTCAGACCCTGGAGTATCGCTGCCAGTCTGAGTACACAATACTGACTTTGATGGACCAAGGGGGGGTCTGATTCAGTAGAAGGCAGCTTCAGGTGTTCATGTGTTCTGGGGAAGGGCCGTGGCTCGGTGGTAGAGCATCTGCTTGGCATGCAGAAGGTCCCAGGTTCAACCCCCAGTAGCATCTCCAGTTCAAGGGTCCAGGCAGGCAGGTGATGTGAAAGACCGCAGCCTGAGACCCTGGAGAGCCGCTGCCGGTCTCAGCAGACAATACTAACTGTGCTGGACCACAGTCTGATTCAGAATAAGGCATGTTCAAGTGATCGTGCAAACTGGCTGTTCCAGCCAATCGTGAGTAGATAAGGTCGTTCTTTGGCTAATGGTAACTGTTGCAACAAGCCCTTTGGAACTGCTACTCGCGGGTTGCTCCTTCTGGAAGGGCTCTTCCTTGAGCCTTTGAGGAGCAACTCTGAAAAGTGGTGTCCTGGAGCGGCGTATCCCATCCTGAGAGGCCCAGACCAAAAAGTGGGTCATGAAGCCTGTACAAACAGGTCCTGGGCTTTTGTAGTTTTCTCGCTTTGTGCATATGCTCGCCCTCTCTCTGTGTGTGTTTTGTTTCAGTGGGTTACCGTACCAAGTACATTTGAACTTGCAGGTTACCTGCCACAAAGGTTGGGAACTGCTGAAGGTATGCTTGAAAGCTGCTGTCGCCAGGGCCTAGACCCTTGGGAGCCCCCCTTGCCCCCCCAGTTCCTAAAGTTGTGGAGCTGGTTGTGTGGTGGGAAGCACATTCTGCACGTGTTTCATGGCTCTTCCGCCCTTCTGATTTCCCCATCTCGAAAAGGATCTTGCGAGGCTGGCCCGGATGCCCCCGGCTTGCCTGATCTCGTCAGATCTCAGAAGCTGCGATGGGTCGGTCCCAGTTGGTATTTGGATGGGAGACCACCCAGAAATACCAGGGTTGCGATGCAGAGGAAGGCAATGGCAAGAAACCTATTAATAAGAGGATGCTGGGGGTGGGTGGGTGGAATCGTCCTCTGGGACCCAAGGTTCTTTTATTGGGCTAGATCTCAAGGAGTATGCGAGCTCCCCCGATATGGAGCTGGTTCTCAGTCTACACGGGTACCAAAATGGTAATAGCTGCAATGGGGAAGAAGACAGAACCCCCACCCAGACGCAGCTGGCTGGATCCCATTTGGCACATCGCGTTGCTAACGGAGTAATGAACTGTCAGAGATTTCAAAGAAAAAAATCTGGTACTTTGAGATTGTTTCCTGATGGTTGGGTATTGGCTATGTCTTACTTTTTGGAATAACAAGAAGCGAGATGGAGCCTTTCCATTTGCCTTCTGTGAATTAATATAACATGGATCATTTTGTGGTTGCTGGTCTGTACATATATACATTTGTTAATTAAGAAGGGGGGGAACCCTGTAACTCACACGTGCTAGTCCCACATGCAGCAATCCAATATAGATTTCCCAACAGAAAAGCTGACAGACTAACATCAGCGAACGTACCACCGGCTGGCACCCCACAGGCCTGGGCCCCATTAGAAGCTCTCCGAAATAAGATGCAGTTTGTGAAAAACGGGAAGAGAAGACGCTGCACGCACCTCTGGTAGAAACCCTTCCCAGAATTCAGGCGCCAGAACCCAATTAATCAGATTAATTAATTGGAATTAGATGTGGCAGGCCGCACCCTTCCGGAGGGAGGGGCCCCGAAGGGAGAATTGCGCAGATGATCATACCTTTGCACACAGACAGGGAGAGGTGGTCCTACAGGTGTGTGGGTCCAGCCTTAATTCCCCACTCCTCCGCATGAGCGGCAGAGGCCAATCTGGTGAGCCGGGTTGGTTTCCCCACTCCTCCACATGACGCCAGCTGGGTGACCTTGGGCTAGTCACAGCTGACTTAGAGCTCTCTCAGCCTCGCCTACCTCACAGGGTGTCTGTTATGGGGAGGGGAGGTGATTGTAAGACAGTTTGATTGTCCTTAAAACGTCGAGAAAGTCGGCGTCTAAAAACCAACTCTTCTTCCTCTGCTATGCTGCTGTTCCGCACTGCAGGTACAGACTCTAAGTTGACACAGTTGTGGCTTAAAAACACCCATCTCCAGCCCGCTCCCCCACCAAAACCAACACACAAGACGGACAGGTCAGACCCTTTACTGAAGAATAAATGGGCCCAAGTCTGACAATTCCAAACCAGAATCCTCTAGCATCTTCTGTTGCTGATCTGAAGGTTCGTGTTCTTGAACAGAAGAGCTTCCAAGGGAGAATCCAGTGCTGAAATTGGGATTTATCAAGACATTAAACACTGTCACTTTCCTGGCCTTGAATAGGGATTGAGCTTCCTCGCTATACATCCATATGCTTAGCTCTGCTAGACTGTGACAGCCAATTAAGACAGGAATACAGTGGCATTTTAAACTCTAACAAAATTTCTTTTAGCATAAACGTGCATGAGCCAGAGCTCACTTCATCAGAGATGTGGGAATGTAAACCCATCAACCCTATCTACAACAGACAGTGGGGGAAGGCCGGGGGGATACTACAAAGACTCGCCACAGTCCAAGACAACATTCAATCCAAAGAGCAATCACGTCACTCAGGGTGGGTTATGAGACGCCTTTAAGTAAAACTTAAGGCAGGAGGAAATGAATTAAGCAGCTACAGCAGAAAGCTAGGGAGGTGCATCTGAAGTTAATTAACATATGTCAGGGATGGGAAAAGCAAGGTATTAGAGGCTCTGTATGGAGTCAGGAATTCCAAGGTCCTATTATGCCCTGGGTGGGGAGGTACATTGTCTTGAATTTGTTAACAAAGCCCAATTTCACATTGGAGACATGATTGCAATGCCAAATTGCTGAATTAGAATGTGATTCCAGACCCCTCCAGGGCTTGATAGAAACCTGGGATTCCGAACCCAGTATAGATGCTAATATCGTACATGTTCCACCCTTCCATGTGTTAATTAACTTCAGCTACACCTCGGAAGCTTCCTGCTGTATTTGCTTTCCTTGTTTCATTCTGCACCAGGTCTTACATCTTGCCTCCCTAACAATAATTGCCCGTTGTGTATGCATCTGATACAAGGGAGTTTTGACTCAGAAAATCTTATACTGGAATAAATTTTGTTCGGCTTTTAAGGTTGCCACTGGACTCCTGTTTTATTCTCTGCCTTAGTACAGGTGCTAATAATTCATCTTGGCCCCCTTTGTACAGAGAGAGGTACTCCTTCAGATATGTGAGCCCCAAGGGAGGTCGTTGTGCATTTTCTGCATTGTGCAGGGGGTTGGACTCGATGACCCCACTGGTCCCTTCCAACTCTATAATTCTGTGATTCTATTCTATGAAGCTGTTGGGCTTGAAAGGTCAGATCTTAAATGGAACCTGGAAACAAATTGCCAGCCAGGGTTGCTTTTCCGGATGTGGTGGGTTCTGGCTAGTAAATGTGCCCCCCTCACCGCTCACCAGTGCAAGCTTATGGGGTTGCCTTAACAGGTGGTGTGCATGTGTGAGTGCTTCCCCCACCCTTGGAAACCTTGGATGCCAACTGCTCCAGGACTTCAGCCTTCCCTGTGTGGTTTAAAGACATCCACCGGAGAGAGTTCTGTTCCTCTGCAGGCTGCCTGTGGAGACCCTGGGAGGGGAGGGGGCCGGGCCCTCTGCCGCTCCTTGCCTTGGAAAAGCCCTCTTGCGGCCCGGCTTGCTGTTTAATTCTTCCTCCTTTTAATTGTCTTAAAGCTCTCAAGGAACTCTTTAAAGCTTTCCAAAGCAGCTTAGCTATGATAGCTGCAGCAGGAGTGGTCCTTACCCCAGCCCTTCTTCTATGTGCGCTGGGATGCAAAGCTCTTAAGCATTTCTAAGAAGAGATTTGTTTCCCCAAGAGAGACACTGTTGCAAATATGTAACACACACACACCTACCTGTGTTCTGGTGTGGCAAGTGTTTGAGCCGAGGCCCCAGGATTTTGAAAGCACCCACACCACACGATCCTGGTTCAGGCAAGCCTGACTCTGTGCTTTGAAGAAATCTCCCAGGTTACTTCAGGTTGGGGCCGGCAGTGAAAGCATTCTGTGTAGAAATCCAGCATGGACATAAATCTAATGTTAAAAACTCTCATAGCCAGAATCCGCCAGAGGAACATTTT
Source organism: Euleptes europaea (assembly GCF_029931775.1). Taxonomy (NCBI): domain Eukaryota; kingdom Metazoa; phylum Chordata; class Lepidosauria; order Squamata; family Sphaerodactylidae; genus Euleptes; species Euleptes europaea. Next base: position 83,939 of record NC_079332.1, on the reverse strand, counting down.
AATCTTCCAGGGCATTCTGTTGCTGATTTAAAAGGACCTTCAATGGTAGAATCCACTGTGAAATTGATGAATTGGTATTCATTAAACTCAAAACAATGTGTTCCTCAGGTGCTGAAATATGAACCTATGATTCCTAGCTTACTAGAGGTGCTAATATCTTGAGTATCACATCCTGTACAGATGCTAATTACTTCAGCTAAACATGTGTAATTTCCTGTTGCATCTGATTATCACATTATCACATTTCATCCTGCACTACATTTTGCATTTTGCCTACCTCACAAAAATTGCATGTTGATATGCATCTAATGAGGTGAGCTCTGAATCAGGAAAGCTTACACTGGAATAAATTTTGTTAGTCTTTACGGGGTCACTGGGGGTGTGGGGAGGGGGAGGCTGTTGTGAATTCCCTGCATTGTGCAGGGGGTTGGACTAGATGGCCCTGGTGGTCCCTTCCAACTGTATGATTCTATGCCACTGGCCGCTGGTTTTACTCAGTAGTTGGGAGCATCTCACATCCTTTCTGGGTGAGCTGATTACTCTTTGGAATGGATTTTCTTTGGAACCATTTATCATTTTATTTACTTCGTTTATACCCCACTGGGGCCAGGTGTCTCTTGACGGCGTTGCGCCGTCTGCTTCAAGATCTTTGCTGTCCCGGGCTACTCAGATCAGCCCCAGTTGTGCGGAGCATCTAGCTGTTGGGGTGATTTCCTGCCCCCCCTTTTGCCGACGGTGGGGGGCTGGCTCCTTCCCATTGTCCCTCTTCCCTGTTCAAAGGCATTTCGTGTGCTGAGCTGAATAATGCAGAGGCTTATAAATATGTAAACGTGCCGCTCCCTCGTCCTTTGGGGATCTGGCCGTTCATTCAGTGGTGTGCGAGAGATGCGGTGGTGCCACAGCGCTTCCGCAGGGGAGGTCAGAGTTGGCAGGGTGGGAAGTGGCCGCCCTGTGAATTCAGGGGTTGCCCTCTGCCCGCGCCACCTTCCGAAGGCAGTTCTTGGGGAGTCTGAGCCTCCGAATTACCTAGCTGGATCTCACCGCCAGGTGTTTCCAGTGGTGGCCAGCCAGGTGGCCTCTTGCCAAGCTTCCCAGGAGGCCATGACAGCAAGAATGTTCTCCTACTGTTGGTCCCTAGCCCTGCTTCTGAACATGGAGGCTCCACTTGGCTGGCCTAGATGATGGAGATAGATCACGATGGGTATCCGTGTTAGTCTGTCAGTAGCAGTAGAAAAGAGAAGGAGTCCGGCAGGACCTTAACGCCTAACAAAATTTCAGGCAGGGTAGGAGCATTTTTGAGCTGTGTAGATTTATTTGGATATTTATATCTGCTTTTCTTCCCCATAGAGACCCAAAGGGGCATATAAAATCATTCCCTCCTTGTCTGTTTGAGCCCCACAGCGACAACCCTGTGAGGTAGGTTGGGCTGAGAGTGTGCGACTGGCCCAAGGTCACCTAGGAGGCTTCCATGGCTGGAGCGGGGATTCGAACCCGGCCCTCCCAGATTGTAGTATGGCTCTAACGACTATGCTACACCGACTCTCACAGGAGACTGTAAAACAGGAGTCCAGCCGGGCCTCCAATAGTAACAGAGTGTATTACCAGTGAACTTCTTGCAAGTCGAAGCTCGCTTTGTGAACCGCACGGGGGGAACATGTGTGAGGCACGACCGCACTGGCAGCATCAGGTGAAACTGCAGAGGGCAGAAGGGCGAGGAGGGAGGGGAGCAAGCGGTCTCGTAAAGCAAGATCCCGTCAGTCACTTGCAGGGGGAGGGGGAGCCGCTCCCCAGGGTTGGCAGGCGGGCAGAGGAGGATTAATACGAAGCCAGACTGGTGCCGGGTGTACCCTGACAGGCCGATCCCGGTGCTTCATCCGGAGAGAGTCGTGCCAATCTCCTTAATGAGCATACTTTGCGCGGGCCACAGAATCCAGTTTATCTTGTTGCGCATTTTGCACAGTCTTACTTTCTTGTTTCTTTTATGGGAAAACGAATATGCGTACAACGTGTCTGTGGTTGTCGGGGCACGGAGATCAGGCAACCCCCAGTCTGAACGCCCCTTGTTGGCGGCTGCTGTCCTGCCCCCCTTTTGCTTGGTTCAGAGGAGAGTCCCGCCATGTCCTGAAAGGCCGGTCGACACCTGTGCGAAGGGGGCCCTCCGCCATCCTGACACAGCCCGCCTCAAACCCCAGGCTTTCCAATGCAGCCGGCTTTGCAGAATCGACTGCTGCTTGCGTCGTGTGGACAGAAAGAAGAAGGCGTGTGGGAAGCAGGTGTGGGATGAGGGGTGGTTTTTTAGGAAAGAGGGGTGGGATTCGGGATAATGCATATCCCTTGTGCTTGGCTATGCGGCGCGGTCTCAGGGCTGGGGGAAGCCGTTCTTTCCAGAGACTGGAAAGTTGCCGCCAGTCAGGACGCGGGGATCGATGCGAGCCGGAGTCTGACTTGGGGGGAAGGCAGCTTCTCGTGTTTGCTTGACAGCTGCTTTGGGAGAGGGGCCGAGGCTCAGTGGCAGAGCACCTGCCTGAGAGCAGGCGGTCCCAGGCCCCCTCCCCCTCCCCTTAAACCCTGCCAGGTCGCAGGTGACAGGAAGGGCTTTTCCCTGCCCAAGACCCCGGGGAACGGCTGCCCGCCCGAGTCGGATGGAGCCCTGGTCTGATAGGCACAGGGCAGCTTCGGCAGCATGCGAAGCTGGACCTGACCTCCCTCCCTCCCTCCCTCCGTGGCACCTCTCCGTGGGCACTCCTGTCTTCCCGTGCAGCCGTTTCCCAGCCTGTCGGGCTCCTCTCTGCGCCCCCCTTCTTTCACAGCTGGCTGCCAGCTAATTCCGGGCTCCTTGGTTCTACTCGACTGCTTTAATAAGTCCCTCTTCCAGCAGCCGTCTTGAATGAAACCCAGAAAGTGCAGCGGAGTCAGAAGCGTTAGCGTGGCTCTGTGGTTGCTCACCGTGCAGGGGGTGAGGGGTGCCGGCGGCGATGCCAAGGCGGACTGCCACCGGGCAGGGCCTGCCAGCGGGGTGGGGGGAAGCTGGTGGCAGCCCCGGACAGACGGGTGCTTGTGAAATCACGTGTGGTGGTTGTGAATGTTCCCATGAAAGCTAGAGGCCGGAAGAAGCACGACCCCCTCACCCTCACCCGTGGTTCTGTGGGCTGCTGAATGTAGGCCTGGTGGGATAGGATGGCTTGCATCGCTTGCTTAGCTGCTGCGATCTGAGGCGATCAGGCCAGCCTGGGGCCGTCGGGATCCTTTCGGTGGTGGGAAGCTGACTTACGGCGACCCCGGTGGTGGGGCTTTCAAGGCAAGAGACGTTCAGAGGGGGTTTGCCCTGGTTGGCCTCCACATGGGCTGAGAGAGTTCGGAGAGAACTGTGACTGGCCCAAGGTCACCTTTGGGTGGAGGAGTGGGGAATCGAACCCGGTTCTCCAGATTAGAGTCCGCCGCTCCTAATCTCTACACCATGCTGCCTCTCTGTTTTACATGCACTCCGGAGAAATAATCTGTTGGTGCAAGAGATAGGTCGGAGAGTCACTAACAACATCAGTAATTTCTTGAAAGTTTAAAGCTCTTCCTGTACATCACAACCTGACTCCGTACAGCAACCCTATAAGGTAGGACATCCTCATTCCCGGTGTGCGGACTGGGCCGGACAGAACAGCTGACTTCTAAGCTGCTAAGTGGTTTGTGGCCGAGACAAGAGATGGCTGCTGGCCGGCCTGGGCTGTCCGTCTCCAAGCTCCACCGTCTTTCTTTGGGCCGGGCTGCTGGCTGTGCTTGAGAGGGAGGCAGTGGGGAGGTTTTTTTGCATTTCCTCCGGCAGGCTGCTTCTCCTGTACTCACAAGTGAAGCACGCTGGGCCACAAGGTTTTTGCCCCTGAGGCTTTCCTTGTGTGAAAGGTACTCCAACCACTTGGCTGGGTTGCTCCACCTTTTCTGCACCTTTCCCAGCTCCGCTGCATCCCAGAGCCTTTTCCCATCTCAAGATCACCTTTGCCATTTGGGTCAGGTGGATGATAACAAGTAACGTTGGGGCGTTTGGGCGCTCTGGCCTTTTCCCTCGCAGCCGTTCCGTGGGGCAGTTTCATCCCCTTATGGCTCCCAGCTGCTGGGACTCTGAGACGCTGGGCAACATCGCATTGCCCACAACCACACACAAACCCTTGTATGCCCTCCTCCTTTTGTTTGTAGCCAGGGGATAACTCCACCCCACCCCCCTCTTCCCTCCCCCCCCCCAGCATCCGGAAAAACCTGCCCTGAACCTCTGCTCCATTTTAGTCCTGAGCGCTCCAGGTGCCGCATCTTTGCTTGGAGGCTCCTTTCTCTTGCCTGTAATAACACATGGGGGGGGGGCTTTTTTTCATTCCCAGCTGCCCTTCTCGCCATGCCCATTTTCCCCTTCATCGCTTTGGTCCCTGCAAAGCTGGCGTTTCTTTGCTGGCTGCTCAGGGCTCTGTGGAGGTGACCTGGAACTCTCCGCTCCGTCATCCTGAACCAGATGCTCTCCCCCCCCCCCCCCGCTGCTCCTGGGAGCTCCCGCCAGAGTGAGTTTTAAAGCCGCTCGGCAACCTTGTGGATACTAAAAGTGCCGGCAGTCTGGGGGGGGGGGGGTTCTCTTTGGATTCAAGGGAGCTCTCAGCTGTTTGCTGATCTCAGGATGCGTGGCTTTGTGGGTCATGGGGGGGCGGTCGAAGGGGCTTTTTATGGCAGCCGGGGGTAATCCAAAGGAAGGGGGGGCAGCAAGACTTTTAACGGCTGTGGAGAAGAGGGAATTTTGGCCTGTTTGTTGGCATGGCCTGGCAAGCTTCACCCGTCGACATGAGGAGAAAATCCAGGGGCCCTTCTTGGCGTCTGGCTGAGCTGCTGAGGATGGAGATGTCAGCTTTAGTCTCCTCTGATGTTTGGAGGGAGACGTTGGTAGCCAGCGGGTGAGGCACTCAGAACCCGTGGGAAGGAGAGAAGCCCCAGAAAGGACGGTCCTGCTCCTGGCTGAAAGGAGACGCCTCCGGCCAGCGAGCTGCATCTGACCGGCTGCCTCTGCTCTTCCCTGACCCGGCGCTCCTGATCATGGTGGCTGTGGCCATCCAAGACCCGGCTGCCATGTTTGTTTCCTGTCTAGGTGTCGGAGCATTTGGGCACCAGGGCACGTGGAAGAGCTGGCAAACTCCCTGGAGGGTGGATGGGGTGGGTGGGGGGCAGACTGCCTGCCTTGGGAGCTGAGCCGTTGGCAGATTTTCTGTCCGGATTCCCAGGGACCGGGCACTTCGGAAACCTTTGGCCACGAGAGCAGGTTTTTGGAAGAAGGTTTCTTGCAACTGGGAGACTCTCCTGGGTGTTGAGCAGCCCAGCAGAAGCTTTGAGTGGGCAGTTGCTTGCTTGATTTCTCAGGGCAGGACAGTCGAGGCTGCTGTGTGTGTGTGTGTCTGTGCGTGTGTGTCGGTGTGTTGAATTTTGTGTATCAGTTGGACTTTGCCTGCCAGATTTTCTGTTTCCACTCTGCGGGACACCTTTGAACTGCGAGCAGGAAGTTTTCCTTCTCTTCGGAGGTTTGGCCCTTACTGGGCTCCGGAGGAGATTGGAGCTTCGGGGGTCCTTGAGGATGGTGGGCTCTTTGCAGGCGGCTCTCCGGAGGCCCGCAGGGTCTGGGAGGGGCTCGGCGGAGCCGGGGTGTGAAGCTGGCGCCTCCCCTGTTCTCGTTCTCGGTGCTTTGGTCAGCCCTGTCAACTCGGAAAACTGTGAGTCAGTCTCCAAAAATATCACAAATACGTGTCTTTTAAGACAGGAGGAGTTTTGTGTATTTGCTTGGCAGTTTTCAACAGGGGGGCTTTGGACTTCTCTGCGGAGGCTGGCAAGAAATCCGCTTCTGAGGATGCCCCCCCGCGCTCCGATTTTGCAGAGAACAGGGTATGCTGGGAAAGAGCGTGTGCGGAAAGCAATACTAAAAAGGTACCGAAAGCCAGGAAGATCCAAAGACGGCTGGCTTCTTCCTCTCCCCCCCCTCGCATGATGTGAATGGGCTTCCGTTCCAGCCATCTTGGACCCAACCTGCCGGCCCTGTGCCGGGCAGCCTCTTGAAATGCACACCAGGCCGTGACTCAGTTCTGCGCTGCTGTCATGAGGCGCTCGGCAGACCCGGGGCGGCTGTCAGAGGCCGTGTTTTGAGCAAGGATGCTGCCAACTCCGTCCCACTCAGTCAACAGAGAAGGCCTCCGAGCTTCTGTTTCTAAGGAGACTCTGGCACGGGCCTGGGGAGAGCAGCGCAGCTGGAAGAGGGGCGAGGGGAGACTCTCCTCTGTGCCTCCCTTCTGCAAAAGCCACCCCCAAACCTCTCCCCACCCCACCGCCGCCTTGGACTGGCGTGTGACTTCCCTGCCTCTGGCGCTGTGTTTCCACACGGCAGCCAGCAATTGGGGATGGGGCTGGAGCTCCTGCCCAGCAAAGCAGCCCTGACCAATTCAGGCGGTGCGTTTAGGGCAACGCTTGAGGGCAGAAAACTGCCCGTTGTTTGGTTATTGTGGTTATTCCCCCCCCCCCCCACACACACAGTTTTTGTGACTGGACAAACTCTATGTGATGTTTTCCCCCGAGGGCAGAGCCGCGTTCTGTGGTAGAACAGTGAGATTCGAACCCCGTGACACCTGAGAGACTGACCAGATCTCCAGGATGCCAGCTTTGGAGAGTCGAAGAAGCTTTCGTCCTGAAAATCAGAGCTTTGACTCTCGAAAGCTGACGTCCTGGAGCTCTGGTCGGTCTCTCAGGTGCTCCCAGGACTCGAATCTAACCATGTTGCTGAAATGAAGGGAGGACGGCTTATGGGTTTTCCATTCCGAATCCAAAACTGTCTCCGGCAAGGCCCGAATACAAAAGAGCTGCTGAAAAGAAAGATGAGGTGTCCGATATGTTTTAACTTGACATATTCCACAACTTGTCATTTTTAAACATTAATAATGTGGCAGGGCCTTGGTGCCCTGGTGCCTGCCAGTCTTTCCAGAGTGGGGTTTATTTTTTAACCCTGAAGGTAGGAACAGAATATTGGCTTCTTCACCTGCTGGGCAGGACGTGCGGTTTTCCGCTGTGAGTGAGTGGGGGGGGGGGGGAAGAGAGACAGTTTGTTTTTAGAAGACTTGGTGGATTCAGAGAAGATCCTGTGCCGCCAGCAGCGGCTCTCCAGGGTCTCAGGCGGAGGTCTTTGGCATCACCCGCTTGCCTGGTCCCTTTCACTGGAGATGCCGGGGATTGAACCTGGGGCCTTCTGCATGCCAAGCGGAGGCTCTACCACTCAGCCACGGCCCCTCCCCAAACACAAAGCCGGAGATGGCTGGGACTGGGAGCCCCACCGCAGATCCCAAATGTTGTGCTTGTACAGAGTTGTGAATGTGCCGCCAACGTCTGCCCCTTTCAGAATGAAAAGTGCTTTGGGCAGGATTGTCGATTCCCGCAGGGCGCCATCATTTCAGGCAGGCTTTGCCGGGGGTGGGGGGGGCACGGCTCCTTTTCCTTTCATCCCAGGAGAGTGGCCGATAACAGAGTAGGTCCCGGCCACAATCTGGGACGTCGGGGCCTCTTTTGTGTGAGCAGCCGTTGTTTGAACACCGCCAGATAGGAGCCCCGTCCGTCCGTCTAGGAACAAGGAATGTAGGTCAAGTGGGAGGTGGTGGCTCCATCCTGGAAAGCGTTGGGGGGGGGGACATGGCGGGAGCGCTTCCCTTTTGCAGCGCAACGGGAGAGGAGGGGGGGGCTCCTGCAAAGGGGGGGGGGCGGCACCTACAGGATCCAAGCACACACACCCAGGTCGATTTTAGGGCTGCCGCCGAATTTCTCAGCCCCACAGTCTGCCCTCGAAATCCCCTGTTGTGGTTCCCACACCTCCCAGGTGTGAATCCAAGGCGTCAGCTTTTTATTTTCTGTTTTCTTGCTCTGAATTATTCCTGGGCCGTTTTATATGTTATTTTTGCATCAGTGTGTAAAAGAAACATAACGGAGAACGCTAGCAACAAAAACGGGTGTAAGGAAAGGCTCCCCATGATGGCGTAGAAACCCACAACGGAGTGGGGAAAGGTCCTGTCTGTGAAGAATGTGGATCCGGGCTCACCAATTGCGGGGGTCTAAGGCGAGCGCGTTAAGAGAGGCAGGTCAAGGGAGCTGGGGGAGGCGCAAACCAACGGGGGTGAGTGTGCCTGTATGGCTGCATCCACACATGCGTGTGACCTGGGCTTGGAACGTCAGCCTCCCCGACCCGGCCATGGCAGAGGCTCTGGCGGTGGGCTGGCCTTGGTGTCCTGAGCTTGGCCCTCCGAGCTGTGGGCGGCCTGCCCCTTTGCGGACGCCTTGTGGAGCTCCAGTCGGTTCCCCGTGCCAGGAATTCTTTGAAGGTGCCTTTTCTGCGAGCTTCCCTGAAAGCCCCTGGAAAGCATTAAGGAGATAATTGGCTGATACTGAACTGCCCGATCTATAGCGCAACCAAAACAGGATCCCATTTGCAGTCGAGAAAAGGCTGCAGGTCAGAGATCCTCTGGGAGGGGAGGGGGGGGAAAGCTTATGCAGTTCAGGGAAGATGGAGATTGAATTGTAGATGTGATGGAGGGGTGGACAGGGGAGGTGTAGCAGAGTGGCTGGAGGGGAGGGCAGCTCATACACCACGTGGGCAGGGAGATCTGGGACGGCACAGGGCACAGAAGTTGCTATCCGGTGAAATCATCATGCTAATTTTGTTGTTGTTAAAAAGAAGCAACGTTCCAGTCCTCATGGCTGTGGAGGTTGTCTTGAAATGTCTGGCTGTTGTGAAATCTCAGGAATTGTGCAGGGTCTGAGCGTTTGGTCCGGAGAGGGGGCTTCAGGACCCCTCATAACACTCAGCCTCTGAGCTTGCAGGAGGAGAATAAATTGTGCAGAAAGGGAAAAACGTCCTCCCGTTGGCCTGAGGCCTTTGGGTTGGCGGCTTTTGGAGCCGGCGGTGTCTGCAGCGCTGCTTCAGGGAATGGCGTAAATAGTCTGGATTTATTCTCTAAATGTCGCCTCTCTTTCCATGCTTTAACAAAAAATCTCTAGGGGAGGTAGTTAGGAAAGGCTGAGACACCGATACTCATAACGTTGGAAATGTCAGAAGAGAGAGCGAGACGGATGAACTGCTGTTTATCGTGCAAACGCTGTGCTGAATTGCGGCCCCATCCACACCCTTCGTCCTTCGAGGCTGGAGAGCCTCACACCTTCGCTTATTTGTTCCCGACATGTATATCCCACCTTCCTAACCCAGTGCGGCAGCAGCAGGGTGAGTGCGGGAGATTTCTGCCCCCACATCCCCTCCGGGAAATGTCAAGGTCTGCAAGTTTGCAGCTTCTGCTGCATTTGATGCTCTTTTCTTGGACTTGTTAACCAGGGGCTCAGGAAAGGCGCATTGAATGACCGGCCGATGGGGCCAAGGCTTTTCCTTGTTCTGGGTTCAAGGAGTCATCTTGTTGCCAGAGGATTGCATTATAAGGAGGCCTCCCCGTGTTCAATGTGCGTCGTAACAGCCTGCCTTGCAGCAGACGCCGCTGAACAAATTAATTAATCCATACAACACCCCTGTAGAATAGGCCGCAATTATGAGACTTCAGGGGTGGGGGGGCTTTGGCTACCGTGTGAATTTGTGGTGGTCAGAAACAGGATTTGAATTGGGGGCCTCTCCGACGGCGGCAGCACCATCTCCTGCCTCTGTTTCAAACAGTGAGGCAAACATTCCCCCCCCATGAATATTTGATGCCGCTCTGCAGCTCCTCTTGCAGCTTTGGCATTTCTCTGCCTGGTGGGCTGGGCTTACTTCTGCAGGCTGCCCGGGCTGCCGGCAAGGGACCCTTCTTCAGTTGGCAGAGAGCTTGGCAGTCTCCCATCCTTGCGACAGCTCTGGCAGGTTGGCCACCTTTCTTGTTTGGAGAAAGGAGGCTGAAAGGCAGTCTCTGTCTCTGTCCTCCCCCCCCCCCATGCCACCAAGTTAGCCCCACAGCAGAGAAGTCTGCAGCAACCGCTCTGCAGCAACCATTCCAGAGAGCCCCTCCCAGTCTCTCGGGGGGGGGGGGCATTCTGCTTGCTTTGCCTCTCCCTGGAGTGGCACCCCTTGTTTGCCGCATCCCCCCCTCCCAAAGCCCACCTTTCCCCACAAAGGCTCCAATCCCTGGTGGAGAGTCTGTCTTTGTCCGTGTTGACCTGTCCTCGTGGCCCAGATGCTGATTCTGAGAGCTCCGTGGAGCTGCTGACTTAAGAGCAGCTCAGCAGCGTCCCTCTCTGAAAGGGGATTTTCCCCATCTCCGTCCCACGAGCGGAGGCAGGCGGACGGTTTGAGTAGCACCCTGTAGGAGCAGGGATGGGTTCCAGACGAGAACGCGAGCTGTTGGCAAAGGGCCAGCCTTCCTCCTCCTCCTCCTCCTCCTCCTCTCTTTCAGATGGATCCAAAACAGATTTGGGTCCTGTAGGCTTCTGTCAGCCCCTCCCGGCTCTTTGCCTGTTGGCAAACCTCTCTGCTCCTGGGAAAGAGTTCTCTGCCAGAGAGGCCTCTGCTCCCACCAAGGTCTGTCTTCGCATCCGCAGTTTCCAATGGGAAGTGATGACAAGAACAGATGTTCCTTTCTCAGTGTGAAAACATCGTGCGGAGCCAACGCCGTCTGCTGCAGCAAGCTTTGGACTTGGAGCTGGGAGCTGGGTTCAGATGATGCTCACAAAAAAAAGGGGGGTCTCCGGTCTAAGTTCCCAGCGGATAAGCAGATGAAAACCCAAGTCTACCCCAGACAGAAATACTAGTGTGGTGTGTAGAGCCAGCGTGGTATAGTGGTTAAGACCGGTGGTTTGGAGCGGTGGACTCTAATCTGATGAACCGGGTTGGTTTTCCCACTCCCCCACACAAAGCCAGCTGGTTACCTTGGGCTAGTCACAACTCTCTTTGAGCTCTCTCAGCCCCCGGACGCCATAAAAAGGGGTTATAAAGGCAGACGCGAAGGCATTTTGCGTGGAAAGACTCGCAGAGACTGTCTCTTGGGTGGATGTTCAGTTTTACCCTTCAGTAAATATCCTGCCTTCTGTGCTTTGCCCACTAAGACCAGGAGGCCGGCCTTTCCCGGATCTTGTCTTAAGTTGATCTACTGGGGCAACTCTCACAGTTCAGGTTGCTCCCAAATCTGCTCTGTGCCAACACAACAGCCTGGAAAATCCCTCTCCAGTGTCGGCAGGGGACTGATCCGCAGGTGGCTGGTTCCCTTGGGATCCCAGATCCCTTGCTGGCCTACCAGACTGTTGGGCTAGCCAATGGTGTTACCCTTCTTCTTGATCACAGAATGGCTCCTTTGGAAACAAGTGTGTGTGTGTGGGGAAAGCAAGATGCCTTTGATGGGTCCTGCCAAGGTCTGGAGGCATGAGGAGGCTTGGGGTCACAGGTGGCAAGGTTTCTGCCCTCTTCCTCTCCCAGTGGTCCCACATCAGGACTGCTTTCCCCTCCCTGGTGCTTCTCCCGGCCTGTGATGAATCACACACACACCCCACTTTCAGGAGAGGCCCCGGCTGGCCGCTGCCGGGCTGGGAAGCATCGATTGCGCCTTCGAAGCTGCAGCCCCCGATGATGGATTGCTTGTACCGGCTGCCTCCCAGCCGCCAGACAGGATGCAGCCCGTAATGAATGAGTCCTGCGTCAGCAAAGTTCGTGGGCCTCCCCTTGAGTCCCAGGACTGCCTCGAGCTGGCTGCTGAAGGGTTAACCCCTGCGTCTCCGAAAGAAGGGGCCCTTCACTTTGGCTGCACCCCCAGCTGAACCTTGGCTGAGCCGCAGGCCTGCTTCAGGACCCCGGGGCCCCCAGGGCCCCCAGAGTCCTGCTCACCTCTTCTGCTGCATTTGTCTGGGTTTTATTTTGAAACCACAAAAACCTCCCCCTGCCCCCCAGGACCGCAGCCCTGACCCAGAGTCTGTCTTCCTGCAGCTGCTGTTTGCAGCTGAATTTGCCTTCTCGGGATCCAAACCCAGATTCCTGCCCCCCCCCCCCAGCCTCAAGGGGTGGTTTTGGCCGTGACTCTGAGAGACTGGGCACTTTGGGCGAGTGGCGAATCCACAGCTGAAGAGGTGAGTCTGGAACGCGGGTCTTTTTCTTACCAAGTCTCTCCGTCTCTCCAAGTGATCTTTCTTTTCTCCAGGTGCTTTTGGTTGAGCACATATTTTTCCCTTCTTTGATGCCAATGTTTTCGTGTCACCATCAATGTTTGGAGGCATCCGACGACGCTCGGTCTTCCTTGTTAACACTCTCTCTGTGTAGTTGGTAAGAGAGAGAGGTTGAGTGGTGTTAGAAGCTAACCTTTCTAGTCCGCATGGAAGGTTTCCTCCAGTAGCCATATGTGTAACTGGAAGTGTCTACTGGGGATTCTTCTTTGAGAGAGAGAGCAGGTGGGAAACAAGAGTTGGGGCACCGTCTGTAGAAATGGGGGCGGGGTTGATTGCACACCCCCACACATGAAGCTGACTTATTATCTTGAATCAGCCCCCCGCCCCAGTCCATCCAAGTCGGTGTTGTCTACTCAGATCGGCAGCGGCTCTCCAGGGTCTCAGGCAGAAAAGGGTCTTTCCCATCACCTACTTGCCTAGTCCCTTTAAACTGGAGATGCCTGAGATTCAACCAGGGACCCTTCTGTATGCCAACCAGATGTTCCACCACTGAGCCACCGCTTCTCCTTCCCTGGTCCTTTCCTGCAAAGCACAGAGGAGATTCTTGCGAAGGGGCAGAGCCGGGGGCGGGGGGGCTGCATAGGCAGGGCAGTTCCTTCTGTATTGGTACGGGAGACCTGGATTGTGAAAGGTGCTTTGTGGAGGGATCTCTCTCTCGCCACCCTGCCCCCCCCTTGGTACCAGAGTGTCCCTCGGGCAGCCCTGGCTCATGCACGCCTCTCTGGGAAGCTCCCACGTTCCCTGAAGCCCGGCTGGCCCTGCGGAGGGCGGCGCATCAGAGAGTCCCCCAGAACAAAGAAGCCTCAGTCCGGCGGCCAGAACAGAGGAGCAAGGCTAATCTGCCTGGATTATATAATGGCTTTTGCTGGGGGGGGGCATTCTTGGCTGGAAGAGGAGCCCGCTGGTCCTGGCCTCCTCCCCGTCCGTCAGCGTGGGGCTCGAGCTGCCCCACGAGGCCTTCTTGGGCCAGGAGAGAAGCTTGCCTGTCTGAAGAAGGGCTCTTGTTTTCCTTTCGGGCCTCCCAGTCTGGCCCGCTCTGGAAATGCTCATCTTGTCAGCCGCCGAGCCTATAATTTTCTTTGGCAGATCCAGCATCCTCCTGTTCTCTCCCAGCCCCCAACACACACACACACACACACACACACACACACACACACACACAGCCCCCAATACACACACACACACACTCTCACACACCCCCCCCCTCCTAGCTCAGCTGCCTCCTGCCAGAACAGTGAGGTGGGCCGGCTGCCCGTTCTCCAGATGTGCCAGAACTATCAATCAGGCTCCAGCAGTGAGGAGGCATCCCAAGATTTGTGCCTTCTGCTTTCGGAAGGCTCCTCCGGAGGGCGGCTCTGCTCCGTGCCTCGCCCCTAGCCGGCAGCACGGGGCTGGGCATCTGCAGGCCGGGCCCGTGCCTCACCTCAGGCTTTGCCCCCAGACCGCTTTTTCCAAGGCCAGGCCCATGGCGTGCAACACGGGAAGAGGAACCTCTCTTCCGCACTGCAGGGTGCCTGCCTCTCGCCATCGGGACCCCTGGCAGGCAGAGGCTCATACTCCCCCCCCCCCCAAGTAGAAAAAGAGCAGGGAGCTTAGCAGGGATATGTGATGCCAATAGGGTCCCACCCTCCAGAGTGGCTCTTTTCTCCAGGGGAACCGATTCCTCTAGTCCAGTTGCGGGAGATCTCCAGGCCTCACCTGAAGTTTGGTAACCCTACTCTGGCTGAGGGCAGAAACCGTCTGCCCGAGGAGCAGTCGCTTGTGCCCGCCTGGCCTGGCTCCGTCACTCTTTGCCCAGGGCCGTGCCCACGGCTCTTCTCTTCCACATGCCCCCCTCCGCCTCCTCTAGGCTTGTACCAAAGCAGGCCCCCCCCCAAAAAAAACTCCTCAACCGCTTCCTCTCCATCTAGTTCTTAGCAGCAGCATGGTTGGCGGACGTGGGGATGAGTCACATCCAGGCTGGGGAAAAAACACCCAGTCCTGGATCTCCTGCGTTGTTCAAGGGTCGCTGGAGCCACAAGGGAACTGCAAGCCGCGGGACGGCCTGTCGTTTCCGGATGGAAGCGGCTTTGGCCCTTGACGCTCATCTGTCCGGCGGGAAGGGGCCTGTCCTTTGGCTCCAGGGATGGGGAAGGCTGTTCAGGGTCAAGCCAAGAAGAAGCCGGTGCAGCCGGCTTCCACGAATTGGGGGTCGTCTCTTGTGCAGCAAAGTGTCCCTGGAAGTCTCCCGATCCTGCTGTTCTTCGTTCGAGAGCTCCGTGGAGGAGAAGGAGCCCCTGAGCACAGGCAGAGGTCTTTTCGCCGGCAGGGAGATGAAGGCGAATGTCTGAGCGGGGGTGTTCTGGGTTGCCTTGGGCCCTGGTTGGGCCTCCGACCCCCTGAAATTCCCCACTGCCGCTTGGAGTCGCTGAAAGCGAGCGGAGAGACGCAGGTCGGTGGCTCCTGTGAGGAGAGCGGAGAGACGCAGTCCTGTCACTCAGTTGAAGGAGACGTCGTCAGTTAATCACGCTGAGCCGTAATTAAATCTTCAGTCATTTCCACGCCGGCGAGGCACCGGTTCGAGAGGCAAGGGCCTGTTTTCCGTGTCTTCTCGCAGGACGCCGCGGGTCCCATTGTGGAAGAAGAGAGCGTGCCTCCTCTTGCAGGAGGGGTGGTGGGGGTCCTCATCCAGAGGCCGGCCCAAATGGGGGGTCCTTCTGGTAGCCCTGAGCATATGTGCCTCTTTGAGGGGAACTGTCAACACTCCCGCTCGCCCGAGCATCTCTTTGCTTTCTTTGAGCTTGTTGCCTGGATAAATCTGCCCACGGGCCTCGTCTGTGGTTCACGGCCCAGTCAGCGGTTTCATTGATTTATTAACTTCACTTATATCCCACTTTCCTCCCCCCCAGTGGGGACCACCAGCATGGTCCCCTTTTCCATTTTATCCTCCCAACAACCCTGTGAGGTAGGTTAGGCTAAGAGGATGTGACAGGAGGCGACCTCGGAGAGCTGCTGCCAGTCAGAGCAGACAGGCCTGGAATCGATGGACAGGCGCTGCGCCTGGCCGCTTGCCGAAACCCAGCCCGGCTGGACTCTGAGGCCTACGTTTCTGTCTTGCCCTTTGGCCTTTTCCCGTGCCGGAAGCCTGCCTTCCCCGACGCAGAGGAAGCAGGAGGGGGTCTCTACGCACCCCTGTGAATTGCAGTTCCCTGGAGGAGGGGCCGTGTGGCTCAGTGGCGGAGCCTCTGCTTGGCATGCAGAAGGCCCCAGGTTCAATCCCCGGCATCTCCAGTTAAAGGGACCGGGCAAGTAGGTGATGGGAAAGGCCCCTGCCGCCCTGGAGAGCTGCTGCCGGTCAGAGTCCTGACCCTACTGGGCCAGTGGTCTGATTCCGTGTGCTTATGAGGAGCCTCTTCTGACTTCCACTCCGGCTTCCCTGGCCTCGGTTTGGCTTTGTGCCTGGCCCTAGCAGGAATGGCACCGAGTCGCAACATCTGCACCATAGATCTTGGGGTGTGCTGTGTGCGCGCATGTTTTATTTTCTCCTGCAGAACAGCCCGGCCCTCCGCTCTGCAGCCATAAACCTTCCCTGATTAACTTCTCCAGTCACCGAGACAGGCCGGCCGTCCCCTCCGTGATGATCACTCCCCCCACCCCTCGAGGAGCGGAGCGGGCTGCTGGCTCCAGAAGTCTCTGCCTGCTGGCGCTTCTTCGGGAGGGAGAACGGAGGCACCGACGTGGCAAGTTGAGAGGTGCCGAGCAGGTTCCAAACCCCACGTGGCCGCCCCACCCCAAATTCAGAAAGGGGGCAGCTGTGTTTTGATGGCTGTGTGGGCCTGGGCTGGATCCTGGCCCTCCAGGTACCCCCTCCTCTACCGTCTTCGATGCTCTCTGCAAGAGCAATTGCCGGTCTCTTGCCTGGATGTGTGTGTGTCCCCCAGGGTGATAGAAGATTCCCCCTTGCCAAGAACCTACGTCCAAGCCAGCCTTCTCTTCTCCCTCCCTCCCCGTCCCTGTGGTGTCTCCTCATCTGACCTCCCCCATGGCCAGCGGCTTCTCCCGGATCTCATGTGCCAGTCGATATCTGGGGTTGTATGACACGGGTCCTTGGCAGCATCTCCGCCTCCTCTCCGCCAGAGCGCAAGGAGAGAGGCCGCCGCGGGTGGTGCCAGCCGAGCATCGGTGCAATGGCTAAGGAGGGGGGGGGCCGGGAGACAAGAAGGCCAGGGGTCCTTACCAGGGGTTCTCTGGCGCCCAGCTTCGGAGGGTTAGCTGCCAGCGTCACTTCGGAAGCCTTTTTGAACAGCTGGTGTCTTGGAGAGAGGAAGAGTTTGATGCAAGCAGAACCGGGAAGATCCGCCTGCCAGATCTTGAGGCTTCCAAGAAAGTTGCCAACGCACCAATGAGGCCCCTGCCCCGAAGAGCATCCAATCGAGCTCTGAACAAAGCCGAGCGGTGGGATTCTCCCTGGCTGAGACCTTTTGGGCGTTGTCTTTCTTGTGCCTGGTTCCAACACCTGTGGTGGCCCAGCCTCGGACCTCCCCGCAGCCACCCAGCATGCAGCCGGGAGATTTTATGCCTATTAATAGGCCTATTATTTTGAGATAATATTCCTATTATTTTGGGTGTGGTGGAACGCAGGCAGGATGGTGCTGCTGCAGTCGTCTTGTTTGGGGGCTTCCTAGAGGCACCTGGTTGACCGCTGTGTGAACAGACTGCTGGACTTGATGGGCCTGGGTCTGACCCAGCAGGGCCTTTCTAATGAGATCTCCCGGAGGTGGCGGCTGGGAACTCTTTTCCCAAGCTGCACCTGCTACGTGCAAAATGGATCGGTGGCCACAAGCGTCTTCCCGAGGATGCGAGCCCAGGCTGGAGGCTCACGAGGAGCCCATTCCTGCTAGAGCATCTCCTTCCAGAAGGGGAAGCTTGGAAGAGAAGCTCTGGCGGCCGCTCTCTGGCACTCGGCCTTTCTTCTCCCCCTCCTGCCTTCTCTTCGGCCTGGAAGGCAGGAACACTTTCCTACTGCCTTTCTGTGAAGGCTTAAAAAGAGAGACAGACACACACACACACACACACAGAGAAACTCCACGGATTCCTCTTTTTCTAAAGACCCATTAAAAGGCTCTTTGCCTGCTCAAGGAGCCACCCCCCCTTCCCGTGCCCTCCCCCCAAATCTGCTCTGCAGCAAGAAGACTGACTGCGGTGAGGCGCCTCTCAAAATCCGGCACCGAGATGTGGAGACACAGAAGAAGGAGGGCACATTTTTTAAAAGTATCGGCTATGAGAAATGGCGGTGCCAGGGGAGCCCGGGTTGACGGCCCTAGAAGGGCCAGCCTCCAGATGCGCTCAAGAGATGTTTCCTCCCTGTTCTGCTCTTAATTTTTTTGTGGGGAGGGGGAGCTGCTTTTGTGTTTTGTAAAAAAGAAGCCCCGGAAACATTCAAAAACTCAGTCTTATGACAGTTAAATACCAAAGCAAACTACCGGTAAAGCCTTGAGCAAAAGTATTCAAAGTTAAATGCGTGCATTAAGTGGCTGATCTTCCCGGGCTCCCAGTATTGTTCTTCGGGACCCGGTATCAGATCAGCCATTACTGGGGCGGGTCTCCATTGAGCTGCAGATCTTGGGCAGGAGTCCAGGTGCACACGGGGAGGGGCGACGGAGTGCAAAAGGACTCAATTTTGTCCGTGGGGGAAACCATCTTGTTTCTACCTGGGGCCAGCGGAGAGCCTATCTGACAAAACCCTTGCGCACGGACAGATGCCAAAGTGACAGAAACGCAGCTCAGCCCTGGAAAAGTCATGGAAAGTTTACAATAAAAAGTCTTAGCTTCAGCAGGAGGTCACGTCGTTCAGTGGCAGAGCCTGTGCTTGGCACGCAGAAGGTCCCAGGTTCAGTCCCTGGCAGCATCTCCAGTTAAAAGGACCAGGCACTAGATAATGTGGAAGACCTCCGCCTGAGACTCTGGAGAGCCATGGAGTGAGGCCGTGGCTCAGTGGCAGAGCCTCTGCTTGGCATGCAGAAGGTCCCAGGTTCAATCCCCAGTGGCATCTCCAGTTAAAGGGACTGGACAAGGAGGTGATGTGAAAGACCCTTTGCCTGAGACCCTGGAGAGCTGCTTCTGGTCTGAGTAGACAATCCTGACCTTGAGGGAACAAGAGTCTGATTCAGCATAAAGCCCTTTGCGTGTGTTCATGCTGGTCCGTGGCTCAGTGGTGGGGCATCTGCTTGGCAAATAATAGTGGCTTTGGTTGGTAGGCCGATGGTTGGATTCAGTATAAGGCAGCGTCATGGGTGTCCCAGTGAATCTAGCACCAAAAAGATGATGTGGGGCATCTCCCTGATCTCCCTGCAACCGAGATGTCGCCACAGAACAGCTCCCCCCCCCCCCGCTTCAGTCACCACCTGCCACATCTGCACAGGTAGAGACACCTCGAGGGGTCTCACAGTTTGGACAGGGCTGCGAGGGGGGACAGACCTGTAGTTCCTGCCTCTCTGGCCGTTTCAACCTTTAAAGGTCAAAAACAGCTTTTTGAATTGTGCAGGAAAACATCCCTGCAGCCCGGGCAGATCATGGCAAACGTGTTTAATGTGATTCCAGTTAGTTGCAGCTTTGCTGGGTTCCGAGTTGGCTGAAGCCTCCGAACACCCTTTCAGGGCAGCTCCGTGGATAGTATATTGCAGTAATCTAGCCTTCACATTATGAGGTCCAGGATAATTGCGGCAAGACCGGCTCTGCAGCTGATGCAGCCCCCGAAGCTGATGGGAAGGCCTCAGATGGTATTTGAGCCTCTAAAGGACTCTCGGACCCAACAGCACCCCTCTCTCCCTCTCCCCATGTGCTTGCTGTCTATGGGGGAGTGCAGGGCTGGCCGGAGAAGGCAGAAAATCCACTTCTGGAGACGGCAAACCACCCACCTACAGTGACTTGTGTGGGCAGAGCTTTCTGTTAGTATTAGGCAGAGGTGGACTTTCTGTTGAGCTCTGAGGCAGAAGAGTCAAAGATCTAGCACGTACCCATCAACGAATTCCACCCTCCAATTTCCCCCCCTCCTATTAAGTAATTATCATAATGGAGGGTCTGGGGAGGGGCTTGCCTGAGACCATCAAGTGAGTTCTGGGGCTGAAGCAAAATCTTCCATTTGTAGCAATTGTAAGGAGCATCCTGTGGGGCTTATTCCATTGGTAGGCTGGAGGAGCCCCGATTTGCCTGGGGGGGGGGCATGCAGGGAAGGGAAGAGGGGCTTTAACCCTGCACCCTCCACTTGGTTTAGCTGTTTCAGATTGGATTCTGCACTCTGCTGTTTGTGTTGAAAGGGAAACCTGTGCCCTCTCTCCAAAAAGAGAGACTGTGCCCCATCCGCTCTCTCATTTGCATGGGTTTTTGCAGTCAGGGAAGGGGTGTGTGTGTGTGTCCCACGGTAGCAGTGAGTCCCACAAGCTAACCACTTGTTGTTTGGTCTTCCTGGTGGCTCTCTTTGGGGTTCCCCTCATCTCAGTGTCCTGAAGCAGACAATCCCCTCCCTTCTCCAGTCTTCTTGGTGCTTTCCCAAGAAAAGAGGGGGTAGAGATGCCTTGCCGGACCCGAACCTGCAACTGTCAGCCTGCCGGCTGGCCTGACCCCCCCCCCCATTGTGTTCATGGGGGGCCTTCTCGTCTGTCTAACCTGCTTTTATCATCTCTCGGGAAGAGTGGGTGGGTGGGGAAATAGGGTCCCGTTCCCTCCCCTGCCTCTGATAAGGCCCTGGATCTCCCGGGGCCCCGTTCCCCAGCAGCCAGCACAGAAGGGCGGGCAGCTATTTCCATCTTCTGGCTTTCCCTGCCAATTCCCAGTGTTTTCTGTCACACAAACCCTCCCCTCCCTTTTCCCTTGAATCCCCGTCATGAAAATACTCCTGTAAAAAAGCAAAGCACAGAAAAGACCTCCAAGCGCACGGAGAGGGCGTCTGGCACTAAAATAGAAGCAGGCTACCAGCCTGGGTGCGGGGGCTAATACAAATAAGCCTTGGCACTGAGACAGTGTTTCATGTGACGGCACCTCAGTGGGCCTGACGACATCCCTGCGAGGGAGGCCAGCGCTTTTATCCCCAGCATGGGGAAGGGGGCGGAGAGTCCAGCCAGGTGCTGCTCCGGGCGTTGTGCGGCATGCCTAAGGTGGGTTTCTGGTAGAGGTGAGATTGAGTCGAGGTGGTGTGAGGGGTCTTCTTGCTTGGGCACGCACAGAGCTCTCTGGGCGCATGCGATGCGCGCTCGCTTCCGTGATTTAAAAAAAAAGAATTAATCCTTAATGTTAGCTGCGTGGGGGATGGTAAGTGGAATATGTTGGGTTTTTTTTAAAAAAAGAAGTAAAATGAAATCCCCCCCCCTGCTTCCATGCTCACAGGCGGGGGAGGGGGGGGCTGGCACGATTGACCTAGCAGAGTGGATTCTGGGAAGGGCTTAGGAGGGTCTGCGTCCCGCTTGGCAATCGGCCTCCAGGTGGCAGCCAAGTGGGTCACAAACGCCTCCCTGAGGAGGGATGGGGGGGGTCGTCGACAGCTGCCTTGAAGCCGCTGGCCCTGCAGGGTGGGGCCCGAGTCTCCTGCAAAGAGATTGGGTCCATTTGGTTGCCCGTCGTGCAAGATGGTGGCATGGCTGGATGGGAGGGGGAGGGGCCTTGGTACCCCATCCATCCATCCATTCATCCATCCATCCAAGGAGACAGGCGGCATTTGCGCGAGCGGCACGGGAGGGTCCCACGCGTGAGGTCCTCAGCATCCTCTGCGGGGGACAGAGCTGGCCCCCTTCAGACATTCCCTTTTTCCGAGCCACACTGGGGGTTTCCCCACTGCCTGGTAAGGAGGCAGGAAAGTCCTTTCCTGGCAGTTCCTGGCCTCGCATCCTGGCGAGTGTTTGCCCACAACAGGAGGCTTGTTTGCCATCTCCATCAGTCGGTGGCAGATGGCCGCCCGTCTCCTCCCTCCCCACGCCACCGCTCTGGAGAAGGAGTGCGGAAAGGGAGGAGCGACGGTTTCCCTCCCTCCTTCCGCTGGGTCTCTGGCTCTTCCCTCCTGGGGGGGGGGCTGTGAAAGATGTTTCTGCCCCTGACAAACTGGCACGTGGGCTGAGCGGAAGAGCGAGGTGGGGAGGCGGGCCGCCCTTTTTTCGGAGAGCCATGCAGGGGACCCAGCAGGGGAGCCCCCGGGGGCAGGGGGCCAAGTCCTTCCCTTGAAGTGGAGACAGCCAGGATTGAACCTGCAGCCTCCTGCGGGCATATCTTTGGCCTGCTTAGTTCAGCAAGGAGGGTTTTGTTGCCTCATATGCACAGACACACCCAGATTCCCGAATCAGGGCGACGGCACGTTCCTGTGACCAGGCTGGGCATCCGGTGGCCTCCATCTGTGGCTCCCTGCCCTCCTTTTCTTCGTTTCCTGTGCTGACCGAACCCTCACACCTTTCCTGTCCCTCCGGCCCTTCAGGGGTCTACTGGGGGGCGGGGGGACGCACGGTGCCTGTGCCCGATGCCGCGCTCTCTTGGCTCTTCTGTGGCGGTGCCAAAAACTCGGAAGAAGGCAGCCAGCCCAGTTAATAGGCAGCTTTGTTAACCACTCGAGAACTCAGTATGCTTTTGGCTGCGGTGCGAAACCGGCAGTGAGACCTCCCCGCCTCCTTTTGTGCCCAATTATTCCAGGGAACTAGCAGCATAACGGGGTCTTGTATTGCTGGAAGGGCAGGGGAGGCAGTCCTGTGCCAGGGCACAACGGCACATGAACCAGGGCCCCTTCTCCGGGCGACGTTGGCGGAACCGAAGGGCAAGGGAAGCGCTTGCTGAGATGTGTTGGCTTCTGCCGAGTGCCCTGCCCCCCGCCCCCCCCGGGTATCTTCCAGTTCGAAATCTGGGCTCTCTTGCGAAGCAGTGGTGCAAACCCCCTTCACGTGGTCTGTGCGGTGGTTTTAATTTTTGTGCATGTCAGGCTGGAAGCCACAGGCTCCAGCGTGTGGTTGTCCTAGCTCCAGAGGAGAACGGAAGAAGAGCCCTGCTGGATCAGACCCAGGCCCATCAAGTCCAGCAGTCTGTTCACACAGCGGCCAACCAGGTGCCCCCAGGAAGCCCACGAGCAGGATGACCGCAACTGCATGCTCTCGCCGACTGATTTAAAGAGGCATACTGTGACCCAGGTTCAAGTTTCCATTCAGTCATGGGGGTTGCTGGGTGACCTGGGCCCAGTCACTCTGTTTCAGCCCAGCTTCCCTCACAGGGTTGTTGTGAGGGTACAGCAGAGGAAAGGAGAGGAGAACGATGTTTGCCTTTCTTGGGAGAAGGGCGGGATGCCAACAAGGCCACAGGTGTCCTAGATGAGGCATTAAAGGAACCTCTGCCTGTCTTCGGGGTCAGGGTCTGATTTGCCGCATCCTCTCTCTTCCCTTCTGCCGACCACAACCCTTCAGTCTGCGGTGGTGCGTGACCCAGCCTGGCATGTCAATCCAGCTGTGCAACCTCTGGGTGAGCACTCTCGCCACCTCAAAAGTGTCACTGAGAACAAAGACCCTGGGGAAAAAAAGCCGGGAGACGTCTCTCCAGGGGGGCCGGCGGCCCTGATTTGTATTTTAAAAGCCACTTTGGGTTTGAAATGGAGGGTAATTAGTGGCTGCTAGCAGGGAATTAAACCTTCCTGCATAATAATCTGTTACTGGTTCATCTTCTTGCGTGCGTGCGTGTGTGTTCTGAAAAAATGTATGTTAGTGGGTTTCCCCTTTTTCTCAAAAGAAGCATTAATGCTTATTAGGCATTGCCCGTGCGTGGGATTGTGAGCAGATCAGGTGTGCAGTCGGGATGCGTCGGGTTGTAATGATGCGCTACGAGGCTTCCGATGTTCCCGGAACAAGCTTCTCGGCGGCAGATCTGCTTGTCAAATCTCCACGGCCCAGGATGAATAATTCCGGCATCTCTGATTGCTCGTGGGGGGGTGGGGGGTGGCTATTTTTAGGCCACATCGGGGCGAATTGTGCTAGCCGGGTGTGGCGAAGGAGATGCTTGTGGTGCGAAGATGGCAGGTTTCCAAAATTGGGTCGGTTGGATCCTCCGTGTGGACGGCTGCGTGGCGGCTGGCCTGGGAACACACAAGGCGACTGATTGGGGGTGGGAGGGGTGTCTGAACGCTTCCTTGCCATGTTTCTCTCCGGAGAAGGCTGATCCTTCCCCGTTTTCTCGCCTCTGAGCTCCTGCCTGCATTTTGTGCCTCTGGGAGAGGGAGCGGGCTCTGTCCTCTGCAGGCAGGTTTCTGAGAATATCCTTTTTTCTCGGTTGATGTTTGGAGTTGGGCCTTTCTGGCTCCTTGGGGTGTCCCCTGAGCTTGCAGAGACCCCAACCTTGCCCACAGGTGGCCCAGTTTGGGGGACTGTTGCCGCCGGTCTCGGTGCCAGCCAGCTTGCCAGGAGAGGTGGCGGTAAGAGACATTTCTCCAGAGCACCGGTCTCCGGTGATCCGTTGGTGCTTTCTCGCCGATGGCAGAATCTCATGGACTGTCCAGAAAGAGCATCGTCTTATTTATGATGCTGCTCCTCATTAGAGCGCGGAGGCAAAATGGGGCCGGAGGCGCGGGAACTGGCGTCAGCGTGGGCAGCCAAGTCACAGGCTGCGTGGAGACGGAGGAGGACTTTTCCTCGGCAGCCTCGGGGACCCAGCAGACAGATGCCTGAGCCGGGTGCTGCTGAGGCGAGGAAGCCCCTCCCCTGCCTGGAAGGTCCGGACCAGTCCATTCCTGGGGAGCCCGCCTCAGTTTGGGGTCTGGTTCCCATGAGCCAGTCTAGCCTCAGAGCATCCTTGGTGGGGCCCCAAGATGACAGGAAAGGCCGCACTTCCGTGGGCACGGCGGCATCTTCTCCGTGGGCCCTAATGGCAGTGCCCGGGAAGGGCAGGTTCAGAGTCTGGTGCTGCCGCTGCTGTGAATGGGCAGAAGCTCCTCGGAGTGCAGGAACTCCCTCTTTGGGGACCTGCAGCGGGGTGGCAGGGTCTGCCTCGTCTGGGCCTCCGCCTCTGCTCCGCTTCCCTCTTGGCAAATAAAGCAGAGACGACCAGAGAAGCCAGGGTGGCGCAGTGGCGAGAACGGAGGTCGAGGGACGGGGACGCCCCGGGCTCCAATCCCTGCTTGCCGTGGAACAGACTGGGCGGCCTGGGGCCGATGGCTCTCCCTCTCTCAGCCCACGTGTCTTACAGGTTTGCTGTTAAAGCCCCCCATTCAAAAACCCTGGGGTAACAAGGCATTGAAAGGATACTGCAAAAGTAAATGGTGCTACCTCTGGAGAGAAGTGGGGGGTGTGCGACACCCGAACCCTTGGCCAGGAGAGGGTCGGCCAGCCGCATCTCCTCCGCCGCCGTGCCCTCTGCTGGGCTTCTCTCTCCCCCCCCCCATTGGTATGCAAAGGGGTCACCGTGGCCCTCCCTGGCTTTGGCAGCCGGCATTCAATCAGCGCTTAATGGGCACCTTGAATCGCTAATTAGGCACCACCCGAGCTTGGAAGGGCTTGGGACCCGGGAGTCCTGCTCCGGCTTGCGTCTCACCCGGCCTGTGAAGAGTGTGTGTTGTGGTGTGTGCCGAGGACCGTGCAGGTGCAGGCAAAAGACTGCCCGAGCTGGTTTTGTTGGCAGGAAAACCGTTTGGCGCCCACTCTGCCGGGCACGGAGGGACGTTTCCGTGGACCTGGCTGTCAATGCAACGCATGCCTTGGTCTTTTTGGACACTCCCCCCCCCCCGGCCGTGTGCTTTGCCGCGTGAATCCTATTCAAAGTGGTGTAATTTTTCAGAGGGAGGGCAGGGCCAGAATCCTGCACCGAAAAAATGGGGGAGACAGACTCCTCTGGGAAGCCCCGAACCCGGGCTACGGACAACGCCCCCTCCCGCACCTGGTGGTTTATCGCTGGCTGTCGTGGGCAGGAACTGTGAGCCGGCCCTTCCTCCTTTCCCACGGCATTTGCCCCACGCTTTTCAAAAGCCACCTGAGGGGGAAGTTTCCGCCTCCTCCCGCGGCTGGGAGTCCCACGCGTGTTCTGTGTTGGGTGAAGGAGGACTTCCCGGCCTCATTTCTCTTCCTAACCTGCTCATCCCTGAGAGGGAATGAATTTGTCTCTATCAGACTTGGACCTGGGGGAGGCCTGTGTTCGAATCCCCACTCGAGTCCTTGACTGAACGGGCAACCTTTGTCAAGTTTCTCTCTCTTGTTTATTGATTGCACTTATCTGTTGACTTCATTTCTACCTGGTCTTTCTCCCAAGCAGAGACCCAAAGTGGCTGTGATCGTTCTTCTCTCCACATTATAACCTCGCAACAACCTTGTGAAGGAGGTTCGGCTGAGAGGGTGTGGCTGGCCTTGGTGGCCGGGTGGGGATTTGAATCCAGATCCTACCCAACGTTCTGAACACCACCGCTGGCAGGCGTGGTCTCAGCCGGGGCTCCATCGCAGGGCTACAGATGTCATCCTCAGGGAAGCGGGTGAGGGGGGGATATACATGTAGCTGCTAATTGGATTTGACGTTGACGAAGCAGGCAGGGTTGTTTGGATTAATTAATCCAAAGAGCAATTAATGCAATCAAACTCCACGTGCATTCTGCAAGCCCCCCCCCCCCCCGTGCTTTATTCCACACTGGGATCTGGATGCGATCGGGGGGGGGGTAACTGGTGGAAAGGTGGATCCTTCTATCTATTTGGTGTTGCCGGACTAGAATGAACATTTGGGTCTCTTGTGGCCCCGTCAAAGGAGAGGGGTCGAGGTTGTGTTGGGGTGTGTGTGGGGTGGGGACTGACCATGGAGTCCCCCCACTGTCATCCCCTTTGGTATGGAAGCTTTCCTGCTCTCTAGATCTCAAGGTATTGGGGGTGGGGGATTCCGGCAGTTTCCCTTTGCAGTTACCCATCAATTCATCCTGGCTCCGGCTTAACCATCCTTCATTGCTAAGAATAAAATCCCTTTTCTTTTCTGGTCATCTTGAAAGGCCCCTTAATCTTGTCCATCCTTAGAGCCGGCCATGAATGTGGGCCAGTCTTAATCTCTCATTTTGTGTGGGGCGGGGCAGGGGGTGGGATGCAGGGGGAGGGAGGAACTCCTGGACCGGAGTCTAGCTCAGGGGTGTCAAACTCATTTGTTACGTCAATGTCACTCGGTCTGGCCGGTCCACGCCTCGCCAGCCCAGCCTCACCACTGGAGGGGGGGTGGCTGCCTCAGGGATCTCGCGGGCCAGATAAGACCTCTCAAGGGGCCGGATCCGGCCCACGGGCCTGATGTTTGACACCCCTGGTCCAGCTTCTTTGTATATTTTGCTTGATTTCAGTTCATCCCAGCGACAGGAACCCAGTTCTGCGGTGTGGGGAGCAAAACCCCGTTGCAGGAATTCTTGACTTTGCTCTGCGCCCACCGGACAGACGCGGGATGGAAGCCGGGGAGAGGTGGGGGCTTAGACCTCCTCTCGGCCCCCCCTCTGTCTCCCCCCCCACACACACTTGCCTCTTCCTTAATGTCATCACATTGACAAGCTAAGCGATAAGATCAAATAAGGCCTCGCTGCTGCTGAAAGGCAGAGCCGAGCATCTCGGGAGGTGGTGTTCCTACCCAGAGGCGGGAGCGCATCGCACACCAGTGTGCTCTGGAGCAGCTCCCCCGTGTCTGGCGTGTTTGTGGGAGCTTGGCTGCCGCCTGCAGCGAGACTACCCCCCCCCTGTCGGCCTCTGGCTCACCAGGTTGGGGGGGGGGCAGGGTGGTCTGTGCTGCGGGAGCCCCCGCCCCAAATTCAAGGCCCTGTGTCAAGCTGCATAGAAACACAGTCAGCTTGCAGAACGCCCACCGGCCGCCCCTTCCCCTGGCAGGGGACGCAGCTCTGGGAGGTCCCTGAAAGCCTGATGGGGCTTGGGGCGCAGCGGTCCTTCCCATGGCCTCCCCCCCCCCGCGGTCTCCTCTGCAGCAGCACTGCTTTCACCCGCTGCCCCCCCCCCCCGCTCTCTTAACCCTGTTAGCGGGGCTGTCTGCCTCTGCCCGGTCTCTGCGGAGTCTCGCAAATGGGCAATTTGATCCCAGGGGGTGTTTTCTCTGAGCCTGGCGAGATCCGTGGGGTGGGCTGGAAAAACGACAACATGCCTCTTTTGCTGTTGGGAGAAGGAGAGAGACGTCAGCCATGTCTGATGCAGGATCGGACCTCTTCAGGGCCACCAGGGGGGTACTAAGGGACACAGCAGCAGACCCCTCATGTCTGGGCGGGGGTGGGGGGGCTCAGTTGAGGAGAAGGGAGCTGACCCTGTGCCCCGTCCGCTGCTTCTGGGGCAGGGGGGGGGAGGTGAAAGCTCTTCCCTAGGAAGACGTTCTCCAAATCTGAGTCGGGTAGTCCTCTGTTTTCCCTGCAAGGCAAACCTGGGGTTGCCATAGCGACTGTCCAGATGTGCGTAGTGGAGTTTTTGGCTCTGGGCAAATGTTCTCTTGACAACAGCATCCTCCTCCCCCCCCACCCCCACCCCCCTTGCTGTTGTCCCTTTCCCTGGTTGGAATGGGGCTGGCCGAGGGGGGGCCCTTCTCCCTCGACCCCACCCCGGACACAGCAAGGGGGAGTGTGGCCCCCGGTGGGCCGAGTCCAGCAGCTCCCCGGCACGGGGACCACCCCCCCAGTCTGGGTCAGCAGGCCGGAACGGGCGGAAACGTGGCCTGGGGAAGAGTCAGCCCGACGACCCTTGTGGGTCAAGAGTGGGGTTCGTGTCCTGCGCTTGTCCAAAGTGTGTAACAGAAATGTACAATCCTGGCTGGACCAGTGGCGGACCGACAGTTTTGGGGCCCTGAAGCTTGAACTATGATGGGGCTTGGGAAAAGACCTTGGGGGACCTTAGTCCTTGCTCTGTATATGCTGCTCCTCTAATGACCCCACCCCTCTTTTCTCTCTCTCCCCCCCCCCACCAGAGCTCCTGGGATCAACGAAGAGGGTGAACGTTAATTTCCAAGACACCGATGGGTGAGTGGGCAACGTTTGCACAGCAAAAAGCAGCTGGGGGTGGGGTGGGGGTGTCGCGCGGGGCTGGCACTCATCTCCATGGAGAACCCTTCCAGCTTCCCGAGGGCTCTCTGAGCCCCCTCCGTGTCTCTCTCCCCGTCTTGTGTACGCTGCACCTTCCACCCTCTCAATGGCTCTTACACGGCCCCTCGGTGGCTCCCGGCCAGGGCGGAGCTGCCTTCCCCTCGCTGCAGGTCTCTTGGCCGAGAGAGGAAGAGCCCCCGCCCCACGCACTTCCTCGCGCAGGTTGGCACCTCAGCCAGGAAGCCCCGCTGTTCGGCTTCCCTCTTCCAGAGGAGATCAGCCGGAGCCCGGTGACACCTTCGAGATGGGGGTGTGTGTGGCCCCCCCACCTTGAACTACCACCTTGGCTCTGCCTGCGTGAGGCTCTTCCTCTGAACATGCTGTGACCTCACAGCAGTGACATTCCCCACTGGGAAGACGGTCCCTGCTGTGATGCCACCGAATATTCAAAAAGGGAAACCTGTGGGTGAAGCCAAGGCAGGACTGGGGGGGCCTTCCCAGGTGGGGGCTTGGGAAGCCCAAGAAACACTGACACAGCTGACTAAGGAGAAGGGGGAAGGGGGGGCCTTGGAGCAGAAGCCTTTATATGATGCAGGGAGGGGCGGGGGAAAAGGAGGCCAAGGGGGGGGTCAGATCAGGAATGGGCAAGAATCCTGAATCCACTGATCGGGGGGGGGGGGAAGCTGCTTAGTGAAGGGTGGGGCTCAGGCTTCCATTCATCTTTGGGAAAAAAAACCCTTCCGCTTCTTCAGGTCTTCACCATGGTAATAGTTTTTGACGTGTGTGTGATGTTCCATTCTGCCTTTTTATTAAATAAAATCCTTCTCTTGCTTTACTCCCCAGTGGAAAGATTTCTGGTGTTTCCCCTTCTTAATCTGTGCCCCCCCCCACCCACCCCCGCCACTTCCGAAAGTCCCCAGGGATGCCAGATCTGGGCTCTTCTGGGCAGGCTCTCCCCGGAGGCTCCACGTTTCTTGGGAGGCTGCGGAGCGGCTCCCACGGACCCGCCCGGCTCCTGTTCTAAATCGGTCCGTTCCTCTGCAGCTGGGAAGAGCGCTCTGCTCTCGTCTGCCCTCCACCCGGAGCCTGAATCTGGGCTTTTATGGAGATGTTGAGAGGGCGAACGGAGAGGGTGTGTGTGTGTGTGTGTGCGCACATGGAGGTGCGTGTGTGTGTGTGTTGAAGGATGCCGGTCTGCACGTACAGGGCACGGGTCGGGTGCTGATTCCGCTGTCGCTTGTGGACCTCCTTTTTTTGAATAAAATAAAAGAGAACTCTTTGCATGCACTGAAACGAGTGTATCAGAAGAAAAAGAGTTGGTTTTTATATGCCGACTTTCCCCACCCCTTAAGGAAGAATCACCTTCCCTTCCCTCCCCCTCCCCACAACAGACACCCTGTGAGGTAGGTGGGGCTGAGAGAGCTGTGACTAGCCCAAGGTCACCCAGCTGGCTTCGCATGGAGGAGCGGGGAAACAAACCCAGTTCGCCACATTAGCCTCCGCTGCTCATGTGGAGGAGTGGGGGAATCGAACCCGGTTCTCCAGATCAGAGTCCACTGCTCCAAACCACCACTCTTAACCACGACACCACCCTGGCCAGATTGTAGCCTAAGCCCCTTTCGGGTTCTGCTGCTTGGCTTCCAGCATCAGAGCAAATCCGAACGGATGGGTTCGGGGGCAACGAGAGCAAGTGTGCTGTATCGGATAGAGTGGTGGGATTGAGACCTTGGGTGACCTCGGTTCGAATCCCCACTTCTACCACGGACGCTCGCTGGGCGACCTGGGCCCCGTCTCAGCCCTCACAGGGCTGTTGTGAGAAAACAGAGGAGGGGAGAACAGCGTTCTGAAAGCTGCTTTTGAGTCCCAGCTGGGAAGGAGGAGCAGGGGCTATCAGTCCATCATTGCGGATGCGTGCAAATGCATGGAGGCCTTCCCCTTGGGCGTGCCGCTGTTCCGGCGAGCCCTCAGACCCACCCTCCGTCCCTTTGCAGGTTCTCTGCCCTGCACCATGCGGCCCTCAACGGCAACACGGAACTCATCTCGCTGCTGCTGGATGCCCAGGCGGCCGTGGACATTAAGGACAACAAAGGCAAGTGGGGAGAGGGGAGGATTGGGGGGGGCATCTCTCCCCAGGCCACAAGCACACAGGGTTTTGGTGGTGGCGGCGCTGAGCACGGTCTTCCTCTTGCAGGGATGCGGCCGTTGCATTATGCGGCCTGGCAGGGCAAGAAGGAGCCCATGAAGCTCGTGCTGAAGGCGGGCTCCTCTGTGAACATCCAGTCTGACGAGGGGCAGATCCCCTTGCACCTGGCGGCTCAGCACGGGCACTATGACGTGGTAAGCGGGGGTGGGGGGAGGTCTGTGCGTCTTGACAGGAGCTCTGCACCCCTCTTGGAGGATGGGGGCAGGCCATGTTTGTGTGCACAGAGGGCCTGGCAGAGTACCAGCTTCCATGGGTAAGTGCCACAGCCTGGCACCCTCGGTGGGACGTGCTGGGGCGGCAACTTCTGCTCGCTGTGCCATTTGCACTTGGGCCTGATTCTGCTCTGCGATTGCCACTGCGGCGCTGGAGCTAAAATCGCCAGCCCAACCCTGCCTCCCGGTGGTCAAGGGAACCGATAATCCAGCAGTGAGCCGCTGAGTGAGAAGAAGCCGGGGAGGAAGGAACTCCCCGCCACTTCTGCTCCGGAAAAGTCTGCCTCAGGATTGAGAAGTGCCGGGGGGGGCCCCACCCCCTGGGAGTGTGTCCAAGGTTGTCTGGGCGTCTCTTTCTGGTGACTTCAGCGCGCAGCCGGCATGCCCAAGAGTCTGTCCAGAATCTGCTCGGCTTTGCACTTCTCTCTCTTCCTCTCTCCCTCTGTCTCTCTCTGCTCTGCTCTGCAGTCGGAGATGCTCCTCCAGCACCAGTCCAACCCCTGCATCCTGGACAACTCTGGGAAGACCCCTCTAGACTTAGCGTGTGAGTTCGGCCGTGTCGGGGTAAGTTGAGTCCATGGTGCTCCTTTTCTGCATCTCCTTGGTGGAAAATAGGGAATGGGAAATGCACAGGTGTCTTTTCTTCCACTGAGATAGCTTCAGAGGGGGTGCTGTGTTGGGCTGCTTTAGCAGGCAGCTCCCTCCCCCCGTTTTGGAAGAGCTTTGCTCTGCCTCTGTGTGCCACCCCCCCAACCTCTTTCCTTGGTCTCCGCAGGTGGTGCAGCTGCTCTTGAGCAGCAACATGTGTGCTGCTTTACTGGAGGCCAAGCCAGGAGACATCACCGACCCCAACGGGACCAGCCCTTTGCACCTGGCGGCCAAGAATGGGCACATCGACGTCATCAGGCAGGTCGTCTTTCCTTGCAGGGGGCAGGGGGGGTGAGGTGGTGGAAGGAGCCCCTGGCAAGGCTGGGAGAGGGTTTCAGAGGCCCTTTGGAGAATGAGTTAAGAAAAGCGTTTCTGGGTGACGAGAGGCCACAGCCAACTTTTGGGCGCACTGAGGTCCGAATGGGGTTCCCTAGGCGGAGGTGTCAGAAGCCCGTGTTTGAGGTGGCAGCCAGCGGACCACCGGGGTAGGGGGCATGACTGGCCCAGCTGTGGAAGGAGGAGAGAGCTTGTGAGGGGTGCAGGGTGGGTGGGTGGGTGTGTAGGCAGCCCCCCCCAGTCAGTTCCTGTTGCTGTTTGCTGAGTGGAGGAAGAACCCCAAGGGGACAGCTTTCTGAATCTCCGCTGCTTCTCTGCCAGCCCCCGAGCGGGTGCAGCCCTGGAAAGAGACCCTGGAGCTGGACTCTGCTGTCCCGGCTGGCCTAATGCGCTTTGCCTGGTGCTTCTTTGCCGGAGACCTTCCCCTCTCCCTTCCCGTGGGGGATTATGGGCATCCCTTTCCCTCCCAGTGCATTAGAGGCAGGGTTGCCAATCCCAGCATTGCGGCCTCCGCTTCCCCAGTGTGTGTGTGTGTGTGTGTGTGTGTGTGTGTGTGTGGGGAGGATGGAGCGCCAGCCCATAAGCAGCCTGGAGTGCACACGGATTGTCCCTCCGGCCTGGCAGGCTGCGCTTCCCACCACTGGGCCAGCTGTGCGCTGCTCGGGCTCCGGTTAATCCGGGACTCTCTGGGCACAAGAGTGCTGCTAATCTCAGGCTCTTGCAGCTCAGCACTGTGCGGCCTCTTCCACGGCAGCGTGGGCTCCTGACAGCGTTCACGTGCATTGGGTTACCAATGCTGCCACGGTCAATACCTGCCACGAGGAGCCACTGTGAGTGGCTCCCTTTCCTTCCTGGCTAAAAATGAAATGAAATGGATGTGTGGGGCAGGGAAGAGGGTTGTTGTTTTTTTGCCGGGCACACAGAAAGACTTTGCTGCCCATGGGGGTCCCGATCTGTGTAGGTCAGGCAGGGTTTGCTGCTCTTCCTCCTCTCCCCTTCTGGTCAGGGAAGCCGGGACTGTCTCTCAGGGAGCCCCCTATGATCCAGGGCAGCCAGCCAGCCCCCCTCCCCACATGCAGTCATCTGTCCCGGGAGCCAGTTGCAGAGCGGCCTGTGAGCCCAAGCAGGAAGGAAGGAAGGAAGGAAGGATGGGCATAAGAGCTCGGCAAGTTGGATTGCCTGCCCCGAGGGGGGCTAGCAGCTTGCAGAGATGAATTGCAGAAGGGTAGGCCTGCGGGGGGGCTCCATTAGGGGGCTTTATTTATGTGCATGGTTGAGTCCAGGAGGGACTGGCCAGAACACTTTGCCAGGCTTCCCCTTCCCCTCAGTTCCTGCATCTGGCGGGAGAAGAGGCCCCTTGGGGTTTTCCTCCAGGGAGGGAGCAAGCCCCTGTTTGGGCGGAGGGATGTGGGCGCATCAGAGCCCCCTCTCTTACGACCCCTGGTTGCACTGTGTTGGATCGGGGCCTCATGCAAAAACAGAACCTTCCGCATTGCATTTACTGCCCAACTGGGATTCCTTTTCATTTAAGATGAAGAAGTAGGTTTCTAGTCCTCGGTGCTGCTGGAATAAGAAATAAGCCGATGTTGTAGTTTGAAAAGCCAGAAATCCCCCCCCCCCGGTGCAGCCATTGAAGGCTCAGGATCCCGCTCCCTCACCAGAGGAGCCCTAATTCTTTTGCTTGGTCTCTTCCCCAGGCTTCTGCTGCAGTCCGGCATCGACATCAACCGGCAAACCAAGGCGGGCACGGCGCTTCACGAAGCGTCATTGTGTGGCAAGACCGATGTTGTGCGCCTCCTCTTGGATGTAAGTCTCTCTCTCCCCCCCCCCCCGCGCCCTTGTTCAGGAAGCACTTGGAGGCCTTGCCGCTTCAAGAAGCAGCACCTCTTAGTCATCCCGCCTGTGGAAATAGCCAAGGGAGGCCCTCAAGCTGCACCCGCCCTTGCCCTGCCGAGGGGCATCTCCGGACGGGGTTCCGTCCGCGGCGTTTCCCCACGGTACCTCACCCTCAGGCCTCCCCCTGTCTTTCAGAGCGGGATCAACGCCCACATCCGCAACACCTACAGCCAGACAGCGCTGGACATCGTCAACCAGTTCACCGCGACACAAGCCAGCAAGGAGATCAAGCAGATGTTGCGAGGTGAGCATTGCTCAGCAGAGCAGCCAGGGGGGGGGGGCTCTCCCACTCCCACCCTGCCCCGTTCCAGGGTCTTCGGCCCTTGCAAAACAGTCACCTGTAGTGCGGTGACGTCGCTGACCAGTTGGCCGTGCAGGGCTGTTGTCAAGAAGATGGAGAAGGAGGGAAATGGGAAGTAGCGGCGAATAATCAGGCATGCCGGAGGGGCTCTGTTGCCCTCTAGCGTCTCTCCTAGGGAAGGTGTGTCACGGCTGTAAAGTGCTTTTGACAGAGGGATTTTCTAGAGTAGAACTGAACAGGAGTCTGGAGGGACCTTAAAGGGCAACCGAATGTCACTCCAGAAGAAGCTCAGGTGGACTAGAGGCCACCTCTTCGGAAGAAGTCGGTCGGGTGCAGACGGTGAACAAAGGCGCTTCTTGGACTGCCTCTCTCTTTCGCACCCCGACACAGAGCGCGCCCCCTCTTCTTCTTATCCCCATTTTACAGAGAAGAGGGTCCAGAGAAGGGGAGCTTGGCTAAGGCCATCTGGGGCAGAGATCTGAATTGGGGGCGTCTCAGTCCTGGCACTGAAAGGGTTTTGAAATGGGTCTGGAGGAATCCTGAGCATTTGAACTGGGTTTGCATTGCTGGGCCGTGTGTTAATGGGAAGCTTTTGTCTCCAAAAATGCCTTTGGAGGCACTTTGGCCCGGCTGGCCTCTGCTCTGAATGGCCAAAGGCCCTCAAAGTGGAGGCTTTGCTGTTGTTTGGGCTTGTCTCCCAGCAGTGCGGGCCAGGGTCTTGCCAAATGGACTGCTCCTGTTCACTTCAGTGAGGGACAGCTTTCTTGGATCATGCCCAAGTGGAACTGGCGCATGCGCATGTGATTGTTTGTGGCCTTTGTGGCAAATGAAGTCACGACCGGGAGCCCTTGAGCGCATGCCCGAGTGCCTCTCCCCCACCACTCTGTGGCTCAGCTGGGCCCCAAAGGGTGCCTTCCACAGGGGCTCGACCCCCCTCCCCATCAGCATCGAAGCCCTGGGAATCCAGTGGGGCAAGGCAGGGGGGCCGGGCTTCCGTCACCGCCAAAGATGCCTCCCAGTTGAGAAGTGGGGCACCCCAGCCAGGACATGGGGGGCTTGGCTGCCAGTGGTGACTCCCCCCCTGTCCCCCCCTTCTCTGTGCCTAGATGCTTCAGCTGCCCTCCAGGTCAGGGCCGTCAAAGATTACTGCAACAACTACGACCTGACCAGCCTCAACGTCAAGGCCGGGGATATCATCACGGTGAGCCCCCCCCCCCCGGCCTCGTCCACACAGGGAGTGACGCAGGTGGAGGAGCCTCCTCTGGGGGTGCCTGGAGGTGGTGGGGCCTTCTGTGCTGGAAGGGGGCTTTGAACCCGGCCCCCTGGCAGTTCCTGGCCCTGAGGAATCCCCGGCAGGTGAAGCCCTCTGGCTGGTGGAGCTGCTTCTCCAGACCTCAGGACGCCTTCAGCTGCACGGTGGACCGTTCCTTGCAGAAGTGACCCCCACCCACCCATGTTGTTTTGCAGAGATGATGATTTCCCCCCACCTTCCCCACCATTTACCCCCCCCCCCGAGTTTGGAAAACAGAAGCCGCTGTGCTCAACAGGAGCAAAATTGCCACCAGAATTGGCAAGGGAAAGAAGAATTTTAATCGGGTTGTTTTAACTGATTCCTATGATTTTTCCATTCTGGTTTTCTCCCAAGGAGCTCAGGGAGCTGTAAACGGTAATCCCTTCCAGAGTTTATCCTCACAACAACCATGTGGGGTAGGCTAGGCTGAGAGAGGGTGGCTGGCCCAGCCTGCTCTTTGGCAGAGTGGGGGGGAGGGGGTGTTGGATCCCAGGTTTTCCACATCCTAGTCTACACAACACCGGCTCTCCCCAGATTCTCCAGCTCTAATGAAAAAGTGGGCTAAACATCTAATGAAGAGATGACCGATCCCCAAGAGGTATTTTCCATTCAGAGGGAGCTTTTGTGTAAAGGCTTCTGTTTATTTTATTTATTTTTTCATATTTCTAGTCTGCCCTCCTCAGCAAGCCTGCTCAGAGCAGATAACATCATAACAAAACAACAACCTTTACAACATATAATATATATAATTCATGACCCTGGATCATGGGTGCTGCAGAGGGGCCATGTAGCTCAGCAGCAGAGCCTCTGCTTGGCATGCAGAAGGGTCTCAGGTTCAATCCCCAGTGGCATCTCCAGTTAATGGGACCAGGCAGGTGGGTGATGGGAAAGACCTTTCTCTGCCTGAGACCCTGGAGAGCCGCTGCTGGTCTGAGTAGACAAGACTGACTTTGATGGACCCTCCAGGTCTGGTTTCAGTATAAGGCAGCCTCATGTGTTCAATAATAACAATAAAGCTATCAATAAAATCAAGCCATAACACAATATACACACACAGCTCTTGCCAGCAATAAAAAGGTCCTTGAGCAGGTCCACCCGCCCCCCCGGCCCCCCGCTGCTGACTGGGGGCCACTCCGGAGGGAAGGGCTTTGGAGAGTGTGAGACTGGGCTGGAGGGGAGGGGGGTGGTTGGAGGGGCCCCCTCCCACTGAGGAGCTGGCCGGTCCAGCCAGGGGGCTTTGCAAAGGCCTCTTCTCGCTGCTGACGGTGGCCTCTGTGTCCCCCTCCCCAACCTCCCTCCCCCATCCAGGTCCTGGAGCAGCACGCAGACGGCCGGTGGAAAGGGTGTATCCATGACAACCGGACCGGCAATGACCGTGTGGGCTACTTCCCGTCCAGCCTGGTGGAGGCAATCAGCAAGCGCACAGGCAAAGACCCCTCCCTGGGGAGCGGGGCCCTCTTCGCCGTCTGGGGGTCGCCTTTGAGCCTGCCCTGTTCCCCCCCCCCCCCGGGGTGTTCCTGGGAGCTGCTCCTCCAGGTTCCCCATTCTGGCCCCAGGCCGCTTCTCAATAGGTTCTTGCAGGATTCCTCTCCCAACACCAAGGGGGTTTGTGTGGACAGTCATTGGGGGTGGGGGGTGGCGGTAGCTGTTCGACCGGGGCTCTGGTGAGGGGTTGGAGGAGCAAAGGGGCTGTTGCAGCCCCCC
Source organism: Euleptes europaea (assembly GCF_029931775.1). NCBI lineage: Eukaryota > Metazoa > Chordata > Lepidosauria > Squamata > Sphaerodactylidae > Euleptes > Euleptes europaea. The sequence goes on along the minus strand of NC_079332.1, from coordinate 47,174 downwards.
ACAGCCTCTCCGGGGCCTCTGTGCATCTGGCCAGCCAACTGCTTTATTCTCACACGCGTTCAGGGGCAATTGTGAATGAGTTTGATTTTAGATGGCTGGGGGGTGGGGGGAGAGAGAAAGCAATCCCATTAGTTTGTGCTCTGTAAATCTTGGCAAGGTTAGCACCTGTGTGAGTTATGCCCACTGGAGGAGGAGGAGAAACGTTCCAGCGGGCTGCAGGCAAAGCTGCCCAATGGAAGCGGGGAGGGGGGCATCTTGTGGATATTCATAGCACAGCCCCCCCCCCCCAGGCTGGATCCTTGCTGATAAAGGCCTTGGCTCTTTTACCTTGTACAAATCTCCTTCCTTCGTATTGATTTAATTTAAATTTTTCATTCTGCATTACGGCTGGTGAGCCAGAACGTTTGGTTCAGGTGTTATGTTGGAGGGGAAGAAGCACGTGTGAATTATCCCATTAAATTAAGCTAAAACCCATTCCCCCCCTTTACTTGGATAGCAGATCGGATTTCAGAGTGGAGTGCGGGGTGGGGGTGGGGGGTGAGCGTAGCATCCTTAATCTCAGGTGCGTCTTGCACCGGGCGCCAGAGCTGAGGAATTGGCAGCTGGGTTTGGGATGGCGCTTTCCAGCCATGACAACAATCCTGCAGCCCCTTGCTGGGGAGGGCAGGGAGGGGCGTCTTGCCAAAGACTCATCTAGTAAGGTTGGGGCAGGGGTGAGATTCAAACCAGGGGCTTCCTGTTTTGTGGCCCTGGTGGCAGCCCTCCCCTCCCTGGTCCAGGGGGACCCCTTTTACCTTGGTTGTTGTGTTTCTCTCGTCAGGTCCGTGGAACGGCAGCCCCGGGCAATTCCAGGCCATCCCGCTCCCGGCATGTGGGGCCTCCGTACCCAATGGCCTCTCCTGCTTCTCCTCTTCCTCCTCCTCCTCCTCCTCCTTCTCCTCCTCCACCCATCAGATCCATTTCCTGCCTCCGCCTCCACCACCACCAGCCCCCCACCAGCTTCTTTTCAGTTCCTTTGGCTACTGCCGGTTGCCCCACGGTGCCCTGGAAGGGCCGGGCGCCAACCCAGGTAGTCCATCCCATGGCTTCATTCATTGGTGACCTTATTTGTGTGTGTGTGCGTTTGCCCACCATTTTACTTTTGTGTGCACCTGTGTTTGCCTATGAGCCAAAGTGGCTGGGATGGGTAAGTGTGGACAGGCATCCAGGGAGAAGAAGAAGAAGAAGAAGAAGAAGAAGAGTTGGTTTTTATATGCTGACTTTCTCTACCACAAGAGCCAGCTTGGTATAGTGGTTAAGAGCAGTGGTTTGGAGTGGTGGACTTTGGAGAACCGGCTTTGATTCCCCACTCCTCCACATGAGCAGTGGAGGCTAATCTGATGATCCGAGTTGGCTCCTCCACTCCTACATATGAAGCCAGCTGGATGTCCTCGGGCTAGTCACACTCTCAGCCCCACCTGCCTCACAGGGTGTCTGTTGTGGGGAGGGGAAGGAACGGTGATTGTAGGACTGCTTGATTCTTCCTTAACTGGTAGAGAAAGTTGGCATATAAAAACCCACTTTTGTTCTTAAGGAAGAATCAAACCGGCTTATAATCACCTTCCCTTCCCCTCCCACAACAGACAACCTGTGAGGTAGGAGTGGGAAATCAATCCTGGTCCTCCAGATTAGACTCCACCACTCCAAACCACTGCTTTTAACTACTACACCATGCTAGTTTGGTAGAGGGGTTGCATGCAGAAAGCAGAGCCCCAGGGCAGAGGGGAAAATGCAACCAAGCAGGGCTGAGCACGGGGAGGCATGTGAGGAAATGCAGAGGAGGGATTTCTTTGGGCCAGGAAGGACGGCTACGCAGAGGTGGTTGGTAGGGGCTAGTAGCACACGGCCAAGAAGAAGAAGACCAAGAGACTTTGAGGTGTCTGAGTGCGGAGGAGCTGGAAATAAGGGCAGACTCCCCCCTCCCCCCAGGTGGGGTCACAGGGAGCTTTGAAGATGAGTTTTAGCTGGGAGGAGAGGGAGGGGCTACAGAGTGGGCATAGAAAGAGCTGAATGACCGCGCGGGCGCTGGCATGTGGTGGTCGTCCCTTTGCCCATCCGCTGTCCATTTTGGCACAATTGCATTTCATCTTCCCTGACTGACTTCCCCCCCCCCCCCAACCTCCCGGCCTTCCCTCTCCCTGCCCCCCCTCCTCCTCCCCAGGTGGTCATGCCCATTTGGGGCCAGAATGCCCCTTCCCATTGACAGGGTGTGGCACGGGGGTGGGTGGGCTGCGTCTGTGCCATGCTTCTCTAACCTCACCAGGGATGTGCTGGGAAAGGGGAGGGGAATTTCTTCACGCCACTGCATTATTGAGGACTTAAAAGCAGATTTGTGTCCTAAGTGGCTGCTGGGTTCAGCTTGAAGCCCCCAGCTCGGAGTTTGGAGCCCTTCAGAAGCCCCAGCGGGGGGCAGGAAGGGTGTCTCACTCTGCCAAGCGGAGGCTGAAGGCCTCTGCAGAGCTCCTGGCGGTGCCCGCAGCCAGAGGAAGGCCAGAAGATAAGCCCCTTGGCCTCCCACAGCTGGGCCTTGCTTGGTGCGTCTCATGGCATGGGGGTCTCCCTTGAAGCAGGGGGACACAGAGCCCTGGTGTGGCTTTGCGGGGGCTGGAGGCAAAGCCCCCCCCCCGAGAGGTTGCTGGGTGGGGTGCAAGGGTCTGGGAGGGGGTGGCTTTGCTCTTGCTCCTTGAACTGCAGAGGGGGGGTACACGATGCAATGGATTTCAGGCAGACACAAAGCAACGTTACCTCTTCACACAACAACGCAGTGGGCGGAGGGAACGGGGTTCTTCAGTGGCCTTAAAAGCCAGTTAGAGAAATGAATGGTGCTAAGTGGAGCCTCCATCTGCAGAGGCAGTGATAGGGGAAGTATCACACCCACGTTACCGGTCTTCCTGGAGGCGTCCGCTTGCCCTCTGTTGGCAGGAGGAAGCCAACCTGACGGTCCTTGAGCCGCTGTTCTCAGGCAGGGGGTGGCGCAAAGGGTGGCTTTGGGGTGCCCTGAGAGAGGGCTGCTCGGTGGGCCTCCTTGCAGCATCCTCCGAGGGGATGCTGGGGCATGAGCCATGGGCAGAGTGCGACCGGAGGCGGGGAATCCAGCGCCGAGAGACTCCAGCCTGTCCCCTGCCCTCCCCAGCTCCCCAAGACATTGGGGGTGGCCGCAGAGGCAGAGTCTCTTCGAGGCTCATGTATCACATCGTCCTGGGGGTGGGGTGGGGTTTTTTCCATGCCTCCCACCCCCCTGTCTCATTGCTGGGCCCATGATGGTTCTCTTTGACCCTCAAGGTTCCCGAGGGTCCGACGCCAGCCCGTCCCACCTCTCCCCAGGCGCGTCTGCAACCACGCCGGCCCCTGCAGAAGAGATCTGGGTGCTTCGGAAACCCTACGCAGGTAAGGGAGAAAGTGGGCAGGTTTAATAGCGTTGGGTTGGGCCTGGCTGGCCAGCGACCCCTCATCAGCTATGTGAGGACGGTGGGTCCATGCCTCAGAAGGGCAACTGTGGGGCAGCTCTGGCCCCCTGGGGGAAAGCAGCAGGCAGCCGTGAGCATGGGTATAGAATCATAGAGCTGGAAGGGACCACCAGAGTCATCTAGTCCAACCCCTTGCACAATGCAGGGAACTCACAACTGCCTCTCCTTCCCCACACACCCCCAGTGATCCCTTGGGGGGGGGGTAGTAGGAGGGCTCATGAGCAGACACACAGGCCTGTGGGCAGCATTCTGGGGGGTGGACCAGGGAGCCTGGTGGTGGGCAGGGGAGGCAAAGGGTCCCTGTGAACTCTGCCCAAGGCCCCCCCAAATCTCGGAACTGGCCCTGATTAGATGGACCGGGGTTGGAAGGGCTGGGCTCGTCACCACCTGTGCCTTGAGTTCTTCCAGACAACAGACTCTCCTGCCATTCTTGTGGCAGCGGCCTGTGGTGCCTCCGTGGAAGGGGACCCCCGAGCCTCCCTACCCCTGCGTCTCCCGTCTAACGCCCTCCCTCCCACCCTCCCTCCCTCCCGTCGGCAGGTGGCGACCGCAGCAGCGTCGGCAGCACGGGGAGCGTGGCCAGTGGCCGGAGCTCAGGGAGCGGCCAAAGCACGGGCAGTGGGAGCCATGCCCTCCACCCCGGCTCAGAAGGTGTCAAGGTGAGCGGAGCCCCCCCACCCCCACCCCCGGCTGCTGGAAACCCACCATCAGCATCCCCCCTGTACCCTCCCCGTGGGCCACCCTGTCTCCAAGTGAGAGCCCCCAGGGCCAGCTTCAGTCCGGGGGCGTCCCTGTGCTCTGCTGCCCCCTCGTGCCCGCTTGCGCCTCTGCTTCTGCCAGCTGCCTTGGCGAGGGGCCAGGCGCTCCTTCCGCTCCTGGGATAAACGGGCCTGGGAGTGATGGGGGGGGGGAGACGGCCACTCTCCTCGTCTCACGGGAATCCCCTGCAGGGGGGCCGCCGCCTTGGGAGGTTCTCCTGCCGGCTTGGCTGCAGCCACGAATGCCCAAGCAGGCAGAGCCCGTCGTGGCCCCATTCCACAGCGCGCCACTTTGCCCAGGAAACCATGGCTTTGCCAGAGAACTGCTCATCCCTGTCGGCCCTTTCTGGATCCCCCTTGCCCCGAGACGCCTCCCGTGCCCACCGGAGCCCTTTCCTCACTGAGCGCTGCCTCGTCTCTCTTCCCCTCCCCTCCACCCCCAATTTCTCAGCTGCTGGCAACGGTCCTTTCCCAGAAGGCTTCTGTGCAAGAGTCTGCCGTGGGCGACGGGCCTGCCAAGGCATCGGAGACGCCCGCAGGTGCGTGGATGCTCGGTGGCGGGGCTGGTCCTTGGCACTCGCCGGAGCTTTCCTTATTCCCTTGGACGAGCGGCTCCTCTCGCCGGGCTGACCATGAGCCTCTCTCTCGGCTGCTGCCAGGCCTTCGGCTGCTTCGGTTAGTGGGGGGGGGGGGCTGGGGAGGGGAGGGGGGCCTGCGTCCCGGGAGAGGGCCCCCCCAATCTGGCTGCCTGGCTGCCCTCCAGATACTCTCGAAGGAACAATCTGGCTTCCGGCAGGCGCAGGAGCTGCTTCTCTGGCTGGTCTCCCTGAACGATTTCCCCCCTGTCATCAGCATTGTGCCGTTTTGGAGGGGGTGGGGGTGGCGTTTGGGGTTTGGTGCCCAGGACATTTCAGCAGCGTTACTCCCCCTCTCCCCCAAAGTGCCCGCAGGCTCTGGAATGGACCCCCTCCCCCTTTCCCCGGAGAGGGAGCAAACCCCCTTCCCTTGCCACCAAAACGCAGGGCCGGGCAGCAGGGCCTTTCGCTGGCGAGAGATGGCGCTGGGGTGGGGTGCCATGTCAGATGGCGAGTTCTCCGCGGACCCTGCTGCTGAGGGGCGAGGCTGTGTGGGCCGCGCGGATCCCTGGGGGCTGTGCAGAAAGGTGTCAGATCAGTATGCTTTTTTGCAGTGCTTTGGGCTTCCTCCATGGTGGGGGTGGGGGAGGATCACCGGCTGGATTTGGGGAGTGGAGTGAGCCCTCCTCTCCGCCCCCACCCCCCCTAAAGCGGACCATCGGTTCCTGCCCAGGCAGGGTGACCGAAACACCGACTCTCTGTCCCTCGTTCCCTGCGGCTGGTTCTCCAAAGAGGGGTGCACTTTGGAAAGAGATGTTAGAGATATTGGAAATTGGCAGGCTGGTTTTGTCAGTTCCTAGCTGAGAATGGGGGGTGGGGGTGGAGAAATGCCTTCAAGGTCACCTTGTCTGCCATTTTAGCCCGGGGTCTACCTGTGCCCGGCCGTGGGTTCACAGCTGCCGGGTACCTGCGTGTTTTGAGAAGCAGAAGCCTTTTCCTCCTCCCTTTGAAGCGGTTTGCCAGACCCGCCTGAGGACTGGACTCTGATCTGGCTGTTTCCACTGGGTATCACCTGAGCTCATCAGCCAGGGGGATCCTGGTTCGAATCTTGCTTCTGCTTTTAAATAAGGGGGAGGGTCTGTCTCTGTCTGTGGATCACATTCTGATCAGATTTTTATCCTGCCCTTTCTCCAAGGCAGCTTACATGGTTATCTCAGTCTTATCCCCACAACAACCCTGCCATGTAGGTTAGACAGAGAGAAACCAACTGGCTAGCGGTCCAGTACTAACCAGATGAGTGAGGATTTGAACCCCGGGCTAGTCTGGCCCTCTAACCACCCTTCCTCTCTGGCTGTCAACGTGTGCCCTGTAATGAGGAGGCTGGCTCCTCTTGGTTTCCATTTGTATTTCTACGTTGCCCTTGGGAGACTTTTGCTTTCTACCATTTTTGTGTCCGGTGTTTTGGTTTTTTTTTTTTTTTTAATGCCATCAACACAACCCACAAAGTAGGGTGGGGGAGGTGACAATTTTAATGGTGTGGGTTTTCTCAAGCGTGGATGGAGAACGGCATTTTCCTTCCCGGGCAGAAATGGGGAATGTCCTGTCCAATTGGGGATGATGGCTGTAGCGTTTGGATGGCTGACACCAACAGCCCTTCCCCCCGTCTGCAGCTATTCTTATTATAGTTATTGTTATTTTACTTTATTTATCGTCCATTTTTCTCGCTCACACTCTGGGTGGGTGACGGGAAGAAAACTGCGTCGTCGGACAGCTTGATGCCACCAACCAATAATGAAATAGGATGAGGGTTAGGGAACAAGGTGAAAAACAAACGGATAAACTATAACTCAAACCAGGAGGATTCCCTTCCTGGACTCGGGGATGCCTTGTGCAGAGTGGGGTCTCCACGCGTGGGAGGGGCCCACGCCGGCTGGCCGTCGGCCCATGGCCAGGAACCTCAACCGTGTATGAACCCCGGCAGGCCTCCGTCCTGCTGACGGCTCCTCCTCCCTCCTCCCTGGCAGGTTCTTCTCGGACGCCGAGTCTGAGCGGCCCCTCGTACCCCAGCCAGCCCTACGGCGAGCAGCCGGTGAAAAAGGTGGAGCCCCTGTCGGAGGGGAAGGTAAGTTTGAGCAGCCTGGCCCGGGTAGGTGCAGAGTATATCGGCTGCTCCCCCCCTCGCCCCCGGTTGTGGTTTGTGGACGCCATCCTGATCTTTCGCCATAAGCCGGGGAAGAAGGCAGCCAGGCCCCCTCCTCTCCCTTAGTCGCCCCTCGCATGGGTACCGCAGAGGTGACGTTGAAATGCATGCAATTGCTTAGGGTTAGCAGGGGGTCTGCCCCACCGTCACACCCGTTGGTAGCCGCACACGACGGGTTTGTTCCTGCAAACACGTCTCCCTCCTTATTGCCGGGGCACAGGGCAGAGGGTGGTCTGGTTTAAAAGGGGTCTGACAGACATGGGCAGATCGCATGGCTCTCTTCTGTGTCTCCCTCCTCCTCCTGCCAGAGCTCGGAGGCCGTGTACCAGTGGCTTTTTAAGTTCCAGCTGCAGCTGTACGCCTCAAACTTCATCAACGCCGGGTATGATCTCCCCACCATCAGCCGGATGACGCCAGAGGTGAGGAAAGGAGATAGTCTTTGGAGAGGGAGGAGGGCACAGCTTGGCAAGTTTGCCCATATTGTTGCTGCCTCTCCCCTTTTGAGCCTGTGCAGGGAACTGATATTAATTTTGAAACTTCTACCAACTATATTTTTATGCTGGGAAAACCGTCTTGTTTTGTGTAGGGCCCGCGCAGCATGAATCGTCTAGTGTATAAAAGAGTAATTCCTCTTTTGTGTCTTCGAACTGTTCAATTTTGGAATGCTCCCTTTCCCTGCAGTTTCCCTACCTCTCCCCTTCACGTTAAAAATTAAAAAAAAATGTTAACAACAACAACAAAAGGGCTGCCCTTAAAGGGGTGTGTGTGTGTGTGTGTGTGCGCCCCGGGCCCCAGGTGACTAGGAGAAAGGCAGGCTTAAAATAACTTTACATAGAATGAAATGAAGTTGCTGCTCTTGTCTGCCGCAGGATCTGACTGCCATCGGGGTCACCAAACCTGGCCACAGAAAGAAGATTGCCTCGGAGATCAACAGTCTCAGCATTCCTGAGTGGCTCCCGGAATACAAGCCAGTAAGATGGTCCTTCCTTTTCCACCCCAACACAAACACCTCGCTTGGGCTCTCCCAACACAGCGTTGGTCCTCTGGTCCCTTCGGAAGACTGACCATGTCCCTCCCCTCCCCTTCTCTTCCCCCCCCCCCCACTCCACAGGCAAACTTGGCTCTCTGGCTGTCCATGATCGGCCTGGCCCAGTACTACAAGGTGCTGGTGGAGAATGGCTATGAGAACATCGACTTCATCACCGACATCACTTGGGAGGATTTGCAGGAGATTGGCATCACCAAACTGGGTGAGGGGGACGGGTCCTCCGGGTAGTTTGGAGGAGCAGAGTGGGGGTGGGTGGGAAAGCGAGAGGAGGGTCCATCGAGTCCAGCATCCCATCTCACACAGTGGCCGGCCAGTTCCTCTGGAGGTCCAACAAGCAGGGCATAGAGGCCGAGGCTTTCCGCTGATGTTCCCTCCTGGCAGTAGGATTCAGAGGCTGACTGCCTCTGAATGTGGCTAGTCACCATGGCTAGTAGCCACTGAGAGACCTCTCCTCCATGAATCTGCCCCTTTTAAAGCCATCTCTGCCTCCAACCGTCCTCTGTCAGAGAATTCCCCGTTTTAATCACTTGTTGTGTAAAGAAGTATTTCCTTTTGTCCATCAGTTCTGTTCCTAGGAACAACGTGCCACCCACATCTTTGCAAGGGAGCTCTGCGGTTTGTGTGTGTGTTAAGTGCCGTCAAGTCGCTTCCGACTCATGGCGACCCTATGAATGAAAGCCCTCCAAAATGTCCTATCTTTGACAGCCTTGTTCAGATCTTGCAAATTGAAGGCTGTGGCTTCCTTTATTGAGTCCGTCCATCTCTTGTTGGGTCTTCCTCTTTTCCTGCTGCCCTCTACTTTTCCTAACATGACGGTCTTTTCCAGTGACTCTTGTCGTCTCATGACGTGACCAAAATACGACAGCCTCAGTTTAGTCATTTTAGCTGCTAGGGTCAGTTCAGGTTTGATTTGATCTATAACCCACTGATTTGTTTTTTTGGCAGTCCACGGAATCCGTAACACTCTCCTCCAACACCACATTTCAAAGGAGTCTATTTTCTTCCTTTCAGCTTTCTTCACTGTCCAGCTTTCACACCCATACATAGTAATAGGGAATACGATGGCATGAATTAATCTAGTCTTGGTGGCCAGAGTCACATCCTTACACTTCAAAATATTTTCTAGCTCCTTCATGGCTGCCCTTCCCAGTATCAATCTCCTTCTAATTTCTTGGCTGCAGTCTCCCTTTTGGTTGATGGTGGAGCCAAGGAATAGAAAGTCTTGAACAATTTCAATTTCCTCATTGTCAACCTTAAAGTTGTGTAATTCTCCTGTAGTCATTACTTTTGTTTTCTTGATGTTCAGCTGTAGTCCTGCTTTGGCACTTTCTCTTTTAACTTTCAGCAATAGTTGTTTCAAATCTTCACTATTTTCTGCCAATAATGTAGTGTCATCAGCATATCTCAAATTATTAATGTTCCTCTCTCCAATTTTCACTCCACCTTCATCTAAATCTAATCCAGCTTTCCTAATTATATGTTCTGCATATAGATTGAAGAGATAGGGAGATAAAATACATCCTTGTCTGACACCTTTGCCAATTGGAAACCTTCCGTTTCTCCATATTCTGTTCTAACTGAGGCCTCTTGTCCAGAGTACAGGTTGCGCATCAAAACGATCAGATGTAGTGGCACACCCATTTCCTTTAAAACCAGCCATAGCTTTTCATGATCCACACAGTCAAAAGCTTTGCTGTAATCTATGAAACACAAGCTGATTTTCTTCTGAAATTCTCTCGTACGCTCCAGTAACCAGCGTATATTTGCAATATGATCTCTAGTGCCTCTTCCTTTTCTGAAACCAGCTTGAACATCAGGCATTTCTCGTTCCAGATATGGTAGCAGCCTTTGCTGTAAGATTTTGAGCATCACTTTACTTGCATGAGAAATTAATGCAATGGTCCGATAGTTGTTGCGGTTTACTAGTTTATAATCCAAAAAAAGGATGACGGAGGATAGCTCTGTCAGTAGGTACTAGCCATGGGGACGTGGTTGGGCCACTGTGTGAGACAGGATGCTGGATGAGATGGATGCCCCCACCCTGATCCAGCAGGGCTCTTCTGCTGTCCTTAAGAAAAAGACGGTTTTGTATGGGTTGTTTCTGTGCTCGTGGGCTGAAACCATTATCTCCCGGCTTCTGTTAGGCCACCAGAAAAAGCTGATGTTAGCTGTGAAAAAGTTGGCTGAGATCCAGAAGGCTGAATACGTCAAGTACGAGTCTGGGACCCTGAAGAAGAAGGGGGCACCTCAGTCGCTGGACACAGTGGCCATTGAGTCCCCCCAGCAGGAGACGGCTGAATGTCAGTCCCCCAAGATGACCACTTTCCAGGACAGCGAGCTGAGCAACGAGCTGCAGGCGGCCATGACGGGCCCTGGTGAGGAAGGGGCAGAAAAGCAGGTCAATCATGTGGGGCACTTCCGCGAAGGGGCGGCCTTCCGGCACTCCGCCCGCCTGGCCCACGAGAACAGTCTGAGTGGGCGGGCTAAACTCATGAGCAGCTCCCAAGAACTGCTGGGGGATGGACCCAAAGCCGCCGGCACGGCCATCTCCAAGAGCCAGGAGTACCTGGCGGAGGACGGGAAAGAGGGACCGGCGACTCTCCCCAAGGAAGTGCGTAGTCTCCGACACAGCCACAGCATCAAGCGGGCGAGCGTGCCGCCAGTGCCTGGCAAACCGCGGCAATCTTTTCCCCCATCCGGAGGGCACTACACTCCCCCGCAAACGCCCACCAAGCCCCGCCCATCCTCGCCGCAGACACTTGGCATGGCACATGCCACAGCCAAGGTAAAACCTACGCCACAGTGGCTGCCGCAGTCGGACCGCCCCATGTCTCCCCGTTCACTGCCTCAGTCCCCCACGCACCGCGGCTTCGCCTATGTCATGCCGCAGCCTGTGGAGGGAGATGCTCATACGGCAGGACCCTTGGCACAAGCTGTGCCGGTGTTGCCTGTCTCGGTGCCCGTGCTCTGCCTGCCGCCTCAGGCTGGAGACGGCGAGGAGGAAAGCGGCCGGCCAAAGAAGAGGGCTCACAGCCTGAACCGTTACGCCATGTCAGATAGTGAGCAGGAACGAGACGAACTGCTGGTGCCGGACGCCGGTCCCTATGCCACTGTACAGAGGCGAGTCGGGCGCAGCCATTCAGTGCGGGCGCAGTCGGGCAACGATAAGAATGTCAATCGCAGTCAGTCCTTTGCCGTACGGCCAAAGAAGAAGGGTCCCCCGCCTCCGCCCCCCAAACGTTCCAGCTCTGCAATCTCCAGCACTAACATGGGTGACGACTTCACCAAGGAAGGGGAAGAGGGACCGGAGCCCTCCCCGGAACAGCAGCAGAGACGGGCCAGTGATTTTGGCGGGACTATTGATACGGGCAGCGCTGGAAGCGTCAAGAGCATCGCGGCTATGTTGGAAATGTCATCCATTGGCGGTGGTGCCCGGGGACTCGCCCTGCAGAAGCCACCCGGCCTTGGGAAGGGCTCCGACGGATACTACTTGCAACCGGGCGCTGCTGTTCACCCATCCAGTCCAGAACACTCTCGTGTCGCGACCGTGCTGGCCACTGTGAAGCACAAGGATGCGATTGGGCTAGACGGCGAGGTTGTGAACCGCCGGCGAACAATCAGCGGCCCCGTCACTGGACTAGTTACAGCTGCCCGCCGTGAGCGGTCAGATAGCATCAAGTCTGACACGGCTACAGATGGCGGCCCCACTGAGCGGCTGCGAGCGGAGCACGCCGGAGCTTCCCCGCAGAGCGGTTCTGGCGAGAACATCCCCTTTGCCGAAGAGGGCAACCTGACCATCAGACAGCGACCGCGGCAGATGGGGGTGGCCAAGGCTGAAGGGGGGGATGCCCCGTTGCTCTCCCACCGTGACCTCACCAAGGTGGAGGCCAGTGCCACCCTGAAGAGGAGGATCCGGGCCAAGCAAAGCCAACAGGACGGCATCAAGTTCCTCCTCACAGAGTCCGACACGGTCAAGAGGCGGCCGAAGTTGAAAGACAAGGAGCAGGAACCGGCACCGTTGTCGGTGTATCAGAACGGCACGGCCACCGTAAAGCGCCGCCCGGCCTCTGACACGAGCAGCACGGGAGCCTCGCAGGAGAAATCTGACCGTGTTTCGACGCAGCTCCCCGTGGAAGGCGAGCCCAAGAAACCGGCCAAGCCACCAGTATCTCCTAAGCCTGTACTACCCCAGAAAGCCTCTGGGCCCCCCACACCCACCTCCAAAAAGGCCCCAATTCCTGGCCCTGGCAGTCCAGGTAAGTGTGCACTGCTGGAGAAAGCTGTCATCTTGGCAGGTAGCTCACAGGCAGGCAGAAGCCACAGATCTTTCCAGGACAGTGCTCTGCTTGGTTGCTTCTTCCTGTAGCCCCGGTGATCCCTGTGTATCCCTCCGCTTCCTGCAGGGTCGGCAGGCACAGCCAGCTATCCCAGGTCCTTATGCCTAAGGTGGGGAGGGGGGGGTCCGTCCCTGTAACCACATGTCCATACATAAGCAAGGGGCTCACAAGCCTTCTGGGATGTCGGGGTAGCATGGAGAAGAGGGGAAGGAAATTGGGAATAGGCGGCATATATGCCACGTCTCTATGCAGCTGCGGCACCCCCAGAAATGGGTAGGTGCTGATGCTGCCCTCTCTGTTGCAGAAGTGAAGCGGGTCCACGGCACCCCACCTCCGGTCTCCCCCAAGCCCACGCCTCCCCCGACCGCCCCCAAGCCGAAGGTCCACGCTGCCCTCCAGTCGGCAAGTGCCAGCTCCACGCCCGCACCATCGCCTGCCAAGCAGCTGGTGCCCACCATCAAGCCGTCAAGCACACCCCCCTCGCTCTGCTCCAGCCCAGCCAAGCCCCTCTCTCCCGGCGGGGTGGCGTCTCAGACAGTGCCGGTCAAGCCGCCGCGCTCTTCCATGGCTGGGCCTTCGGCAGAGAGCGTCAGTGCGGAGAGCGCCCACCAGAAACTGGAGGAGACGAGCGCCTCGCTTGCGGCGGCCCTGCAAGCTGTGGAGGAGAAGATCAAGCAGGAGGATGGGCAGGCATCAGAGTAAGGACGGCCAGAGGGGGTGGGGGCTGGGGGCTGGGGCTGGATTCAGTTGGGCAGGGGAGGGCCAGGGCGGGGACCCCGGGAGCACCCTCTGTGTGTGTGTCACCAGACGGAGGCATCAGGGTGGGATCTTCAGTCTCTTGTACCCGACGGGGATTTATTGATTTATATTTGTCGACTAAAACATTAATATCCCACCTTTCCTCATGGTTCAAGATGACTGACAATAATAGTTTAAAAACATTTTCTGTTAAGGCCAAAAATGAAAATAGCAATCCCTCCGCAACTTAAAAGACGCCTGTTGATTCTAAGCTCCAAAGCCCTGGCAAACATGCAGGTCTAGCAGCGTCTCCTGAAGATCTCCAAGGAAGGGGGGAGCCCTCTCACTGCTTCAGGGGGCCCGTCCCACAGAGTTGGGGGCATGATGGAAAAGGCCCCGGGCTCTGGCCCGTGGCAGGCAGGCTACCCTAAGTGGTGGGGATCGGCAGCAGATGGCTGCCTGATGACCGCAGTCGGCACACAGGCACACAGGGAAGGAGCTGGTCGTTCCCGTTATGTGAGTCCCAGGCCGTGAAGAGTTTCAAGGGTCGTAACTGTTGTACCTTGAATTGGATTCTGAAACGGAGACTGGCAGCTGTTTCCAAATGGGCCACGTCTGTTCCCGGCGGCTGGCCCAAAATGGGCCGCCGCACGCTGGGCCAGTTGCAGTTTCTGGGTTGTCTTCGAGGGCTTGGGGAAGGCATATGCCAACGTGGTCTCAGAGGAAGAGTGGGAAATGCCTGGGGGGGGGTGGGGGGAGAGGGAGGGCAGAGCCGGCATCCGTCTCATCACTCCCCCTCCGGCCTCTGTCCCCCTTCAGCTCCGCCGTGGAATCCAAGAGCACAGTCAGCATCCTGGACGACATCGGCAGCATGTTCGACGACCTCGCGGACCAGCTGGATGCCATGTTGGAATGAGAGCCGGAGAACCCCCCGGGCCAACCTCAGGATCTGCCAAGGGCACCAAGGGCACAGGTCGCCTCCACGAGTATCGTCCCATCCCCCCAAACTCCCCCCTCACCCGCCGTCTTTTTAGGGTTTGCACAAAGAAGATAAGATTACCTCAGGATTGTGCTGAAACAAATGGGAGGTGCTTGGGAAAGGCTTTCCTTGGGACCAGTTTTGCCAAAGCAAAACACAACAAATGAAAGGGAATTCCCTCCGCTGTGTTGCCCCTGTTTTTCTAGCTTAACCACCTGCTGACCCTGGGGAATAAAGGACAGCTGGAATTCTCCCCCAAACGAGGCGGAAGGCCGCCGTGCCTCGTTCTGGCCAGGAGGTTGCTGGTCTGCGGGCTGAACGTCATCTGGCGACTTTCTCCGGGCCCGACGGCAGCCGCGCGATCTGCTCCGGCTCAGCCTGCCACGCGTCTCTTTCCTGATGAACCGGGAAGGCGTCCCTGACCTCTCTCCAAGATTGAAGTCCTTCCGCCCCACCTTCTATGACAGTCCCTACAAGCGATCAGAATGTGGCACAAATAAGTCTTCAGTTTTGCTGCTGGCTGTTCTCGTTTTCCACTTGGGTTGGCCGTTCTGTCCCGGTGACCCTCTTGCCTTTTGTGTCGGTCTCGTCCCAAGACTGAGCGCTGCCCCTCTTGCTGTGCCCTGCTGTCTCGGTTCCTGCCCCTGTCTGCCATTTTTGGGTGGGGTGGGGTGGGGGAGCGCTGGAAGAGGCGGGGGTGGGGAGATGCCCAAGGGAAGCCGTCAGCCCAGGGCGAGGGGGTGGGGCTTTTGGTGGGCTGCATGCTTCGTTTCTTTGTCCCGAAGGTGTTAGTCTTCTCCTGGTGACGATGAAGCTTGTAACTGTGGGGAGTTTTGTTCTGTTAACGAGTCCCATTTGACAAATAAGCTCCTTTTCTGTTTGTTTGTTTGCCTCGTTCCTGGCAGGTGCCGTGAAAAAGCTTTGGTATGTTTGCATGATTGATACGGTGTTGAAACTTGAAAAGATAAAAAAAAAAAAAGGAAAAAAAAATCTGGCAGAAGCCCACCTGTAAATACCCCCCTGGCCGCTGTTGCAGCTGCCACAGAAGAATATTTATTCCTGGGGTCTTTTTGGGGGGAGGGTGGGGAGAAAGGTTAAAATATATCTCTGGGTAAACAATGGTTGTGGTTCTGAGCATGAGGGACTTTGATTGCACTTTCTCTTTGTTTCCAAAGAGCTTGTCACCTGATTAGACAATGAAGCCTTCCGTACCAGACTTCTTTCTGGGAGGGTGCGCGCAGATGTGGGGAGGAGAGCGAAGTCGACAGTGGGCTGGCATGGGATATTCATCCTGTCCAGAATTGTGGAATGTTTGGTGACAAAGCGGCACCGCCGGGGAGGGGCCGGAGGTGTTTGGCAGTAGAGACTCTTCCTCTAGGGATTTGGCGCTTGGAGACCTCTCTCTCGGTGTCCGCATACTCCAAATACATTCCATCATCTGCCAAGACGAGCACACCGGAACCTCTTCACCTATGACATAACTCAGACTCCAGAGTCCTCCTTGGCTGGTATTGCTCTCGTCAAGCATGGGTACTCGGCCTACAACGTTGACGTGGGGTGGTGTGAGGTAAGAAAGACCCAACCTCGTTGAAGCCCTGCAGTGCTGGGCTCTGCGTGCCTGAGGAGCGATTGCTTCGGAACGTGCGCCCTTGTGTCTCAAAGGGAACCAGCCATGGTCGGTTGCTGGAGAGGGGGAATGGTGGTGGGGCCGAGCTGGCCAGCCAGGACTGGACGTTTTCTTGGTAAGGTGGTGCTTGTAAGGTTGAGATTCTCCATTGCTATGGAGTTCAAGGAGAGAGGCAGCTATGGAAAGACGTTGGCCCAGGAAACAACATTTCTGCAGCAGTCTTGAGTGTGTCATGATGGTCCCCACTGTCATGCTGATGGACCCAGCAAATCACCTTGTCTCTCAGTTGCAGTGACAAGTAAGCGATTGAGCATCTGAATGGCCAAAGGATGATGGGAGACACAGCCTCTTTGGGTGGATCCACGGGGATTCCCTCTTAACCCTTGAGGCCTCATGGCCACTTCTCAATGGGCACATCTTATCTTAGACAAGCACAATCCAGGAATCCCAATAACGCATTACCCATTCCTACGGCGATGCGGCAACTCCGAGTTGTCAAAGCATTGATCGGCCACTCTCTCCCTGCTGGAATTTCTTGGCAATGAGAGGCCCCTCCTTTTCCCTGTCAGTGTTAAACAAAATTATTCCCATCTTGGTGAGAATCAGCATCTTTTTGCCACAGGAGAGCTCATAGCCTTCCTGGAGCCAGCATTCAGATCAAGGAGTCATTCACGGCACAGAACTTGATTCGCCTCCTTATGCATCGATCCTTGAAGTGCATTCTTAATTTTTGTAATCGCTTCTATTCTGCCCCCTGAGGCCTGCAGCCACCTTGGCCGTGGACCCGCGGCAGGGTCCCCCGAGGTGTCTAGTTTGTGGGCCCTCGGACAAAGATTTTAAAAGATTTGCAGAGGCTTGTGCTATTTTCACAATCAGGAATTGCTTCCAGAGAGGCTAAGTTAGGGGCAAGCGTTAGCGTCCTTCCTCTGATAAATCTCACGTGTTTTGTGACGGTGGTTTTATACCTCCCTGAGTTCAGAGGTCACATCACATCACTGTGTCCTAACAGGCCCGCCATTACCACTTAGATGTTTTGCAGATCATCTTCCCATTTCCTAGCTATTATTTGCCATCCGAAGGGACAGATGGGCCTCAGAATGCCGTCTTCCCGGCTAACGGTGCCGAACGGAAGAGTTCTGACCTCCTACATGCGCCTATCTGAGGTGGCATTTCCCCCACAAGCATCACTTTTCCGAGAGCCACCTTAACCCTTGGGGTCCCTTGTTGGCTTTAGCCCGTCTGATATTTCAGTAATAACGGAAGCCACCGCTCATGGTTCTTTGCTCTCTTCCTCGTGTCCCATCTTCCTCTAGATCCAGAACAGTACAAGCACCCGAGATCGTTTGGAGGTCAAGGAACGAGAAGAGCTCCCACATTTCAGGCTGAACTTCCAGAGGTCAGGCCTCATATGCCTCAAAGTTCCACCCGTATGAGCGTCTCGCACCCTTGACCAGTGGCAGAGGCGGCCTTCACAAACCAGCGTTTACTCGGGCATTTGCTGCTTTTAGGCCAAGAGGCCGGATTCTATCCTGAGCTTCCATAGGTGCGTCTCCCTTTAGAGCCGTTGTCTCACTTTGCAGATGTGGGACTCTGTTGTCACCCCCCCCTTCCAACCTGCAACTTGGGGCCTCTTTTAAGCCTCTGGGGTCTTTCTCCCTCTTCCTTTCACCATCCATCTTCTCCCACGAGAAAAACATAGTCTAGAAGCCAGAAAGTTAGAAGTGCTGATAACAGACCCTGCCTTAGTTTGGACAGCTCAAAAGTACCAGCTGAAGATCAAAAGCTCAGGAAACCCCCCTTTGCTCCAAGTTCCCTTCTTCCCCTGGGCTACTGTCTACGTCTGGCTCCTTCAGGCACTCGGTGGCAGACACCCGGGGTTATTAATCATGCTAAGTGGGCAAAGGCCCCTCCTCTAGGTTGCAGATATGGAAAACAAAATCCACACTTTCTCTTTGGAGGGTGTAAAGGGTTGAGGAAAATAAGCTCTAACGTATTAAATTATTTGAGATGATTATAACGAGTCATCCCCCCCGATAGAATAAAGGAAAGTAATATATATATATATATATATATTTAAGAAGAGTTAATATTATCAGTTGTATATTAAACAGTTTTAAAGAGATTTAATTGAAAGAACTAGAGTGCAGCTGGGATCTTCAGACTTGTCCTAACCTCTGACTTGTGGCGAGATCATCTTAAGGAGTAGCACAAGGTGTAAAAGATACCATCACTTTTGTTTTTCGGGCGTGTGAAATTAAGTTTCTGTTACACGGGCTTTGATTTTCTTTGCCATGTTCTTTTTACACCATTTTAGCCAAAAGTAAAGGATGTGCCTTCTTTTATGGATTATTTGGTACTATACAATCTCATCTCCTACCAGTGTATTTTCTGTTTGTTTTTTTAATTTGTTTGTGCGTGCGTGCGTGGATGTAATTTTGACACACGTGCAGCTGTATACTGATGTACACACAAGGATCTGTCAGGGCAACAAATGGCTTTTATGTTTGGGAATGCAATTCTGGTTTATTCCTTTGCTCTGTGTTGTTGTTTTTTTAATGAGAACTGGGTGGCCACGGGTGGGGTGGGGTTGAGGGTGTCGTCTGGTCACCCCTCTTTTCTCCAAGTACTGATCTCCAAAACACGTCTGGCACAACTATGAAATTTCTTTATTAAATTAAAAAATACTTTAAAAGAACAAAAAATGAAACGACCACGTGAATATATCTGTTGTAAAGAGAGATTAAAAAAAAAAACACAAGCTGTATCTTAAAAGTATTCGAAGATTCTTATGCTGGATATATATGTGTAATATATATATGAAACATATATTTTTATTAAGTTATGGAACTTGTATCGTCTGTCCATTCTGTCAGAGCTATGCATCCTGATCCCAGCCTCCTCTTCCCTCCAACATCCCCACCTACCTGTATTGTTGTTATTATGAAAAAAACAATATTTGATGGCTTTTCGTGGTGCTGTAAAGAACTTTGCTTCTATTTAAAAGAAAAAAGCTGAGTGTGTGGCCTCCATTATTTAAATAAAGTGGGAGCTCGGGGGTGGGGTGGGGGGCTAGCACAGTCTTCCCAAGGAGCGTTACCGGGGGCTGCCAGGACCCCTGGAGGGGTATCCCCTGCCTCTTGTGTTCACCATTCATTTCAGGGAAGTGGGTGAGCCTATTGGGAAGGTGGGGCCAGGCCCTGGATGCCTTCCTGCAGATCTACAAGCCTTTGAGCGGGATCTTCCCCAGCGCAGTACCTGCGGAGTGGCCTCTTCTGTGCAGTGGTTAAGACTGGTGGTTTGGAGCAGTGGACTCTGATCTGGGCGCTCAGACTGGCAGAAGCCAAGGCGAAAAGGCGCTCTTTCCCCAGGACACAGCGGCCCTAGCAGAGCAGCTCAGCCCAGAGCTGAGACCTGCAAGAGCGCCTGTTTGGAGTGGTTTGTTCTGGAGTGGCGGACTCTGGAGAACCGGGTCTGATCCCCCACTCCTCCTCCACATGAGCGACGGAGGCTAATCTGGGGAACCGGGTCGGTTTCCCCGCTCCTCCACACGAAGCCAGCTGGGTGACCTTGGGCTAGTCACAGCTCTCTTACCGCTCTCTCAGCCCCACCTACCTAGAATCACAGAGTTGGAAGGGGGACCGCCAGGGTCATCTAGTCCCACCCCCCCTGCACAATGCAGGGAAATCACAACCACCCCCCACACCCCCAGTGACCGTGCCCAGGGGTGCCTGCTGTGGGGAGGGGGAAAGGGGACTGGGAGCCGCTTGGAGTCCTCCTGAAATGGTGGAGAAGGTCGGCCTGTCAACACCAGCTGCTTCCTCCCCCGTGCTGGGAATGAGGGAGGGGCTGCAAATTAAAGGGGTTAAATAAGGTGGCGGGGCGGGGGCAGTTCCTCCATTGCGCCACAAGGCGGCAGCGGCGGCGGCATCCCCTGCCCCGGGTCTCTGATCAGCCCAGGGCTGTGCCTCTGCGCATACAACGAGTTTCCATGGCAATGGGTTGTGCGGTCTCCCCCCCCCCCCCAACACACACACTCTGCGTCGGAGGCCCGGGATGCCCCCCGGGAGCCCCTTGGCGGAGCCTCCGCGGCCGGGCCGGGCGTGGCCCGCGGGGTCCCTGGGCTGCAGTGCATGGGTTTGGCCGCGGGGTGGCAGCAGCGCCCCTCCCTCTGCACGGCTGCGGCGCTTGCGCAGCGGGTTCACGGGCGCGCCCGACGGCCGCGTCGCCAGCCTGTTTCCATGGCAACCGTGCCCAAAACCGTCACAGCCAAACCAGCCCCCCCCCCCGGTCTCGTGGAGCGGAAGCGCCAGATGGAATCCCCGCCCCCTGCTCTGTAGTGCGCAACCGCATTAGGTGCCCGGAACTTGCCCACAAAGACCGGAAGTGTTACTAGAACCGCTGCCCCCGTTTTGTAGTCCCCGCCGATTTCGGGGCCCGGAAGCGTTACAGCCACTCAAATTCCCCCGTCACAAATACCGGAAGCGTTACTAGGTCGTTCCCCCCCCAAGCGTCTCGGAGGCCTTTCTTCTTCCCGAAAAGCTGTAATGATACGTGCGCAATACCAGCTGAGCCCTCTTTTTTAATTATTTTATAACACTCTGTTATTTGACTTTAATCAGACTTTATTTTTATTTTTTTAGTTATTATTACAAAACGGGGGCAGCAATTGTCCTTACACTTCGGTTCTGTTCCCCCTGAAACCTCAGCGCAAGTCTTATGCTGCGGCAGCAAAGAAAAAGCAGCCTCACGGCACGTCAGACCCTGAACATACTGCCACTTCAACCATAGAGTTGGAAGGGACCTCCAGGGTCATCTAGTCCAACCCCCTGGACAATGCAGGAAATTCACAACTCCCTCCCCCCCACACACCCCTACTGCCCCCCTGCTCCATGCCCTCAAAATGGCCAAGGTGCCCTCCCTCTCATCATCTGCCTAAGGTCATAGAATCAGCATTGCTGACAGATGGCCATCTAACCTCTGCTTCAAAACCTCCAGGGAAGGAGAGCTCACCCCCCCCCCCCGGAGGAAGCCTGCCCACCCAGGAACCGCTCCATGGAACAGACTTCCTCAGGAGGCGGTAAGATAAAATATTCCCTGGAGGTTTTTAAGAAGAGGTGAGATAAAACTTAATAAAATAAAATTGAATAAACTAAAATGTAATAAAATGGGGGGGGGGAACGCCCGAACCGTGGGGGAGGAGGGTGCTGCCCTCCCGTGGCCAAACCGGTGCACTGCAGCCGAGAGGCCAAGTGACCCCCCCCCCCCCAGGCCTGGCTCGGCCGCCCGTTCCAGCCCCCTTCCCCCGGTGTGCGTGCGCGGTTTCCTGGGCCAAAGAGGGCACGGGGGGGGGGGGCTGGGGGGGCGGCGCGACCTCGACGCCCCGCCTCCGAGTGGCTTCCACAGGGGCTAAGACAGGGAGAGGAGATGGCGCCATCCGGTGGTCAAGGGAATAAGCTGCCGCCGAGAGTCCGCCTTTTGCCCTGCCTGGCGGGAACTCAGCCCCTGCACGAGGGCCGCCCCGGGCTCGTTCTTAATAGAAGCGTCGCGGCAACAGAGTGGAACCTCCAGCTACAGAGGCAGTCCACCGGGGAGAGAGGCAGAGCTACTCTGACGTCACCCGATGCCCGGCTGCCAGTCTGCCCGCCGCTACCCCACGGGCGCTCTCTGCGCATGCTCCAAGTAGTGCACTCAGCCCCGCCGTGGGTTGGGGTGTGTGCGCAGGCGCGGGACGGCATGGGCACGCGGGAGGCGGCGGCACGTGCAGTGGCGAAGCGGACTCCGCGGCCCGCCCGGTAAGGCGCCCGGTGCACCGGAGGGGGGGGTGTCTTGGGGTCTGGCGCGAAATGCCCAGGGGGGAGGGGGCGTATAGCGGGTTTTATGACGCAGCACGAGGCCCGCGGTGGTCTTGCAAGGCTCGAACTTGGGGTGGGGGAAGTTTAAAAAAAAAGTTACGGGCTTGCGAGCTGGTTTTTTTTTGGGGGGGGGGCGGGGAAATATGGACGTTTGGGGGAAATTTGAAAGATATGCAGTATTTGTTTTCCTTTAAGACCTAAATTGCTTTTAGCGATGCAACCAAATCAAATTTAGTTAACATGTAACGTCTTGTAACTGGTTTTCGCACGTGCCTGTTGTGTCTTAATTTTCTGTAAGAGAAATGGCTGGAGTAAAGAGTTGCAAACCATTGCATCCTCTATATAGATACACTGTTGCATGCTTCCTTTAAAGTTTGCCTTTGGAGAGGTGGGAAATAGGAAAAGCGAAGGTAGAAAATAAATTCTGTAGTAAAGGAAAAAAGTGCATTTGTACAGAAGCTCCCTATTGACCCACAGGTGCTACCCGTTTGGCATATTGAGCTCAACTGTATCACACTGAAAATACTAAGTAGTGTAATAATCTCTTATCAAGCACATTAAACTATTTGCATTAACCAAAAACAATCTTGAAACTGCTGTAAAGGCACCTAACAGCGCAAGAGGGTCTTTTTTGTTTTAGCGCTCTCCAGATTTCGCAATGTTTGCAGTTGAGAAAATCCTGTTTTTCATGCAGTGCATTTAGAATGAGTGTTGTGCTTCTTGAGGAAAAGGTTTTCACGCTCAAAAATGAAAACAAAGAATTCCTACATTTAGTACAGTGGCTGACACTGCAGGCATTCTGGAGACACAATTGGGTTTTAATTTCCGGAACTCAGCATTACAAACCTGGTACAAATCCAGGCCGCAGATTATGAAGAGGCTGGGCAAAAGCAGGCTGCCCTCGCCTCTCCCCCACACTCTTCATGTGCTGTGTGTGTGTGTGGGGGGGAAATCTGTGTGATGAAATTCCTCTGCTGGTTTTGCTTGAGTATTCTTGCCTTCCGGCTTTGGCCCAGCCTGGGGTCTGCAAAGGGCCTGCAGAATAAGTGGAGATGGGAAACGGCTGCTGTGCTTGAGATTCAGCAAAGCTGTGGGACCTTTTGGGGTTGAGAATGCAGGGGGAATTCCAATCTCGCCCCCCCCCCCCAAGGCCAGAATCGCGGCGCCAGGCAATTAACCACCTTGCATTCAATGAGCTGTAAATGCTGAGGGAGGGGGCCACCTGAGAGAAATGGGAGGTCTTGGACTGCAGCCCCGCCCTCCTCGTTTGTCCTTCTTCCACCACTTTGGTCACCTGGTCAGCAACAGGTTTCCTCCAGTAACTGAGGCTACCAGCCACAGATCCGATTGGTCCATGAGCTCAGACCCCCTTTCCCTCTTTTCTCACAGAATATCTACCTGAGTGAAGCCCCTTCCCCTTTAGGATTGTTGGGGGGTATCTCTGCCCCCCCTTTCTTCTCAGAATACTTTCTGAGTAAAGCCCCTTCCCCTTTGGGCTTGTGTGGGGGGGTGTTTCCCCCCTTTCCCCCATTTTCTCTCAGAAGACCTATGTGAGTGAAGCCCCTTCCCCATTGGCCCTGTGTGGGGTCTCTGTCCCCCTTTTCCTGTTTTCTCTCAGAATATTTACCTCTCCCTTTTGTGTCTAGTGAGTTTTATAGCCCTCCATTTTCTCTCAGAATATCTACCTCAGCGAAGCCTCCTCCCTTTTGTGCCTATTGGAGTTTATAGCCCCCCTGTTTTCTCTCAGAATATCTACCTGAGCAAAGCCCCTTCTTTTTTGTGCCTATTGGAGTTTATAGCCCCCCTGTTTTCTCTCAGAATATCTACCTGAGCAAAGCCCCTTCTTTTTTGTGCCTATTGGGGTTTATAGCCCCCCAATCCCCCCCCTAACAAGCCCCTTAGTGATGCTCTGCCCATATTTCACTTGCTTTGTAAAAAAGACAACATGCTTCTACTTACCGGCAATTTTTTACAAGTTTCTGTTCTTTTCCCAGGAAAGAAGGCCAAAAAACACAGTGTCTTCTGGCCCAACTGAGGAGCCTGTCGCCCTCTTCACCCCCTCTTCTTGCCTCATGGTACTGTTGGTGACAAGTGGAGACAGTGGTTGACTTCCAAATCCACCCCCAATTTGTGGAGGTGGGGAGCTTGGAGCTGAGGAACAGCGGGGGGTTTGTGTGTGTGTTTCTTTGGGGGGGCTTCTATCTTCTGTTGGAGGAGTTAGGGCTGAGTATTGGGGAGAGAACTGAGATCATGAGGCTGACTGCCCAAAATTTAGGTAATTAAATGTGGTGGGGAATGGATTGTCTGTCTGGAAAGCTTCTGAATTCCACGACCCCTCTCTTACTGTTCGAGGTGCTGCATGATTCTGAGTCTCTTTCTTTTGCTGCAGCAGCCAGCCCAATCCCAGGTGGAGAAGGACTGGAAGGGAGAGCAGCGTGTGGCATTCTGGGGGGCTGGAGCCCCGTGCCTGCTGACGAGAGAGAAAATGGCAGATAGGCCTCTGCTGGGCAGTGCTTGGAGTGCGGATCCTGCAGCCTGGTCTCTCTTTGCTGCCTCATCTACTGCCAGAGGTTAGAAAAACCCCTCTTCCATGCCACCACTTTGACTTCCTTCTGGTAAAGATGGTCAGGGCTGCCCTGAGAGCTTCTCCCTCCTTCTCGCGCCTTGTTCTTTCTGCCTGTCTCCCCATACTCTTTGCATGGGGGCCTGCCATTCTTTGGCAATCTCCCCTGTGGCATTTTCCTCCAGGCAGTCTGTTGACTGGGCTTCATGCCTCCCCTCCTAGTTTTCTCTCTGAAAATCTGCCTTAGCCATGCTCCAGCCACAGCCCCCCCCCCCCAAGCGGTTCAGGCTCATTCCCCAATCTGCCTGTTAGGGTTTATGCCCCCCCCCCCCAATTTTCTCTCATACTTAGCACCTAAATGATGCCCTTCCTGTAATTCAGTTGCTTGGTTAAAAAAGAAAAATTAAAAAGCGAAGTTGCTTTCATGTTAACTTCAACAAGTTTCTGGGTTTTGTTGTTTTTGTTTTTACAGAAAAGAATGCCCAAAAATCCAGTTTCTTTTCCCATGGCGCCAGAATTTCCTGAGACTGCACATCTCTTTGGATGGCCTGTGGTGGCTCCTCAGGAACTGGTCACCCTGTTCACCCACCTTCTTTCTTCATCACACTGTTACTGACAAGGGGCGACAGTGCTTGACTACCATATCCACCCCCAATTTGTGGAGGTGGGGAGCTTGGAGCTGAGGCACACTGGTGGTGGTGGGTCAGGGAAGCGCTTCCTTCCACTGTCGAAAGAGTTTGGGCTGAGTATTGGGGAGAGAAAAGGGAAGTTGAGTCTGACTGGCCAAATCAAAGGTAATTAACTGTGTTGGGGGAAATCATCGGTTCTTGTAGGTTATCCGGGCTGTGTGACCGTGGTCTTGGTATTTTCTTGCCTGACGTTTCGCCAGCAGCTGTGGCAGGCATCTTCAGAGGAGTAACACTGAAGGACGGTGTCTCTCAGTGTCAAGTGTGTAGGAAGAGTAACATAGAGTCAGAAAGGGGTTGGGTTGAGCTGAATCTTTTTGCAGGACAATGATTCTGCTCAAACCCAACCCCTTTCTGACTACACATTTCTCTTCCTACACACTCTGACCGTGAAAGCCTTTGACAATAATTTATGGTGGGAGAAAGGTTGCATATCTGCAAGACTTCTAAATTCCATAGACCGTCTCTACGTTAGAAGCATCGTAGCCTGCTAAATCCCAGGTTAGTAGGGGGGCCCATGTGTGCCAACCTCTCCATATTTTGAGGCCTTGAGTGCGGGTGTAAGCGACTGTGGCATTATGGAGGGCAAGAGCTGTGTGCCTGCTGACAGGAGTAGGAATGGTAAGTGGTGCTCATCGGCACAGTGCTTGGAGTCCTGATCTGCAGCACGGTCTCTCTTCGCTGCATCATCTACTGCCATAGGTAAGAAACCCCCTCGTGCACTTCACCACTTTCATTTTTTTCTGGTAAAGATGCTCAAGACTTCCCTGATCGCCTCTCCCTCAAAGTTTTGGGGGTCTGGGGGTTAGGGTGAGGGTTGGGAGTTAGAGGTTGGGGTTGGGGTTAGGGTTGGGGTTAGGGTATTAGGGTTAGGGCGCGGGAAAGCGGGTTAGGGTAGGGGTTAGGTTAGGGTTGGGTCAGGGTTTGGTGTTAGGTTTGGGGTTAGGTGTAGGGTTTTGGTTTAGGTTCGGGTTAGGACTAGGGCGAGGGTTGGGGTTTTTGTTAGGGTTAGGGTGGTTAGGGTTAGGGGGGGTTAGGGTTGGGGGTTGGGGTTAGGGATTGGGGTTGGGGGGCTAGGGGGTTAGGGTTTGGGTTGGTGGGGAGGGGGTTACAGTGAGGGTTAGGGTTTGGTTAGGGTTGGGTTAGGGGTTGGGGGTAGGGGTTAGGGTTAGGGTTGGGTTAGGGTTAGTGTTGGGCTAGGTTTAGGATTAGTGGGTTAGGGTTAATTGTAGGGTTAGGGGTAGGGTTAGGGGGGTTGGGATTGGGGTAAGGGTTGGGGGTTAGGGTTAGAGGGTTGGGGTGGGTTAGTGTTGGGGTCGGGGTTAGGGGTTGGGGTTAGGGTCGGGGTCAGGGTAGGGGAGTTAGGGGTAGGGGTTGGGCTAGGGGTTAGGGTTAGGGGGTTAGGGTTGGGGTGAGGGTTGGGTTAGGGGTTGGGGTTAGGGTCAGGCTTAGGGGTTAGGGTGGGGGTTAGGGTTAGGTATTAGTGTTAGGGTTAGGATTAGGGTTGGGGTCAGGGTCGTGGTTGGGGTTAGGCTTGGGGTTAGGGTTAGAGGTTAGGGTTGTTTAGGGTTAGGGGTTAGGGGTTGGGGTTAGGGATTAGGGGTTGGGGTTAATGGTTAGGGGTTAGGCTTAGGGTTGTTTAGGGTTAGGGTTGGGGTTAGGGGTTGGGGTTAGGGATTAGGGTTAGGGTTTGGGGGGTTTAGGGTTACGGTTAGGGTTAGGTTTGGGGTTGGGCTTGGGATTAGGGGGTTAGGGTCAGGGTTTGGGGTCGGGGTCATGGGGTTAGGGTTGGGGTTAGGGATAGGGGTTAGGGTCGGGGTCAGGATCAGGGTTTGGGTTAGGGGGGTTAGGGTTGGGGTTGCGGTTGGGGTTAGGGTTGGGTTAGGGGGTAGGGGTAGGGTTGGGGGTTAGGGATAGGGTTAGGGTTAGGGGGGTTAGGGTTAGGGTTGGTAGGGGTTAGGGGTCAGGGTTAGGGTTAGGGGGCGTTAGGGTTGGGGTTAGGGTTAGGGGGTAGGGGTAGGGGTACCGCTAGGGTTAGGTGTTAGGGTTGGGGTTAGGGTTGGGTTGGGGGTTTGGGGTTAGGGGTAGAGGTAGGAGTAGGGTTGGGTTAGGGTTAGGGGGTTAGGGTTAGGGTTGGTTAGAGTTAGTGTTAGGTTTAGGGTTGGGGTTAGGGTTAGGGTTTGGGGGGTAGGGTTGGGCTTGGGGTTAGCCGGTTAGTGAGTTGGGGTTAGGGTTGGGGTTAGCGTTAGGCTTAGGGGTTAGGGTTTAGGGTTTTGAGTTGGGGTCGGGGTCGTGGGGTTGGGGTTGGTTAGGGTTAGGGTCGGGGTTGGGGTCGGGGTCGGGGTCAGGGTTAGGGGGGTTAGGGTTGGGGTTGTGGTTAGGGTTAGGGGTTAGAGTTAGGGTTGGGTTGGGGGTAGGGTTAGTGTTAGGGTTGGGTTAGGGGTTGGGGTTGGGGTTGGGCTAGGGGTTAGGGGGTTGGGGTGAGGGTTAGGGGTTAGGGTTGGGTTAGGGGGTAGGGTTAGGGGTATGGTTGGGGGTTAGGGAGTTAGGGGGTTAGGGTTAATTGTAGGGGTAGGGTTGGGGGTTAGGGGTTGGGGTTAAGGGTTAGGGGTTAGGGTTAGGGTTGTTTAGAGTTAGGGGTTAGGGTTGGGGTAGGGGTTAGGGTTGGCTTAGGGGTGGGGTAGGGGTAGGGGTGGGGTTAGGGGTTGCGGTTAGGGGTTAGGGTTTGGGGGGTTTAGGGTTACGGTTAGGGTTAGGTTTGGGGTTGGGGTTAGGGGCTTGGGGTTAGGGGCTTGGGGTTAGGGGCTTGGGGTTAGGGTCAGGGGTCGGGGTTGGGGTCATGGGGTTAGGGTTGGGGTTAGGGTCGGGGTCACGGTCAGGATCAGGGTTTGGGTTAGGGGGGTTAGGGTTGCGGTTGCGGTTGGGGTTAGGGTTGGGTTGGGTTTGGGTTAGGGGGTAGGGGTAGGGTTGGGGGTTAGGGATAGGCTTTGGGGTTAGGGAGGTTATGGTTAGGGTTGGTTTGGGTTAGGAGTTAAAGTTAGGGGTTAGAGTTAAAGTTAGGGGTTAGGGTCAGGGTCAGGGTTAGGGGGGTTGGAGTTAGGGTTGGGTTAGTGTTAGGGTGTGGGGGGTAGGGGTAGGGGTACCGGAAGGGTTAGGGCTTAGGGTTAGGGTTGGGTTGGGGGTTTGGGGTTAGGGGTTAGGGGTAGAGGTAGGAGTAGGGTTGGGTTAGGGTTAGGGCGTTTAGGGTTAGGGTTAGGGTTGGTTAGGGTTAGGGGGCTAGGGGGTTAGGGTTAGAAGGTTAGGGTTGGGGGGGGTAAGGGTTATGGTTAGGGTTGGGGTCGGGGGTTAGGTTTAGGGTTGGGGTTAGGGCTAGGGTGAGGGTTGGGGTTAGGGTCAGGGTTTAGTGTTAGGATTAGGGTCGGGGTCAGGGTCGGTGTTGGGGTTAGGCTTGGGGTTAGGGTTGGTTAGGGGTTGGGGTAGGGTTGGGGTTAGGGATTAGGGTTTGGGGGGTTTAGGGTTACGGTTAGGGTTAGGTTTGGGGTTGGGCTTGGGGTTAGGGGGTTAGGGATAGGGTTAGGGTTTGGTGTTAGGGGGGTTAGGGTTAGGGTTGTTTTGGGTTAGGAGTTAGGGGTTAGAGTTAAAGTTAGGGGTTAGGGTTAGGGGGGTTGGGGTTGGGGTTAGGGTTGGGTTAGTGTTAGGGTTAGGGGGTAGGGGTACCGGTAGGGTTAGGGCTTAGGGTTGGGTTGGGGGTTAGGGGTAGAGGTAGGAGTAGGGTTGGGTTAGGGTTAGGGGGTTTAGGGTTAGTGTTAGGTTTAGGGTTGGGGTTGGGGTAGGGTTGGGGTTGGGGCTTAGGGTTTGGGGGGGTAGGGTTGGGCTTGGGGTTAGGGTTAGGGGGTTAGGGAGTTGGGTTTAGGGTTGGGGTTAGCTTTGGGTTAGGGTTAGGGGTTAGGGTTTTGAGTCGGGGTCTTGGGGTTAGGGTTGGGGTTGGTTGGGGTTAGGGGTTAGCGTTAGGTTTAGGGTCGGGGTTGGGGTCAGGGTCAGGGTTAGGGGGGTTGTGGTTAGGGTTAGGGGTTAGAGTTAGGGTTGGGTTAGGGGTAGGGTAAGGGTTTAGGGGTGGGGTTGGGGTTAGTGGTAGGGGTAGGGTTAGTGGTAGGGGTAGGGTTAGGGGTGGGTTAGGGGTGGGGTGAGTTAGGGGTGGGGTTAGGGGTTGGGGTTAGGGATTAGGGTTAGGGTTTGGGGGGTTTAGGGTTACGGTTAGGGGTTGGGCTTGGGGTTAGGGGGTTGGGGGTTAGGGATAGGGTTAGGGTTGGGGGTTAGGGATAGGGTTAGGGTTTGGGGTTAGGGGTAGGAATGAGTTAGGGGTAGGGTTGGGGTTAGAGGTTAGGGTTAGGGTTTTGGGGGTTTAGGGTTACGGTTAGGGTTAGGTTTGGGGTTGGGGTTAGGGGGTTGGGGGTTAGGGATAGGGTTAGGGTTTGGGGTTAGGGGGGTTAGGGTTGGTTTGGGTTAGGAGTTAGGGGTTAGAGTTAAAGTTAGGGGTTAGGGTCAGGGTTAGGGTTAGGGGGGTTGGGGTTGGGGTTAGGGTTAAGGGGTAGGGGTAGGTGTACCGGTAGGGTCAGGGCTTAGGGGTAGGTTTGGGGTTAGGGTTTGGGGTTAGGGGTAGAGGTAGGAGTAGGGTTGGGTTAGGGTTAGGGGGTTTAGGGTTAGGGTTGGTAAGGGTTAGGGTTAGGGTTGGGGGTTTGGGGTTAGGGGTAGAGGTAGGAGTAGGGTTGGGTTAGGGTTAGGGGGGTTAGGGTTAGGGTTGGTAAGGGTTAGGGTTAGGGTTGGGGTTAAGGTTGGGGTTGGGGTTGGGGGTTAGGGTTTGGGGAGGTAGGTTTGGGGTTAGGGTTAGGGGGTTAGGGAGTTTGGTTTAGGGTTAGGGTTTAGAGTTGGGATCGGGGTCGTGGGGTTAGGGTTAGGGTTAGGGTTGGGGAGTTAGGGTTAGGGGTTGGGGAGTTAGGGTTAGGGGGTTAGGGTTTGGGGGTTGGGGTTAGGGTTAGGGTTAGGGAGTTAGGGTTTGGGTTAGGGTTGGGGAGTTAGGGTTAGGGTTGGGGAGTTAGGGTTAGGGTTAGGGTTGGGGAGTGAGGGTTAGGGTTGGGGGGTTAGGGTTAGGGTTAGGGTTGGGGGGTTAGGGTTAGGGTTGGGGTCTGGGTCAGGGTTAGGGGGGTTATGGTTAGGGTTAGGGGTTAGAGTTAGGGTTGGGTTAGGGGTAGGGTAAGGGTTTAGGGGTGGGGTTATGGGTTAGTGGTAGGGGTAGGGTTAGTGTTGGGTTAGGGGTAGGGGTGAGTTAGGGGTAGGGTTGGGGTTAGGGATTAGGGTTAGGGTTTTGGGGGTTTAGGGTTACGGTTAGGGTTGGGTTAGGGGGTTGGGGGTTAGGGATAGGGTTAGGGTTTGGGGTTAGGGGGGTTAGGGTTGGTTTGGGTTAGGGGTTAGAGTTAAAGTTAGGGGTTAGGGTCAGGGTTAGTGTTAGGGGGGTTGGGGTTAGGGTTGGGTTAGTGTTAGGGTTAGGGGGTAGGGGTACCGGTAGGGTTAGGGCTTAGGGTTAGGTTTGGGGTTAGGGTTGGGTTGGGGGTTAGGGGTTAGGGCTAGAGTTAGGAGTAGAGTTGGGTTAGGGTTAGGGGGTTTAGGGTTAGGGTTGGTTAGTGTTAGGTTTAGGGTCTGGGTTGGTGTTAGGGTTGGGGGTTAGGGTTTGGGGCGTAGGGTTGGGCTTGGGGTTAGGGTTAGGGGGTTAGGGAGTTGGGTTTAGGGTTGGGGTTAGCCTTAGGGTTAGGGGTTAGGGTTTTGAGTTGGGGTCAGGGTCGTGGGGTTAGGGTTGGGGTTGGTTAGGGTTAGGGGTTAGCGTTAGGGTTAGGTTTAGAAGTTAGGGTCGGGGTTGGGGTCAGGGTCAGGGTTAGGGGGGTTGGGGTTGTGGTTAGGGTTAGGGGTCAGGGTTGGGTTAGGGGTAGGGTAAGGGTTTAGGGGTGGGGTTGGGGTTAGTGGTAGGGGTAGTGTTGGGTTAGGGGTAGGGGTGAGTTAGGGGTAGGGTTAGGGGTTGGGGTTAGGGATTAGGGTTTGGGGGGTTTAGGGTTAGGGTTAGGTTTGGCGTTGGGCTTGGGGTTAGGGGCTTGGGGGTTAGGGATAGGGTTTGGGGTTAGGGGTTTTAGGGTTAGGGTTGGTTTGGGTTAGGAGTTAGGGGTTAAAGTTAGGGGTTAGGGTCACGGTCAGGGTCAGGGTTGGGTTAGTGGGGTTAGGGTTGGGTTAGTGTTAGGGTTAGGGGGTAGGGGTAGGGGTACCGGTAGGGTTAGGGCTGAGGGTTAGGGTTGGGTTTTGGGTTAGGGGTTAGGGGTAGAGGTAGGAGTAGGGTTGGGTTAGGGTTAGGGGGTTTTGGGTTAGGGTTGGTTAGGGTTAGTGTTAGGTTTAGGGTTGGGGTAGGGTTGCGATTGGGGGTTAGGGTTTGGGGGGGTAAGGTTGGGCTTGGGGTTAGGGTTAGGGGGTTAGGGAGTTGGGTTTAGGGTTGGGGTTAGCGTTAGGGTTAGGGTTAGGGGTTAGGGTTTTGAGTTGGGGTCGGGGTCGTGGGGTTAGGGTTAGGGTTGGGGTTGGTTAGGGTTAGGGGTTAGCGTTAGTGTTAGGTTTAGGGGTTAGTGCCGGGGTTGGGGTCTGGGTCAGGGTCAGGGTTAGGGTGGTTGGGGTTGTGGTTAGGGTTAGGGGTCAGGGTTGGGTTAGGGGTAGGGTAAGGGTTTAGGGGTGGGGTTGGGGTTAGGGGTAGGGTTAGGGTTGGGTTAGGGGTAGGGGTGAGTTAGGGGTAGGGTTGGGGTTATGGGTTGGGGTTAGGGATTAGGGTTAGGGTTTGGGGGGTTTAGGGTTACGGTTAGGGTTAGGTTTGGGGTTGGGGGTTAGGGATAGGGTTAGGGTTTGGGGTTAGGGGGGTTAGGGTTTTGGTTGGTTTGGGTTAGGAGTTAGGGGTTAGAGTTAAAGTAAGGGGTTGGCGTCATGGTCAGGGTTAGGGTTAGGGGGTTTGGGGTTAGGGTTGGGTTAGTGTTAGGGTTAGGGGGTAGGGGTAGGGGTACCGGTAGGGTTAGGGCTTAGGGTAAGGTTTGGGGTTAGGGTTGGGTTGGGGGTAGGGGGTTAGGGGTAGAGGTAGGAGTAGGGTTGGGTTAGGGCTAGGGGGTTTAGGGTTAGGGTTGGTTAGGGTTAAGGGTAAGGGTTTAGGGTTGGGGTAGGGTTGGGGTTGGGGGTGAGGGTTTGGGGGGGTAGAGTTGGCTTGGGGTTAGGGAGTTGGGTTTAGGGTTGGGGTTAGCCTTGGGTTAGGGTTAGGGGTTAGGGTTTTGAGTTGGGGTCGGGGTCTTGGGGTTAGGGTTAGGGTTGGGGTTGGTTAGGGTTAGGGGTTAGCGTTAGGGTTAGGTTTAGGGGTTAGGGTCGGGGTTGGGGTCTGGGTCAGGGTCAGGGTTAGGTGGGTTGTGGTTAGGGTTAGGGGTTAGAGTTAGGGTTGGGTTAGGGGTAGGGTAAGGCTTTAGGGGTGGGGTTGGGGTTGGGGGTAGGGGTTAGTGGTAGGGGTAGGGTTGGGTTAGGGGTAGGGGTGAGTTAGGGGTGGGGTTAGGGGTTGGGGTTAGGGATTAGGGTTAGGGTTTGGGGGGTGTAGGGTTACGGTTAGGGTTAGGTTTGGGCTTGGGGTTAGGGGGTTGGGGGATAGGGTTAGGGTTATTGTTAGGGTTAGGGTTGGGGTTGGGGTTAGGGTTAGGGGGTTAGGGGTTGGGGTTAGGGTTAGCGTTAGGGGTTAGGGTTACGGTTAGGGGGTTAGGGTTAGCGGTTAGGGGTTTGGGTTAGGGTTAGGGGTTGGAGTTGGGGTTAGGGTTAGGGGGTTAGGGTTAGGGGTTGTGGTTAGTGTTAGGGGTTAGGGGGTTAGGGTTAGGGGTTTAGGGGTTTGGGTTAGGGGTTGGGGTTAGGGTTGGGTTTAGGGTTGGGGTTGGGGTTAGGGTTGGGGTTAGGGTTGAGATTAGGGTTGGGGTTGGGGTTAGGGTTGGGGTTTAGGGTTAGGGGTTGGGGTTAGGGTTAGGGTTGTTAGGGTTAGGGTTGTTAGGGTTAGGGTGGTTAGGGTTAGGATGGTTAGGGTTAGGGGTGAGGGTGAGGGTTAGGGTTAGGGGGGGTTAGGGGTTAGGGGTTGGGATTGGGGTTAGGGGTTGGGGTTGGGGTTAGGGTTAGGGTTAGGTTGGGGGGGTGTTAGGGTTAGGGGTTTGGGTTAGGGTTAGGGGTTAGGGTTGGGGGTTAGGGGTTAAGGGGTAGGGGGTAGGGGTAGGGGTTAGGGTTAGGGGGTTAGGGTTAGGGGGTTAGGGTTAGGGTTAGGGGGTTAGGGTTAGGGGGTTAGGGTTAGGGGGTTAGGGGGTTAGGGTTAGGGGGTTAGGGTTAGGGGGTTAGGGTTAGGGTTAGGGTTAGGGTGGTTAGGGTTAGGGTGGTTAGGGTTAGGGTGGTTAGGGTTAGGGGTTAGGGTTAGGGTTAGGGTTAGGGTTAGGGGTTAGGGGTTAGGGGTTAGGGGTTAGGGTTAGGGTTAGGGTTAGGGTTAGGGGGGTTAGGGTTAGGGTTGTTTTGGGTTAGGAGTTAGGGGTTAGAGTTAAAGTTAGGGGTTAGGGTTAGGGGGGTTGGGGTTGGGGTTAGGGTTGGGTTAGTGTTAGGGTTAGGGGGTAGGGGTACCGGTAGGGTTAGGGCTTAGGGTTGGGTTGGGGGTTAGGGGTAGAGGTAGGAGTAGGGTTGGGTTAGGGTTAGGGGGTTTAGGGTTAGTGTTAGGTTTAGGGTTGGGGTTGGGGTAGGGTTGGGGTTGGGGCTTAGGGTTTGGGGGGGTAGGGTTGGGCTTGGGGTTAGGGTTAGGGGGTTAGGGAGTTGGGTTTAGGGTTGGGGTTAGCTTTGGGTTAGGGTTAGGGGTTAGGGTTTTGAGTCGGGGTCTTGGGGTTAGGGTTGGGGTTGGTTGGGGTTAGGGGTTAGCGTTAGGTTTAGGGTCGGGGTTGGGGTCAGGGTCAGGGTTAGGGGGGTTGTGGTTAGGGTTAGGGGTTAGAGTTAGGGTTGGGTTAGGGGTAGGGTTAGGGGTAGGGTTAGGGGTAGGGTTAGGGGTAGGGTTAGGGGTAGGGTTAGGGGTAGGGTTAGGGTTAGGGGTTAGGGGTTAAGGGTTAGGAGTTAGGGGTTAGGGTTGGGGTTGGGGTTGCGGTTGGGGTTGGGGTTAGGGTTGGGGTTAGGGTTAGGGGTTGGGGTAGGGGTAGGGGTAGGGGTAGGGGTTGGGGTTGGGTTAGGGTTAGGGTTAGGGTTAGGGTTAGGGTTGGGTTAGGGTTGGGTTAGGGTTAGGGTTAGGGGGTTGGGGGTTAGGGATAGGGGGTTGGGGGTTGGGGATAGGGTTAGGGTTTGGGGTTAGGGGGGTTAGGGTTGGTTTGGGTTAGGAGTTAGGGGTTAGAGTTAAAGTTAGGGGTTAGGGTCAGGGTTAGGGTTAGGGGGGTTGGGGTTGGGGTTAGGGTTAAGGGGTAGGGGTAGGTGTACCGGTAGGGTCAGGGCTTAGGGGTAGGTTTGGGGTTAGGGTTTGGGGTTAGGGGTAGAGGTAGGAGTAGGGTTGGGTTAGGGTTAGGGGGTTTAGGGTTAGGATTAGGGTTGGTAAGGGTTAGGGTTAGGGTTGGGGGTTTGGGGTTAGGGGTAGAGGTAGGAGTAGGGTTGGGTTAGGGTTAGGGGGTTTAGGGTTAGGGTTAGGGTTGGTAAGGGTTAGGGTTAGGGTTGGGGTTAAGGTTGGGGTTGGGGTTGGGGGTTAGGGTTTGGGGAG